>NC_041391.1:169864466-169905819 GCF_002162155.2 Triticum dicoccoides | reverse complement strand
TCCGGTAGGCCAGTCGCCCTATATCTTTGACTTGCACACACACACACAATTTCGATGGCTCTCTTCATCGATCTCGCACCCACCCACTTGATCCTCTCTTCGACTCTATCGATAGCTATGACCCCTCCCTCTCTTCTTGTGGATTGCCCGACCCTCTATGTATGATATGGATAGGCCTCCATTTCACACACATTGCATGCAAAATTTTGTTTGAGATGTCATCGACACATATTCCCACAAATAATTCACGAAATCAACCCCCCACGCCACCCCCACCCCCACCACACAAAAATAAACACTCACGAACGCGGTTTGTATCTCTCTCACACACACACGTAGGTGGGGGACGTGCACGAAGAGAAGAGGTGCATGCACGGCACACGTGCTCCCGTCTCTTTCCCAACCACACCCGCGCGGGTACACGGTGGAGCTCATTTCTGTACGAAAAAGGCAACCCACGTGGTAATTTGGCACGTGTATTGGTTGTCCACTTGGTGGAGGGAGGATCGTCTACCACGGATGAACAAACAAATTGCGACTTGACGCGTTATGTTAAATTAAAAAAATAGGCAAACCATGTGGCGCCTACCTTAGAGGCAAGGCTCTATACACTGGAGTACTTTTGATGTGTCCCGTCAACTCGTAGAACAAGGAGAAGCTTCCTGAGTACACCGTCTCCCCCGCCCATGGGCGCGGTGGCTCGCAGGATGAGGTGAAGCTTGCTCCTCCCTCGCCCATGCGCACGGTGGCTCGCAGGACGAGGAGAAAAATTTACTACTCCCTCCGTTTACTCCTCGTCCCTACTACCTTGGTTATAGAGATTATATCATATTGTTTGGAATATATATGTCCTTTAGTAGATTTCAATATGAACTACTGGTACATACTCCAAACACTGATGTATATAGATGTATTTTAGAGTGTACATTCACTCATTTTGCTCCGTATGTAGTAGCACTCTCCCTTGCCCCTCGACCCTCGCCCGTGTGGTGGACGTGCAGCAATTCATTCGGTCTCATATAGCCAGAACGATATATACTGCACTACCATTATTGCTCGACTTCCCGAAGAGGCGAAGAGCCAATCGCAAGGTTAATATTTTGGAGATGCCAAGCGCAAGGTTATAGGAGAACGAGTAGTAGGTGCTGCGTCATTTATAAATAATTTTTTTTCTTCAGTGGCACGTACGTAATATGATAGGTTCATATGGAGAGAAAAGGTAGCAGCTCCACTATATACATAGTCAGGATGGGTCAGCCTACACGGTTGCTTGCTGGGGTTGCTCCCTTCACACTCTCTCGCACAAAACGACTGTGGCCACATCTCTAACATCTCGGCGGATCACGTCCGCTTGGGGAAGGGGTGGATGCTTAGTGTAGATGTGGTGGCCGTTGCCGACGGTGAAAACCCACTGTCGGTACATCCCGATCAGGGGTCCCCGCCGTTCTCTCTCACAAAGCCAGTGAGGTTGCCTTCATCCCTTGCTCACTGCCGTGACATGGGCAGTTGCCGCCTCCCGCCACCCTCCTGAAGGTTGAGCTACGTCCCTCAGGTACAACTCTCTTTACAGCCGGCTTGCACCACTGCTCCAGCTGCCCACATCACTCCCTGTGGATATTTCTCTACTTCTTTGCCCCGCACATACCTGATACCTCTACTGGCTTCTACGTACTGTATTTGTGATGAGTTTATGTCTCATCAACTAGTCCTAGTAATCTTATTCTAATCACGCTTCTTCAATTTCTTTGCCACGGGGATGCTCATCTCAATTTTGGTGAAACTGCACAAAATGATCCGATGGTCAAAAGGTTGCAAACTTCATTTATTAGGAAGCTCGAACGTTGCCAGCAAATTGAAGCCTGGTCAGGGTTCACGGTTCAAGGGCTAGGGACTGCATGGATCGTTTTTTTCTTTAGCTGCCTCTGTTCTAAAATAAGTGTCAACTTTAGTAGTAGTACAACTTTGTACTAAAGTTTGCACAAAGTTGAGACACTTATTTTGGAACGGAGGGAGTACATATTTTCTATGATCTGTCAATCATTGAGATGCAATAGCATGCATGTTAGTATCCTTTGTATTTGATGAAATGTCGCAATGGGCAACCTTGGACGCAAGATACATGTAACAGGAGCTGGAAGCTTCATAGCATTGTAAAAATTTATCTCACTGATAAATTACAGTACATACTAGTACTATACTAGTACTTCCTCCGTTCCTAAATATAAGTCTTTGTAGAGATTTCACCATTAACCACATGCGGATGTATATAGATGCATTTTAAGTGTAGATTCATTCATTTTGTTCCGTATGTAGTTCACCTAGTGGAATCTCTACAAAGACTTATCTACTAGTAATAGCTAGCCCCCACTACTATGAATTCTCTATCCTCTCCTTGAGCCACATCATCAAAATTGACGTAGCCGTTAGATGAAGTAAATCAGTCATAATAGCCGTCTGATCTAGACGTTGAGAGGCTCCGCACTAAGCCACATGCAAGCATGCAGAAATACCGTGGCACATGCATGTGAGTGGGTTTTAAATCACATCAACATGTCTGCATGCAAGCATGCACCGGTAGCATGCATGTAAGTGAGCTTTTAAGTCCCATTAACATGTCAAAAAGAAAAATATAATCCCATTATGCAGTAGGAGTTGGCTGATCTTTTTTCCTTACGTGGGATGATCTAAATAATGATGGGAGTTTATTTAGTTTGGCTACCACATTTGTCATGCGGTTATAGATTTTTTTTAGTTCTATGAAATCGATAATTTTGCGCAGGGAGATATACCGCTGTTCCGCGGCAACGCACGGGGACTCATCTAGTAATATTTAGGAACCGAGGGAGTACTATGTAAAGAGTTAGGTGTCGCACGGTGATAGTGTGAGGTGGGCCATGTAATCACTGAGCCTGCGTGTTTTCACTGCTCTTGCACTCCTCCGTTGTAAGAATGGGGAAAATTGTAATCTACTACCTCCTTTCGCCGAAAGCGTGGGACATCCAGCAGTCCTACCACCTCAATAATAAAGACCAATGAGCGGTCAAATCACATAGACCTAGCAGTAAGTTGGACGGACGAAGCAACCATCACTCTTGCGCCAGTGAGAGGTCGCGTCCGCTCTGCCCAGGCATGAATGCAGCACCGATTCTTTGGAGCGGCGCTGACCGTTTCGGGCAGGAAGCGCGCGCGGGTGATGGAGGGGCTTTGGGTGGGCCAGGCTGGTCAGGAGCGGGCGTGGCAGCTGTCCGCATGTCCCTACCGGACACGCCCGGAAACGAGAGGATGTACCGACTCTCGCAGCTAAAATCGTACACTACACACCATATCTTTGTAGGGGTAGGTCGATCTGTCGCACTCTCTAACACACACATGCTGTTAAACACACATACGCACACGCATGCACGCACCTTGGTCCCGTTGCACCTTCTAACGTGACTTATTACACCTAGACGGAGGGAGTAGTAAGTATACGAGATACGGTGGCACACTAACTTAAGTCGAATACAAGTGCCTAAAATTTGTGTGCATGTTATAATAAGGATTCACTTAAAATAGTACGTGAGCGAATAGAGGGATCAATTGGAGAGTGTTCCCGAGCAGTAGCGATATGTGTGAGGTAGTAAGATACACCGCTGGCGCTTTTAATTTTTCTTATTAATTTGTTTGTTTCACCCTCTGACTGGTGGGACCCAACATACTACATGGAGAGAGGTAAGGTGACTAAGGCTGCATTATTTCTACACCACTGTGGATAGTCTTACCACTAAAGCCACATGACATGATTATGATTGAAATCCTAATGACTCCCACACACACACAAAAAAACACGGCATGCCTGTCACACGAATGCATGAATGTATAAAAGGTTATTTCCTCTCGTTGAACATAACGGGAGGGTTGTGTAGCTGGTTAGCCTGTTCGCTCATCAAACTTGAGGTCTCGAGTTCGATAACTACACTTGAGCATAATTTTTGCCAGGAGGATTCTTTGACTGGTCAAAATGTTTTCTAGGGTTTGCACGCTTCACACACTCTCTCCAGTATATATATATACACGCTGGAGCATCAGCGTTGCTCTCTTCACACTCTCTCGCCCTCTCCCGATCTAAACAAGACTTCGTTGGCCTCTCTCTCCCCTCACTGCTGCTCAAAGAGCCGGCAGGATCCGTCTACCGGGAAGGGAAGGAGGCTTAACCCTGTCGCCGTCAGCGAGGGAGGGAATCCACTACCGGCGCTGCTGTTCACTTTCCACCCAGTGGCGGTGCGGGAGGGCCTCCGACCCCTTCTTCTTCGCCGCCGTCCCGTCGCCCACCGAACCACGCCCCAAGAACCTTAAGGTATATTTTACTTACTCCACATGCATTGCTCTAGCTGCATGTATACCATGAATCTAGGAGGTGGTTCAAAGAGGAAAGGAGTGGGGGAAAGTAGTGGGAAAAGTTGTATATAGCATGAATCTAGGACGTGGTTCAAAGAGGAAGTGAAGGGGGAAAGTTGTATAGCATGAATCTAGGACATGGTTCAAAGAGGAAAGGAATGGGGGAAAGTAGTGGGGAAAGTTGTATCGCATAAATCTAGGACGTGGTTCAAAGAGGAAAGGAAGGGGCGAAAGTACTAGTTCAAAAAGGAAAGGAAGGGACAAGGCTGTACAGTTTGAGCAGGACTAGATTTGTTGCGCTCGCATAGGGAAAGGTGTCTAAAGATAACAAAACTGGGACCAACACAAATATGCTCCTTGGTTGTTTGTTCTTTGTTGCAACAGACTGTGCATGACCACAGAACATCGGTAGATGCACATGGTGCTGGTGCGTCCACTGTCCCATGCAACTCATTAGCTATTGTTAATCTAAGGCCCTGTTTGGTTAAAAACTCCCTAGTCCCTACCTGCTTGGTTCCAGGGACTAAACATGGACTAGAGGTTATTAAATGACATGATAAAAGACCATGTTACCCCTAGTAATGAACTAATAGAAACAAGGTGCAATGCGTGGCAGGGGCAACTGTTGGAAAAAGTCCCAAAAAGACTCCCTCGGGGTCTTCTTTCTTTAGTCCCAAATGCCCACTTTTAGTCCCGAAAAGTCCCTCCTGTTTGGTTTAGATGTGACTGACACAGAGTTTCTTTAGTCCCTACACCAAAATGTCCCTGTAAACAAACACCCTCTAATAATGCCGCTGGAAAATTGATGCAATGCCACAGTTAAAAGCAAATTACATGTTTAACAAATTTTATTGTTAATATAATCTCTATGTTAATATTAATCAATGCCACCGTTTGAGAAATGCTACTATCTTGCTTTCTTTCCCATTTAGATAAGGTAGATGCTTCTTTTTGTTGGCTTCTGTGTCATCCACTGTTTATTGACCACTAATTGTTTCCTTTGCACCTCTGCTCGTTGCCATTGTGACCTTTTGTTGCACTGCAAAAAACACTTTTGTTTTAAGAGTGTTTTGTGCAGTTCAACCAAAATGTCACACCGACAACGTTGCTTGATTGCTTGATCTTAGTGGAACTGCACAAGAGGAGATCTTACTTCCTATCCGTTAAGTCGAATTTGGTTCAGATCTTCTTCTTGTGAATTGTTTGAATTCCGCATCATGAGAGGTTAGTACTAGCCTTCTTTCACATGTTTCTGCAATGTGCTTTCATATGTTGTGCTACTTGTACGAATGGAGACAAGACTTCCAATCTATATGTGCACCGTAATATCCCATTGAGGTAAGATAAGGATATTTCACAACTGTTCGCCTGTATTTTGCCACTTTCATCAGAAAATTAATGTCATTGTTTAGTGCTATACTTGTGCTCCCTAATTGACATGCCAAATATTACATTGAAGGTGAAGCTTGTCTGTTATTGAACTAAGTGATGAAGGGGAAGAACAGGCGGAAAAACAAAAATCAACTCCCGGTGCTGTAATGAAGCACTGGAACTGTGATGACACAAGTAATGATATAATTTTGCATCTTAATTTATTGCTATGGCTGGAACGAGCAATTGTTTTGCCACTGATTTGATGACACTCTTAATGTAATACGTAATTATCTCTACTTGTGCAAACAGGGATCTTCTTTGAAGATACCATATATTTTAGTGGAACTGCACAAAAAGATGTTGGAAACATTAAACTAATCAAGGAGTATATAGTAAGCATGGCCACCACAGTAGATAGCAACAGATGGTTCCGAAGAAGTGCTTGATCTGTATACTCTACACAATAAGCCTCCTGACAAAGGTTGGTACTCGCCCACTAATTCATCCATATGATTGAGCTTTTCATCTCTATTGGTGTTGTGCTACTGTTTAGATATTGTCATGAAAAAGTGGTATTGTCATTGAGAAGTGCTTCATCTATGTTGTTTTAAATATTTCCTTTCCTTTTTTCGAGCAAATAGGGATGCTAGCATTTAGTTGTCCTCTTGTCTTTGCACAACAGGATCATCTTCCTCTGAAGAAGAATATGGAGTACGTGAAGTGACTAGTTTCGATTATGCCAGGATGAAGAAGCCCTATCTATCTTCTCATCAGAAGGAGCGGTTGAAGGATGGTTACATTACTCCCCACAAGACCAAACTAACTTCAGCTCGGAAGGACTGACAAATCTCCATTTTTTTGCTATGATGCGCGAGTACAATGTTGTTCTAGGATTCTTTCTGGTGAGTTCCATTTTTATAAAAGTGTGCTCTACATGGACCATGTATGTGCCTGTTGAAACTATCAATTCATAGTACAGTTTGCTTTATACTAATCAGTTTTTTGTATTTGTGCAAATAGGGGTGCTCAGTTTGATTTCAACGGGAACTACACAAAATGTTCATGAATACATCGAATCATTCATTTCCACCACAAGAAAGGAGGTGCCCATAAGTTCAAGGCGTTGCAACATATAAGGGCGAAATCATACAAGCTACGCGCGAATTTGGTTGATTCTGGTGGAACTGCACAAAAAGAACAGCTGGTTTATTTAGCACGAGGTGCCATGTCAATGTACGAACTGATGGCAAACCCTGCCCATTCCACAATCGTAGGCATTTGATATTTTGGAATGGGACAACCTTGTCAAATTTAGCTCATTGATTTTAGCAAGATATGCATTTGATATTTTTGAATGGGACGCCCTTTGCTGTCAGCAGCGGTGATCAATTTTTTCTTTATTCTTTAGTTGTGAAGTAAATATTGCCTCTGACATGTGAGTCGCTGAGATGCATATTCATCGATTGTTTTGAATGTTCTCTATGAATTGCTAGGCCTGTGTGTTTGATTGCAATGTAGAGAAACGCTAAAAAGCTGCTCAAACTCTTTGTACTCCTTCTGTTCCTTTTTACTTCACACATTGTGAAAGTGCATACTTTTTTTATAAGATTGGTTAAAGTAGAGATACTTTGACTGCAGACAAAACTTGTATGCAGACTAGAAAGGACCGGAGGGAGTACATGTGAAACTGCTGCAAACGTGGTGATCACCCTGGGAATAATGCTAGTACGTATTGTTTTGCATGTTCATCCAATGCCAGTGATACAGGAATTTGAACTAATCAAAATAAATTCATTCATACACGGTCGGATTTCATATAAACATGCCGGATTTCATTACATTTCATACATTCTTCAACTAAAAAGGGGTGTTTGTGGCCGCATGCATCTCCCAGATGCAGAGGTCGGGGGTCATCCTCCTTTTCTAAAAAAACAAAAAAGGGGTGCGCTGGAGGTATAATTAATTAATCGAAGCTACCCACCTATGTCCCGCTGAGCCGAACAGAAGCTTCAGTGACTTAACTGCAGGTGCAGTTGCGTAACTGACATGTGGCCTGTTGGGCCCACGTGTTAGTCAGCCAACTGCACCAGCAGTTAAGTAGAAGCAGCATTCTTCTCCAGCGCAGCTCTCCGACTCCACGTCACCGCCAAGAAGCTAACCGGCCGTCAATGGTCCACCCGCCTAGCTTGGCTTCAACCGGAGGGTAGCAGCGGTGTCCTTACTTGGACCCGAGCGGCGGCGACCTACCGTGTTCTACTCTTCCTCGTTTTCTGTGTGGCGCGGCCTTGTTGGCAGCGGTGCGGGGCCTCGGTGGAGCCGACGATGTCCTCTGTCTCGTTGCCGGTGGGCGGCGCCTCAGCGGAGCGGTGGAAATCCTCCCACACGTTGTCGGCAGGGTGGGGCCTCGGCTGAGCCGGCGATGTCCTCTGCCTCGTTATTGGCAGGGCGGGGCCTCGACGGAGCCGGCGGTGTCCTCTGCCTCGTTGTTGGCGCCGCGGGGCCTCAGCGGAGTGGGGCGTCATCGATGCCAGCAGAGCGGAGACTTTTCAGAGCCGGCATTGTCCTCTGCCTCGTCCTCGGTCTCGCCAAACAGCGCCTCGCCCGCTTCATCGCCCTCTTTGCTAGCCTCTTTGTAGGCGGCCGCAGCCTCTGCCACCCGCATGCGGTATCGCCAGCGCTCAAGGCGGCCCTTGCGGGAGGAGCGGTATGAGTCGAGCAGCGCCTCCTACTCTGCTCGCTCCGCGGCGATCTGCTCCTCCGCCTGCAGGTGCTCCTGGAGGAGATGGTGGTTGTAGGCGGTGTCGGCTTGCGCCTCCTGGAACTGCTCCTCACGCATCTGCCTCACCCTGTCCATATATTGGGCACGGGCCTCGCCGATGGTCATGGTGCAATGCACCGGCGAGGATGGTGCGGAGGAGGGGGTTGGCGTCGGATCGTCGACTACCATGTTCTCCATTGGGACGTCGTCGTCCTCCGGCTGCCTGCCAGCCAGCCGGTCTGCAGCAATGGCTGCCATCTCCTTGTGGTCCATCGTTCGCCCGTCCCGAAGAGAGCTGGAGCGCGAGGAAGCCATGGTGGGAAGTAGTGGTGTGGACAGGAGAAAGGGAACGAATGCGGATGACTGCGGCTATGGCCGGCGCAGCAGTTTATATAGCAATTGTGGGTGGGCGGAGGGACGGACGTGTGGTGCTGGAGTAGCCGCCTCGGCAACCGTGTATCATTAATGTGTGCGGCAGATGGATGGACGGACGGCACTTGTGTCGTTTGAAGGCGGAGCAATCGCCTGCATCGGGAAGCGGGGCGGCCAGCGCTGACTGTTTCGGGCGGAAAGCACACGTGGGCGAGGAGATAACTTTACTTGGATTGGACGACAATGGGGACCCACCAGGTCCATAGCCTCACGTACACAACTACCTCCTTATTATATATATATATATATAACTATAATTTATTTTGCTTCATCCTGGTTTCCTGACATCACGGTCCCACACCATTGTGAACCTATGTACTCCCTCCTTTCCGGTTTATAGGGCTTATCTCAAAATTTTAGTTTTTCCATTTTGTCAGGCTCAATTTGGTTATTTTCCATCACATGTTCAGATTCCAAGGTGCATTAAATCATTGCATGCAAGTATTAAGAGAAAATTGACCAATGCATGTACTTTATGCATGCATGCATTGCAATTAATGCATTGATAAACTTAATTTTTTGAGGATAACAAGAGCATTAATTAGGTGCTTTTGCAAAACTACAAAAAGTATTCCACCACTCGTCATCTACCTTGATTGGTGAGATTTTTGAATTGAGCATTATAAACGGAAAGGAGGGAGTAGTCAATAAACGAGAGAATTGCACAAGAAGCGGCCGACAGCTGGGACCAAGCAACTCGAGTAGTATTTGTGTTTTTGAGGTGTGAGCACTGCAGAGTTTTTCGATGTTTACTCCAGATATTAATTTTTCTCCTCTGAACAACAATGAAAACATCGCTGCAGGTATTAATTGGACGGGCTGTGGCCCGTCTAGCCCAGGCCAGATATCCAGGCCAGATATTAATTTTTGTCAAGCTGAAAATGGCTAGCCCAGCTATACTTTTGTTTGAGGAATACCCAGGCAAGGTCAAGTTGTTATTCTCCGCCCCGCTGGGCTGCAAATCGTTCCTAGGAGGGATGCATTAGGCTTAACAAGAAAATGGGCTTTAAGAAATAATAAATGGGATGTGATTATAAAAACTGGGTAGTAACTATAAAAAAATGCACAAAATAGTGATTACTTTATAAAATATTATTTTTGGAATATTGAAAATTTTAATTTCATTAATTGTTGTGGGCGCAATGTTTCGTTGGATTTTCACGTAATATAAATTTATATTGAAATTGTATTTAATCTGACTAGAAATTTCGTGATAAAAATATTCGGATCCCATCAAAATGTGGGAAATTTTATTGAATTCTGTTTTGAACAGTTGGTTGAAATGGGTTGTACTTTTAACAAACTGTAAATGGGCTGTAGTAAATTCCATTAGAATTCAAAAATGGGCTACACATTCTTACAAATCTCAAATGGGCTATAAGTTCTCTGCCACACACTTCTGGCCTTACTAAGTTGATGCGTCCCCTAACAAACAGAGTTGACGTGTATGCAAGGCTTTGTCAACTTATAGTAAACACACGGTTCTAGCAGCAGTGGCCGTTGGATGTCCATCCAACGGATGCCGTGCTTCTTCTTCAATCTCGGATATTCTAGCTTCACCCGCCCAAAAAATGATTCCACCCCCTGACATCTGGGGCGCACCATTTCGGAAGCTGACCTGTGGGCCTACTAAGTTGACGTATGATATCTACTACACAACCTTCTTCTTGTAGATGTTGTTGGGCCTGCAAGTGCACAGGTTTGTAGGACAGTAGCAAATTTCCCTCAAGTGGATGGCCTAAGGTTTATCAATCCTTAGGAGGCGTAGGATGAAGATGGTCTCTCTCAAACAACCCTGCAACCAAATAACAGAGAGTCTCTTGTGTCCCCAACACACCCAATACAATGGTAAATTGTATAGGTGCACTAATTCGGTGAAGAGATGCTGATACAAGTGCAAAATAGATAGTAGATAAAGGTATTTGTAATCTGAAATTATAAAAACAGCAAGGTAACGAGCGATAAAAGTGAGTGTAAACAGTATTGCAATGATAGGAAACAAGGCCTAGGGTTCATACTTTCACTAGTGCAAGTTCTCTCAACAATAATAACATAGATAGATCATATAACAAGCCATCAACATGCAACAAAGAGTCACTCCAAAGACACTAATAGCGGAGAACGAACGAAGAGATTATGGTAGGGTACGAAACCACCTCAAAGTAATTCTTTCGGATCAATCTATTCAAGAGTTCGTACTAGAATAACACCTTAAGACACAAATCAACCAAAACCCTAATGTCACCTAGATACTCCATTGTCACCTCAAGTATCCGTGGGCATAATTATATGATATGCATCACACAATCTCAGATTCATCTATTCAACCAACACAAAGTACTTCAAAGAGTGCCCCAAAGTTTCTACCGGAGAGTCAAGAACGTGTGCCAACCCCTATGCATAGGTTCATGGGCGGAACCCGCAAGTTGGTCACCAAAACATACATCAAGAGGCACATGATATCCCATTGTCACCACAGATAAGCACGGCAAGACATACATCAAGTGTTCTCATAAAAGACTCAATCCGATAAGATAACTTCAAAGGGGAAACTCAATTCATCACAAGAGAGTAGAGGGGGATAAACATCATAAGATCCAACTATAATAGCAAAGCTCGGGATACATCAAGATCGTGCCATAGAGGGAACATGAGAGAGAACACGAGAGAGAGAGAGATCAAACACATAGCTACTGGTACATACCCTTAGCCCCGAGGGTGAACTACTCCCTCCTCGTCATGGAGAGCGCCGGGATGATGAAGATGGCCATCGGTGAAGGATCCCCCCTCCGGCAGGGTACCGGGAAGGGCTCCCGAGAGGTTTTTGGTGGCTACAGAGGCTTGCGGTGGCGGAACTTCCGATCTAGGTTAATTCTCGAAAGTTTCAGTATTTATAGGAATTATTGGCGTTGGTTTCACGTCAGGGGGGTCTCCGGGCCGTCCACGAGACAGGGGGGCGCCCCCCCTAGGGGCGCGCCCTCCTATCTCGTGGGCAGCCCGGAGCTCTTCTGGCCCAACTCCGATGCTCCTGGTCTTCTTTTGGTCCATAAAAAATTCTCAAAAATTGGCACATCATTTGGACTCCGTTTGATATTCCTTTTCTTCGAAATACTGAAACAGGCAATAAAACAGCAATATGGGCTGGGCTTCCGGTTAATAGGTTAGTCCTAAAAGTAATATAAAAGTGTATAATAAAGCCCATAATCATTCAAAACAGGTAATATAATTGCACGGAACAATCAAAAATTATAGATACGTTGGAGACGTATCAAGCATCCCCAAGCTTGATTCCTGCTCGTCCTCGAGTAGGTAAATGATAAAAACAGAATTTTTGATGTGGAATGCTACCTAGCATGATTCTCAAAGTAATTTCTCTTTATTGTGGCATGAATGTTCAGATCCAGATGATTCAAAATAAAAGTTCATAAAACATAAAAATAATAATGCCTCAAAGCATACCAACAAATAATCATGTCCTATCAAAATAGCATAGCCAAAGAAAGCTTATCCCTACAAAATCATATAGTTAGGCCATGCTTCATTTTCATTACACAAAATACTCCCATCATGTACAACCTCGATGACGAGCCGAGCAATTGTTTCATACTATTTAACGCGCTTCAGCTTTTTCAACTCTTACGCAATACATGAGCGTAAGCCATGGACATAGCACTATGGTGGTATATGGTGGTATATGGTGGTTGTGAGGACAAAAAGAGGGAGAAGATAGTCTCACATCAACTAGGTGTATCAACGGGCTATGGAGATGCCCATCAATAGATATCAATGTGAGTGAGTAGGGATTTCCATGCAACGGATGCACTAGAGCTATAAATATACGAAAGCTCAACAAAAGAAACTAAGTGGGTGTGCATCCAACTTGCTTGCTCATGAAGACCTAGGGCATTTTGAGGAAGCCCATCATTGGAATATACAAGCCAAGTTCTATAATGAAAAATTCCCACTAGTATAAGAAAGTGACAACATATGAGACTCTCTATCATGAAGATCATGGTGCTACTTTGAAGCACAAGTGTGGAAAAAGAGATAGTAGCAATTGTCCCTTCTCTCTTTTTCTCTCATTTTATTTTTTTCTTTCTTTCTTTTTTTCTTTTTCTTTCTTCTTTTTTTCTTTTTCTCTTTTTTTTCTTTTTGATGGGCTTCTTTGGCCTCTTTTATTTTTATGAAGTCCGAAGTCTCATCCCGACTTGTGGGGGAATCATAGTCTTCATCATTCGTTCCTCACTGGGACAATGCTCTAATAATGAAGATCATCACACTTTTATGGATTTACAACTCAAGAATTACAACTCAAAGCTAGAACAAGATATGACTCTATATGAATGCCTCCGGCGGTGTACCGGGATATGCAATGAATCAAGAGCGACATGTATGAAAATTATGAAGGTGGCCTTGCCACAAATACGATGTCAACTACATGATCATGCAAAGAGCAATATGACAATGATGAAACGTGTCATAATAAACGGAATGGTGGAAAGTTGCATGGCAATATATCTCGGAATGGCTATGGAAATGCCATAATAGGTAGGTATGGTGGCTGTTTTGAGGAAGGTAAATAATGGGTTCAATACCGGTGAAAGTTGTGCGGTAATAAGAGAGGCTAGCAAAGTGGAAGGATGAGTGTGCGTATATCCATGGACTCACATTAGTCATAAAGAACTCATATACTTATTGCAAAAGTCTACTTAGCCCTCGAAGCAAAGTACTACTACGCATGCCCCAAGAGGGATAGATTGGTAGGAAAAGACCATCGCTCGTCCCCGACTACCACTCATAAGGAACACAATCAAAAGAGCACCTAATGCAACAAATTTGTCACACAACTTTTACCATACGTGCATGCTACGGGACTTTCCAACTTCAACAAAAGTATTTTTCAATTTCATAATTATCCACTAGCATGACCCTAACATTACCAGCTTTATATCTCAAAACAATTATCAAGCATCAAGTTGATCATAGCATCCAATAAACTTCCTATGATAGTTTTCATTCAAATTACCATGCTGTTTAAGACTCTCAAAATAATATAAGTGAAGCATGAGAGACTAGCAATTTCTTCAAAATATAACCACCGCCGTGCTCTAAAATATATAAGTGAAGCACTAGAGCAAACGACAAACTACTCCGAAAGATATAAGTGAAGTTCAATGAGTAGTCAAATAATTATGCAACTATGCAAAGACTCTCTCTCATTAAAGAATTTCATATCTTGGTATCTTATTCAAACAACAAGCAAAGCAAAATAAAATGACAATGCAAGGATAGCACAACTCATGTGAAGAAGCAAAAACTTAGGCTCAACCGATACTAACCGATGATTGCCGAAGAAGAAAGGTGGGATGCCTACCGGGGCATTCCCAAGCTTAGATGCTTGAGACTTATTGAAATATTATCTTGGGGTGCCTTGGGCATCCCCAAGCTTGAGCTTTTGTGTCTCCTTAATTCCTCTCATATCATGGTTTCTCTTTTTATCAAAAGCTTCATTCACAACAAACTCAACAAGAACTCGTGAGATAGGTTAGTATAAGCCAATGCAAAACCTTATCATCTTCTACTGTAACAAATCACTAACATTATTATTCAACATTGAATACTAAATGTCTCTGCATATTTAATACTCCTATCCTCAAATAGAATCATTAAACAAGCAAGCATATGCAAACAATGAAAACATAACAGCAATCTGCCAAAACAGTACAATCTGTAAAGAATGCAAGAGTAACAATACTTCCCAGACTCCAAAAATTATGAACTAAAATTACCATTGTAATAAATTTATCAGAGCTTAATATGCAAAAAGATTCAACATTATACCATTCTCTTACTTTTCTAGGGAATTTTTGCAACAGCGGTAAACTTTCTGTTTTCAAACAGCAACATGTATACTAGCAAAATAAGCATGGCAAAGGCTATTCTTGACATTTTTATGGAAAATAAAGACGCAAAACATTATTCTAACTAACATCAAGAAAATACTAACAAAAGAAAATGACTCTCCAAGCAAAACACATATCATGTGGCGAATAAAAATATAGCTCCAAGTAAAAGTTACCGATGAACGAAGACGAAAGAGGTGATGCCATCCGGGGCATCCCCAAGCTTAGGCTCTTGGTTGTCCTTGAATATTACCTTGGTGTGCCTTGGGAATCCCTAAGCTTAGGCTCTTTCCACTCCTTATTCCATAGTCCGTCGAATCTTTACCCAAAACTTGAAAACTTCAACCACACAAATCTCAAAAACAAAACTCGTAAGCTCTGTTAGTATAAGAAAATAAAACCGCCACTTAGGTATTGTAATTAACTCATTCTAAATTCATATTGGTGTAATATATACTGTATCCTAACTTCTATATGGTTCATACCCTCCGATACTACTCATAGATGCATCAAAATAAGCAAACAACACAACGAAAACAGAATCTGTCAAAAATAGAACAGTCTGTAGTAATCTGTATCAAACGTATACCTCTGGAACCCCAGAAATTATGAAATAAATTTCTGGACCTGGGTAATTTGTCTATTAATCATCTGCAAAAAGAATCAACCTAAAATCACTCTCCAGTAAAAAAAATGGCAGCTATTCTCGTGAGTGCTAAAGTTTCTGTTTTCTACAGCAAGATCACATAAACTTCACCCAAGTCTTCCCAAAGGTTCTACTTGGCACTTTATTGAAACAAAAGCTATAAAACATGATTACTACAGTAGCATAATCATGTGAACACACAAAAACATTAAGGGTAAATATTGGGTTGTCTCCCAACAAGCGCTTATCTTTAATGCCTTTTTAGCTAGGCATGATGATGACAATGATGCTCACATAAAAGATAAGAATTGAAACATAAAGGAGCATCATGAAGCATATGAATAGCACATTTAAGTCTAACCCACTTCCTATGCATAGGGATTTTGTGAGCAAACAACTTATGGGAATAATAATCAACAAGCATAGGAAGGTAAAACAAGCATAGCTTCAAAAATTTCAACACATAGAGAGGAAACTTGGCATTATTGCAATTCCTACAAGCATATGTTCCTCCCTCATAATAATTTTTAGTAGCATCATGAATGAATTCAACAATATAACCAGCACCTAAAGCATTCTTTTCATGATCTACAAGCATATAAAATTTACTACTCTCCACATAAGCAAAATTATTCTCATGAATAGTAGTGGGAGCAAACTCAACAAAATAATTATCATGTGAGGCATAATCCAATTGAAAACTAAAATCATGATGACAAGTTTCATGGTTATCATTATTCTTAATAGCATACAAGTCATCACAATAATCATCATAAGTAGCAACTTCATTCTCATCATAATCGATTGAAACCTCTCCCAAGATAGTGGAATCACTAAATAAAGTTGACACTCTTCCAAATCCACTTTCATATTCATCACAAATAGATTCAACATCCTCCAAAATAGTGGGATCACTACTTCCTAAAGTTGACACTCTTCCGAACCCACTTTCATCAATATAATCATCATAAATAGGAGGCATGCTTTCATCATAATAAATTTTCTCATCAAAACTTGGGGGACAAAATATATCATATTCATCAAACATAGCTTCCCCAAGCTTGTGGCTTTGCATATCATTAGCATTATGGATATTCAAGGAATTCATACTAACAACATTGCAATCATGCTCATCATACAAAGATCTAGTACCAAACATTCTAAAGCATTCTTCTTATAGCACTTGAGCACAATTTTCCTTTCCATCATACTCACGAAAGATATTAAAAAGACGAAGCGTATGAGACAAACTTAACTCCATTTTTTGTAGTTTTCTTTTATAAACTAAATTAGTGATAAAACAAGAAACAAAAAGATTCGATTGCAAGATCTAAAGATGTACCTTCAAGCACTCACCTCCCCGGCAACGGCGCCAGAAAAGAGATTGATGTCTACTACACAACCTTCTTCTTGTAGACGTTGTTGGGCCTGCAAGTGCACAGGTTTGTAGGACAGTAGCAAATTTCCCTCAAGTGGATGACATAAGGTTTATCAATATGTAGGAGGCGTAGGATGAAGATGGTCTCTCTCAAACAACCCTGCAACCAAATAACAAAGAGTCTCTTGTGTCCCCAACACACCCAATACAATGGTAAATTGTATAGGTGCACTAGTTCGGCAAAGAGATGGTGATACAAGTGCAAAATAGATAGTAGATAAAGGTATTTGTAATCTGAAATTATAAAAACAGCAAGGTAACGAGCGATAAAAGTGAGCGTAAACGGTATTGCAATGATAGGAAACAAGGCCTAGGGTTCATACTTTCACTAGTGCAAGTTCTCTCAACAATAATAACATAGATAGATCATATAACAAGCCATCAACATGCAACAAAGAGTCACTCCAAAGACACTAATAGCAGAGAACGAATGAAGAGATTATGGTAGGGTACGAAACCACCTCAAAGTTATTCTTTCGGATCAATCTATTCAAGAGTTCGTACTAGAATAACACCTTAAGACACAAATCAACCAAAACCCTAATGTCACCTAGATACTCCATTGTCACCTCAAGTATCCGTGGGCATGATTATACGATATGCATCACACAATCGCATATTCATCTATTCAACCAACACAAAGTACTTCAAAGAGCGCCCCAAAGTTTCTACCGGAGAGTCAAGAACGTGTGCCAACCCCTATGCATAGGTTCATGGGCGGAACCCGCAAGTTGGTCACCAAAACATACATCAAGGGGCACATGATATCCCATTGTCACCACAGATAAGCACGGCAAGACATACATCAAGTGTTCTCATAAAAGACTCAATCCGATAAGATAACTTCAATGGGGAAACTCAATTCATCACAAGAGAGTAGAGGGGGATAAACATCATAAGATCCAACTATAATAGCAAAGCTCGGGATACATCAAGATCGTGTCATAGAGGGAACACGAGAGAGAACACGACAGAGAGAGAGAGAGAGAGAGATCAATGTCACATCCCTAGTCTTACCTTGCACTATGCTAGCACTTGTCTGTTGCATCATGTTTAAATTCTTTTGAAACTTGAAATGGGGATGTCCAAACCCTAGCATTAAATCAACTCAACTAGGATGGATTAAAATCTTTTTCAATAAACCCAAAATGTCCCTAAGAAAAGTTCATGATTTCTGGTTAAGGTGGAAACCTCTGCCAAAAATGATGAATATATTCTTAGATCATTTTTGGATTTTTGAATCAAATCATATTGTATTTGAGTTTGGGCATTTAAATACTATAAATAATTTATGTGCTCAATTAATTATGAACTTAAGTGTGGACTGTTAGGAATAATCCCAACAAAGCCCATAATTATTTGCAGGATTTTTGGAAACGTTTTACCATTTTTAATAAAGCCCAATATTTACAGAAAAATAGAAAACAGGAAATAAAACAGAGCAACCTTACCTGGACTTACCTTGAGGCCCACCAGGGATACTAGCCCACCTGCGTGGCCCGTTACTGTGCAGCCCAGCTGCCAGTCATCTTCCTACCCCTCGCCCCGAAGCAGCTGCGTGCTGGCCGCACGTGCGTCGACACCGGCCACCTCCTGCTTCACGCTGGAGGCCTCTCCTTCGTCCTAATCCGCGTCTGGCGATGCCACGCACCCTTCTGGACCTCTCTCACTCTCTCCCGTGCTTCTCCCACCTCCTCTGTTCTCTCCCGCGCCACACCCGAGCACACCCGACGCCACCGTTCGCTGCCACCACGGCCACCGACCACCCCTCGCCCTGCCGATGAGTCCAGAAGCTCCGCCGCGTCGTCCTCGACCTCCTCGCTGAGCTACGCAACGCCGGACGCCCTGAAGCTTCGCCAATGCCGCCGTTTCCGACCTCGGTTGCCGAAGATCCCCGTCGTCGGTTCGCTGCAGCCAGGCCGTCCCTGAGCCTCCCGTGCTGATCTTTAAGACCGCTGTGAGCTCCTGCTGCTTATCCCTTGCTCGCCCCCTCCGTTCCTGTCCCCTAGCCCCGTCCTCCGACCATGGCCGAGCTTGCCGCCGCCGTGCCATGTCATTGTCGTGGCCACAGTCGCCCTCACCCGTTTTTGAGCATGCCTCCGTGCTCACCGAGATCCCAGGAGCCGAACACGACCAACACCGGCCCTGCCGTGCACCATAGGTCCTTCTCCCCTCCCCGCCGAACTCCGGCTGCCGCCGCGAGCTCGTTTCCGGCGAGCTCGGTCCACCCCGGCTACTACCGCTAGTCGTGTTGGATGCGCGCGAGTCCCAGCACCACATACAGCCCCTCCGCCGATCTTTTGGCCGCCGGAGGGCGAAACCCGGCGCCCTTCGCCGTCTCTGGCTCCGCCGGCGACGAGTCGCGGGTCAACTCCGGTGAGTTGACCCGGGTTTGACCCATGTTTGACCCCCAGGGTCACTGACGCATGGGCCCCGCGCTGTTAATTCTTAGTTAGGTCTAGTTAGAGCTAATTAACCTAGATTAGTGCTTAATCTAACACTAACTAACAATGTTAGTTAGATGTGTCACTGACCAGTGGGCCCCACTGGTCAGGTTTGACCCGGATGTGGTCAGTTGACCTGCTGACCTCAGCCTTACGTCATGCTAACGCAGTAAATATTTTCTGGGATTTTAATAAATCAGAAATGATTTATTTATTCAGGAAATATCCAAAACTTCTAAAAATCATGGAAATTCAACCATAACTCCAAATGAGATAAATTATATATGAAAAATGATCAGAAAAATCCAATCTATCCATCTATACCATTTTCATGCATGTTAGAACAACTTATATCTGCTGTTTAGCACAAATCATATAATGGCATTTAAATATCCACATATGGAGTTTGAATTTGAATCTTGGATTCAAACCAACTTCATTTAATCTGGTTGCTAGTTGCATTAGCTCAAACCACAACATATTGCCATGTCACACTCATGCATCATATTGTTGCATTGCATTGATTGTGTTCTTTCTCTGTTGCCGGTGTTTGTTCCCCCTCAGTAGACGTGGTTCCGATGATGAGTTCGATGACACCGATGAAGAAACTATATTATCTTCAGAAGTGCCAGGCAAGCAAAACCCCCTTGTTCATTCTGATACAATCCCACTCTCTCACTCCTGCTCTCTTTTACTGCATTAGGACAACAACGATTCATCTGTTACTTGTTGCGGTAGCTGAACCCCTTTATCATCTGCATGACCTGTCATTGCCACAGTAAATAGATGAAACCCACTAGCATGTGTAGGAGTTGTTTGAGCCCTAATGTGCCTACTCATTCATGCTTGTTGTCATGCCTGCTATTTCTTAGAGTTGTGTCAGGTCTGATTCATCGGGGATGAGTCGGAGGTGTGTGAACATGTCCTACTGTTGAGAGCTAAGTGTGTGAACACGATTTGGTAAAGGTAGTGGTGAGAGGCCATGTAGGAGTACATGGTGGGTTGTCTCATTGCAGCCGTCCTCGGGAACTGAGTTCTGTGTTTGTGATCCATGAACAGCTACTACCACGCATTGGAATGCTTAAGTGCCCCTCTTCACTTATTAATCAACTTCATCTCTGTCCAGGAGTTGCAACTAGTTTCTGGTGTTTGTCGGTAGTGTTAGTAGTCTACCAAGTGGCACCCGGTACAGGTGGGCTTGGGACAGACTAGGCACAGTGGCACGGTGTACCAAGCGTAGGTCCACCCGTCGAGGTGGGCTTGGGAACCCTGCACACATCGTTTGAAGCCGTGAGCGACACCCCGGTCGGATCTCCTTACGGATGGAACCCGAATAGGCAATAAACCTGGACGACAGACTTGTGTGATTAGTCAGGTCGTGGATGACACCCTCGCTGGGCTTCCGCTTGAAGGTTGCCGAGTACATGTCGTGTAAACGGCGGTAAGTGGTGAGAGCGTGTGTGAAGAAGTACACCCCTGCAGGGTTAACATTATCTATTCGAATAGCCGTGTCCGCGGTAAAGGACCTCTGGGTTGCCTGTACAGTTCATAGACAAGTGAAAGTGGATACTCTAAAATACGCAAGATAAGCGTGAGTGCTATGGATGGCGTTCTCATAGGGAGACGGGAGCGGATCCATAGTGGTGTATTGATATGGTGAATATGTGGACTCGTGTGCGCCACCTCAAAAGAGTTACTTGCAGTCGTAGTTCAGGATAGCCATCGAGTCAAAGCTGGCTTGCTGCAGTTAAACCCCACCATCCCCTTGTTGATAATGATGCATATGTAGTTAGTGTTGGAAATATGCCCTAGAGGCAATAATAAAAGTGTTATTATTATATTTCTTTGTTCATGATAATAGTCTTTTATTCATGCTATAACTGTATTATCCGGAAATCGTAATACACGTGTGAATACATAGACCACAATATGTCCCTAGTGAGCCTCTAGTTGACTAGCTCATTGTGATCAACAGATAGTCATGGTTTCCTGGCTATGGACATTGGATGTTGTTGATAACGGGATCACATCATTAGGAGAATGATGTGATGGACAAGACCCAATCCTAAGCCTAGCATAAAGATCGTTTAGTTCGTATGCTAAAGCTTTTCTAATGTCAAGTATCTTTTCCTTAGACCATGAGATTGTGCAACTCCCGGATACCATAGGAATGCTTTGGGTGTACCAAACGTCACAACGTAACTGGGTGGCTATAAAGGTGCATTACAGGTATCTCCGAAAGTGTCTGTTGGGTTGGCACGAATCGAGACTGGGATTTGTCACTCCGTGTAAACGGAGAGGTATCTCTGGGCCCACTCGGTAGGACATCATCATAATGTGCACAATGTGACCAAGGGGTTGATCACGGGATGATGTGTTACGGAACGAGTAAAGAGACTTGCCGGTAACAAGATTGAACAAGGTATCGGTATACCGACGATCGAATCTCGGGCAAGTACAATACCGCTAGACAAAGGGAATCGTATACGGGATCGATTGAGTCCTTGACATCGTGGTTCATCCGATGAGATCATCGTGGAACATGTGGGAGCCAACATGGGTATCCAGATCCCGCTGTTGGTTATTGACCGGAGAACGTCTCGGTCATGTCTGCATGTCTCCCGAACCCGTAGGGTCTACACACTTAAGGTTCGGTGACGCTAGGGTTATAAAGGAAGCTTGTATGTGGTTACCGAATGTTGTTCGGGGTCCCGGATGAGATCCCGGACGTCACGAGGAGTTCCGGAATGGTCCGGAGGTAAAGATTTATATATGGGAAGTCCTGTTTTGGTCACCGGAAAAGTTTCGGGCGATATTGGTAATGTACCGGGACCACCGGGAAGGGTCCCGGGGGTCCACCAAGTGGGGCCACCTGCCCCAGAAGGCTGCGTGGGCCAAGTGTGGGAGGGGACCAGCCCCTAGGTGGGCTGGTGCGCCCCCCACAAGGGGCCCAAGGCGCAAGGGAGAGTGGGAGGGGGCAAACCCTAGTCCAGATGGGCCTTAAGGCCCACCTGGTGGGCGCCTCCCCTCTCTTCCCCTCTTGGCCGCCTCCCCAAGCCCCATCTAGGGCTGGCCGCACCCCTTGGGGGTGGAAACCCTAGAGGGGGCGCAGCCCTCCCCTTCCCCTATATATATTGGAGGTTTTTGGAGCAGCCCAACACATGAGAACTTCTCCCTCTTGGTGCAGCTCTGCCTCTCCTCCTCCTCCTCTCCCGTGGTGCTTGGCGAAGCCCTGCTGGATTGCCACGCTCCTCCACCACCACCACGCCGTTGTGCTGCTGTTGGATGGAGTCTTCCTCAACCTCTCCCTCTCTCCTTGCTGGATCAAGGCGTGGGAGACATCACCGGGCTGTACGTGTGTTGAACGCGGAGGTGCCGTCCGTTCGGCACTAGGATCTCCGGTGATTTGGATCACGACGAGTACGACTCCTTCAACCCCGTTCTCATGAACGCTTACGCTTAACGATCTACAAGGGTATGTAGATGCACTCTCCTTCCCCTCGTTGCTGGTTTCTCCATAGATAGATCTTGGTGACACGTAGGAAAATTTTGAATTTCTGCTACGTTCCCCAACAGTGGCATCATGAGCTAGGTCTATTGCGTAGATTCTTTGCACGAGTAGAACACAAAGTAGTTTTGGGCGTTGATGTTGTTCAATATGCTTACCGTTACTAGTCCAATCTTGTTTCGACGGTATTGTGGGATGAAGCGGCCCGGACTGACCTTACACGTACTCTTACGTGAGACAGGTTCCACCGACTGACATGCACTTGTTGCATAAGGTGGCTAGCGGGTGCCAGTATCTCCCACTTTAGTCGGAACGGATTCGATGAAAAGGGTCCTTATGAAGGGTAAATAGCAATTGGCATATCACGTTGTGGTTTTGCGTAGGTAAGAAACGTTCTTGCTAGAAACCCATAGCAGCCACGTAAAACATGCAACAACAATTAGAGGACGTCTAACTTGTTTTTGCAGGGTATGCTATGTGATGTGATATGGCCAAGAAGAATGTGATGAATGATATGTGATGTATGAGATTGATCATGTTCTTGTAATAGGATTCACGACTTGCATGTCGATGAGTATGACAACCGGCAGGAGCCATAGGAGTTGTCTTTATTTATTGTATGACCTGCGTGTCATTGAACAACGCCATGTAATTACTTTAATTTATTGCTAACCAGTAGCCATAGTAATATAAGTAACAGTTGGCGAGACAACTTCATGAAGACATGATGATGGAGATCATGATGATGGAGATCATGGTGTCATGCCGGTGACGATGATGATCATGGAGCCCCGAAGATGGAGATCAAAAGGAGCAAAAATGATATTGGCCATATCATGTCACTATTTGATTGCATGTGATGTTTATCATGTTTATGCATCTTGTTTACTTAGAACGACGGTAGTAAATAAGATGATCCCTTACAACAATTTCAAGAAGTGTTCTCCCCTAACTGTGCACTGTTGCTATAGTTCGTCGCTTCTAAGCACCACGTGATGATCGGGTGTGATGGATTCTTACGTTCACATACAACGGGTGTAAGACAGATTTACACACGCGAAACACTTAGGGTTAACTTGACGAGCCTAGCATGTACAGACATGGCCTCGGAACACGGAGACCGAAAGGTCGAGCATGAGTCGTATAGTAGATACGATCAACATGAAGATGTTCACCGATGATGACTAGTCCGTCTCACGTGATGATCGGACACGGCCTAGTTGACTCGTATCATGTAATCACTTAGATGACCAGAGGGATGTCTATCTGAGTGGGAGTTCATAAGATGAACTTAATTATCCTGAACATAGTCAAAAGATCTTTTCAAATTATGTCGTAAGCTCGCGCTTTAGTTCCACTGTTTAGATATGTTCCTAGAGAAAATATAGTTGAAAGTTGACAGTAGCGATTATGCGGACAATAGAAAGCTTATGTCCTTAATGCACCGCTCAGGGTGCTGAACCCCAAACGTCGTTTGTGGATGTTGCGAACATCGGACATACACGTTTTGATAACTATGTGATAGTTCAGTTAAACGGTTTAGAGTTGAGGCACCAAAGACGTTTTTCAAAATGTCGCGGAACATATGAGATGTTTTCGAGGGCTGAAATTGGGATTTCAGGCTCGTGCCCACGTCAAGAGGTATGAGACCTCCGACGATTTTCTTAGCCTGCAAACTAAGGGAGAAAAGCTCAATCGTTGAGCTTGTGCTCAGATTGTCTGAGTGCAACAATCACTTGAATCGAGTGGGAGTTGATCTTCCAGATGAGATAGTGATGTTTCCCCAAAGTCATTGCCACCAAGCTGCTAGAGCTTCGTGATGAACTATAACATATCAGGGATAGATATGATGATCCTTGAAATATTTGTGATGTTTGACACCGCGAAAGTAGAAATCAAGAAGGAGCATCAATTGTTGATGGTTGGTGAAACCGCTAGTTTCAAGAAGGGCAAGGGAACAAAGGGATACTTCATGAAACGGCAATTCAGCTGCTGCTCTAGTGAAGAAACCCAAGGTTGAACCCAAACCCGAGACTAAGTGCTTCTGTAATAAGGGAACAGCCACTGGAGCAGCATTACCCTAGATACTTGGTAGATGAGAAGGCTGGCAAGGTCGATAGAAGTATATTGGATATACATTATGTTAATGTGTACTTTACTAGTACTCCTAGTAGCACCAGGGTATTAAGATACCGGTGCAGTTGCTAAGTGTTAGTAACTCGAAATAAAAGAGATGCGGAATAAACGGAGACTAGCTAAAGGTGAGCTGACGATATGTGTTGGAAGTGTTTCCAAGTTTGATGTGATCAAACATCGCACGCTCCCTCTACCACCAAGATTATTATTAAACCTGAATAACTGTCACTGTGTGTTTGCGTTGAGCATAGACATGATTGGATTATGTCTATCGCAATACAGTTATTCATTTAAAGAGAATAATGGTTACTCTATTTATTTGAATAATACCTTCAATGGTCTTGCATCTAAAGGAATGGTTTATTGAATCTCGATCATAGTGATACACATTTTCATGCCAAAAGATATAAGATAGTAATGATAGTACCACTTACTTGTGGCACTGCCATGTAAGTCATAATGGTATAAAACGCATGAAGAAGCTCCATGTTGATGGATCTTTGGACTCACTCGTTTTTGAAAAGTTTGAGACATGCGACCCATGTCTATTGGTGTATATGCATGAAGAAACTCCATGCCGATGGATCGTTTGGACTCACTTGATTTTGAATCACTTGAGATATGCAAATCATACCACATGGGCAAGATGACTGAAAAGCCTCGTTTTCAGTAAGATGGAACAAGATAGCAACTTGTTGGAAGTAACACATTTTGATGTGTCCAGTCCAATGAGTGCTGAGGTATGCAGTGAATATCGTTATGTTCTTACTTCACAGATGATTCGAGTAGATGTTGAGAATATTTACTTGATGAAACACAAGTCTGAATTATTGAATGGTTCAAGTAATTTCAGAGTGAAGTAGAAGATCATTGTGACAAGAGGATAAAATGTCTATGATATGATCATAGAGATGAATATCTGAGTTACGAGTTTTGGCACACAATTAAGACATTGTGGAAATTGTTTCGCAAATAATACCGCCTGGAACACCATAGTGTGATGGTGTGTCCGAACATCATAGTTGCACCCTATTGGATATGGTGCATACCATGATGTCTCTTATCGAATTACCACTATTGTTCAAGGGTTAGGCATTAGAGACAACCACATTCACTTTAAATAGGGCACCACGTAATTCCGTTGAGACGACACCGTTTGGAGAAACCTAAGTTGTTGTTTCTTAAAAGTTTGGGGCTGCGACGCTTATGTGAAAAAGTTTCAGGTTGATAAGCTCGAACCCAAAGCGGAAAAAATGCATCTTCATAGGACACCCAAAACAGTTGGGTATACCTCCTAATTCAGATCCGAAAGCAATAGGGATTGTTTCTTGAATCGGGTCCTTTCTCGAGGAAAGGTTTCTCTCGAAAGAGTTGAGTGGGAGGATGGTGGAGACTTGATATGGTTATTGAACCATCACTTCAACCAGTGTGTATCAGGGCATAGGAAGTTGTTCATGTGGCACCTACACCAATTGAAGTAGAAGCTTATGATAGTGATCATGAAGTTTCGGATCAAGTCACTGTCGTACCTCGTAGGGTGACAAGGATACGTACTACTTCAGAGTGGTACGGTAATCCTGTCTTGAAAGTCATGTTGCTAGACAACAATGAACCTACGAGCTATGGAGAAGCGATGGTGGGCCCATATTCCGACAAATGGTTAGAAGCCATGAAATCCGAGATAGGATCCATGTATCAGAACAAAGCATGGACTTTGGTGGACTTGCCCGATGATCGGCAAGCCATTGAAATAAATGGATCTTTAAGAAGAAGACGGACGTGAATGGTAATGTCACCGTCTATGAAGCTCAACTTGTGGCGAAGAGTTTTTTCACAAGTTCAAGGAGTTGACTACGATGAGATTTTCTCATCCGTAGCGATGCTTAAGTCCGTCGGATTCATGTTAGCATTAGCTGCATTTATGAAATCTGGCAGATGGATGTCAAAACGAGTTTCCTTACCAGTTTTCGTAAGGAAAGGTTGTATGTAATACAATCAGAAAGGTTTTGTCGATCCTAAGGATGCTAAAAGGTATGCTAGCTCCAGCAATCCTTCCATGGACTGGAGTAAGCATTTCGGAGTTGGAATATGCGCTTTGATGAGATGATCAAAGATTTTGGGTTTATACAAAGTTTATGAGAAACTTGTATTTCCAAAGAAGTGAGTGGGAGCACTATAGAATTTCTGATGAGTATATGTTGTTGACATATTGTTGATCAGAAATGATGTAGAATTTCTAGAAAGCATATAGGGTTGTTTGAAAAGTGTTTTTCAAGAGAAAACCTGGATTAAGCTACTTGAACAATGAGCGTCGAGATCTATAAGGATAGATCAAAACGCTTAATGGTACTTTCAAATGAGCACATACCTTGACATGATCTTGAAGGTGTTCAAGATGGATCAGTCAAAGAAGGAGTTCTTGCCTGAGTTGTAAGGTATGAAGTTAAGACTTAAAGCTCGACCACGGCAGAATAGAGAGAAAGGACGAAGGTCGTCCCCTATGCTTAAGACATAGGCTCTACAGTATGATATGCTGTGTACCGCACCTGAAGTGTGCCTTGCCATGAGTCAGTCAAGGGGTACAAGAGTGATCCAAGAATGGATCATAGTACAGCGGTCAAAGTTATCCTTAGTAACTAGTGGACTAAGGAATTTTCTCGGTTATGGAGGTGATAAAGAGTTCGACGTAAAGAGTTACGACGATGCAAGCTTAGCACCTATCCGGATAGCTCTGAGTAGAGATACCGGATACGTATAATGGAGCAACAATTTAGAATAGCTCCAAGTAGAACAGTTATTTGGAATAGCTCCAAATAGAGCGTGGTAGCTGCATCTAGGAGATGACATAAAGATTTGTAAAGCACACACGGATCTGAAAGGTTCAGACCCGTTGACTAAAACCTCTCTTGCAAGCAAAACATGATCAAACCCCAGAACTCATTGAGTCTTAATCACATGATGATGTGAACTAGTTTAGTGACACTAGTAAACTCTTTGGACGTTGGTCACATGGTGATGTGACCTCTCAGTGTTAATCACATGGTGATGTGAACTAGATTATTGACTCTAGTGCAAGTGGGAGACTGTTGGAAATATGCCCTAGAGGCAATAATAAAAGTGTTATTATTATATTTCTTTGTTCATGATAATAGTCTTTTATTCATGCTATAACTATATTATCCGGAAATCGTAATACACGTGTGAATACATAGACCACAATATGTCCCTAGTGAGCCTCTAGTTGACTAGCTCGTTGTGATCAACAGATAGTCATGGTTTCCTGGCTATGGACATTGGATGTCATTGATAACGGGATCACATCATTAGGAGAATGATGTGATGGACAAGACCCAATCCTAAGCCTAGCACAAAGATCGTGTAGTTCATATGCTAAAGCTTTTCTAATGTCAAGTATCTTTTCCTTAGACCATGAGATTGTGCAACTCCCGGATACCATAGGAATGCTTTGGGTGTACCAAACGTCACAACGTAACTGGGTGGCTATAAAGGTGCATTACAGGTATCTCCGAAAGTGTCTGTTGGGTTGGCACGAATCGAGACTGGGATTTGTCACTCCGTGTAAACGGAGAGGTATCTCTGGGCCCACTCGATAGGACATCATCATAATGTGCACAATGTGACCAAGGGGTTGATCACGGGATGATGTGTTACGGAACGAGTAAAGAGACTTGCCGGTAACGAGATTGAACAAGGTATCGTTATACCGACGATCGAATCTCGGGCAAGTACAATACCGCTAGACAAAGGGAATCGTATACGGGATCGATTGAGTCCTTGACATCGTGGTTCATCCGATGAGATCATCGTGGAACATGTGGGAGCCAACATGGGTATCCAGATCCCGCTGTTGGTTATTGACCGGAGAACGTCTCGGTCATGTCTGCATGTCTCCCGAACCCGTAGGGTCTACACACTTAAGGTTCGGTGATGCTAGGGTTATAAAGGAAGCTTGTATGTGGTTAACGAATGTTGTTCGGAGTCCCGGATGAGATCCCGGACGTCACGAGGAGTTCCGGAATGGTCCGGAGGTAAAGATTTATATATGGGAAGTCCTGTTTTGGTCACCGGAAAAGTTTCGGGCGATATCGGTAATGTACCGGGACCATCGGGAAGGGTCCCGGGGGTCCACCAAGTGGGGCCACCTGCCCCAGAAGGCTGCGTGGGCCAAGTGTGGGAGGGGACCAGCCCCTAGGTGGGCTGGTGCGCCCCCCACAAGGGGCCCAAGGCGCAAGGGAGAGTGGGAGGGGGCAAACCCTAGTCCAGATGGGCCTTAAGGCCCACCTGGTGGGCGCCTCCCCTCTCTTCCCCTCTTGGCCGCCTCCCCAAGCCCCATCTAGGGCTGGCCGCACCCCTTGGGGGTGGAAACCCTAGAGGGGGCGCAGCCCTCCCCTTCCCCTATATATATTGGAGGTTTTTGGAGCAGCCCAACACATGAGAACTTCTCCCTCTTGGTGCAGCCCTGCCTCTCCTCCTCCTCCTCTCCCGTGGTGCTTGGCGAAGCCCTGCTGGATTGCCACGCTCCTCCACCACCACCACGCCGTTGTGCTGCTGTTGGATGGAGTCTTCCTCAACCTCCCCCTCTCTCCTTGCTGGATCAAGGCGTGGGAGACATCACCGGGCTGTACGTGTGTTGAACGCGGAGGTGTCGTCCGTTCGGCACTAGGATCTCCGGTGATTTGGATCACGACGAGTACGACTCCTTCAACCCCGTTCTCATGAACGCTTCCGCTTAACGATCTACAAGGGTATGTAGATGCACTCTCCTTCCCCTCGTTGCTGGTTTCTCCATAGATAGATCTTGGTGACACGTAGGAAAATTTTGAATTTCTGCTACGTTCCCCAACAGTTAGATCTAATGTAAGTCTTGCTGGGTACATTTGTACTCACGTTGCTTAGTTTATGTTTTTGCAGAGAGACTTCAGTCTCGCTAGTAGTTCCACATGGACTTCGACGTTTAGCTTGTTACCTCAGCTACGATCTTGTGCCCTCGGCAGGATCTGATAGACAGTCAGGCTTCTCAGTCTTTTTCTTTTGTAGATGTCTGTACTCAGACATGTTAAGCTTCCGCTTGTGCTTGACTTGTTTGCTCTGAATGTTGGGTCATGAGACCCATGATTGTAATATCTCGCTCCTCGGAGCCTATTGAATAAAGTACTTGAGTCGTAGAGTCATGTTGTGATGCCATGTTGTATTTGCACATATCGAGCATATTGTGTGTATGTTATTGAAATGCTTGGTATGTGTGGGATCTGGCTATCTAGTTGTTTATCCTTGGTAGCCTCTCTTACCGGGAAATGTCTCCTAGTGCTTCCACTGAGCCCTGGTAGCTTGCTACTGCTCCAGAACACTTAGGTTGGCCGGCATGTGTCCTTCTTCGTTCCTATGTCTGTCCCTTCGGGGAAATGTCACGCGGTGTCTACCGGAGTCCTGTTAGCCTGCTACAGCCCGGTTTACCGGAGTCCTGCTAGCCCAGTTGCTACAGCCCGGATTCACTCGCTGATGACCGACACGTTCGTTGTTGGGTCATGTATGCCTGTCCCTGTAAGTTAGTGCCACTTTGGGTTCACGACTAGCCATGTCAGCCCGGGTTCTTTGTCATATGGATGCTAGCGGCACTATCATATACGTGAGCCAAAAGGCGCAAATGGTCCCGGGCCAGGTAAGGTGGCACCCGTGGGAATACCGTGCGTGAGGCCGCAAAGTGATATGATGTGTTACATGCTAGATCGGTGTGACCTAGGATCGGGGTCCTGACAGCTTTGGTATCAGAGCTTGACTGCCTGTAGGATTACCAAGCCAAACTGGTCGAAGTTGAGTCTAGAAATTCTTTAGTTATATAAGGGAATTGATTGTGGGATGGAACATAAGGCTCTTTTACTCCTTTATCGCATGCCCTTCTGATCCGTGTCATCTTATCTTTCCTATGGGGTTAAGGAACTAGGCTTCCTCCTCTTTCTATCAGGATCACGTGTTACTAATCCGTAGACTTGTAGAATTGTTGGACTTCAGCCTCGGTTCAGTTCCTACTACCTCTGTATGTTAACTGTTGATCTCGAAACCTTGATATTGTGCTTCTGAGTGGCTATGCCACCATTTTTGTAGCATGTCTCCAATCTTTTTAAGCATTTACAACCGTTATGTTGTCCGAGTCATCTTAGATTTCTAAACAATCTGATGCACTTGCAAATCTTTTCCCTCTGGTTTTGATGTTCCTTTGGGCCAGGTTAATCACACTAATTGCTGAGTTGAGGTATTCTATTACCTCGACATATATGTTGGAGTTATTATTATGACCCTAGGTGTCTTAGGGGATCATCTAGTAATCTAGCCATGTTTTGTGTTTCCAGTGTGATGATTCTGGCCTTTATTCTCGAAAGCATCCCGTGATGCCACTTAGTAGTAGGTATTCTACTCCTGGGTTTTGAACCCGAGATTCACCCTACTTGCTTCATGTTGATAGTGTTGCTCGTACCTTTAGGATATTAGTAACCTTTGCGATAGTCTTCGAGGTCCGTGGTATTTCCTTCTTCCAAATACCATGAACTGCTTATGGCAGAAGTTCTTTTGAACCAAAAAAATCACAACCAGAGCTCTTGACAAGTTCTCGATTCCATGTTGTGCCTCTGCCAGTTCTACCTTTCCGCATGGGTTGTCCGGAAGAAATATGTTGAACTCGTTCGACATGCTAATCCATGCATCCACAACTCAGAAAATCATATGTTTTTTTGAGTTGTCCCTCTTTAGTAGTTATCTGACCTTAGCCTATCAGTTGATAGTCAAGAGTATGTGTGCATCCGTGTTCATTGATGCATGTTACTCTTGTGGTCCGTCAAGCCGTTCTAGTTCAGAATGACTAGGAGAAACAAACTCTGGTACCTCATCCATATCTAGGATTGGGTCAAAGTAGTTGTATTCCATAGATCAAATGCTAATCTAGCTTCTGGTCTGTTCTACCTTGGAGTGTTACCCTCTTTACGTCGGAATTGTCATGAGAATTGCACCATCTCTTGTGAATTCTTGATGTAGTGATACTTCTTGCCATCATTGTTAATTCCCCAGTTCCCGTGTTGTTGTAACCGGAATGCCGACAAGTGAATCGTGACGTGTGAAATCAATACTCCTAGCAACTGTGTTGCTTGGTAGTTAATGGACAATAACCTCATTCTTAGCGTGTTGATTTTTGAATCATCGCCCTGAGGTTGATCGTGCTACCTAGTCCTTATTTCTGGTGCACTCTTCGATCAATGAGTTAGGATTGTGTTAATCCCTCACTCTTTTGATCATATCATCTTGCCCTGAAAAGCAAGGTTGTTCTCGAGCTTGGTAACATATCGGTGGTTCGTGATTTTCTGAATATCTTCTCGGAAGTATCACCAGGTTGTCACCTGACTGTTATGTTGAGCTCGTGATCAAGTTGGTTTCGTGTAAACCACCCCTTCTCCAAGAGTCTGTGTTGGATACCCCTGAGCTAGTTGGTTAAGCTAAACAATAACTTGGAGAGTTGGAAGATAAGAGCTTGTCCGACTCAGTTCATTCCAAAGGGATATCCTTGTGTGTGTGTTGAAGAAAGATGATATCTTCATCGATTGGTCCCTGTGATCAGTTGTTGGACCTGTTGTCTTATCAATCCTTTGATTTGAGTATGGATTATCGTCAAATCAAATCAGAACCAACGATATTCGTAATGTTGTCTTACTCGTGGTTGATCCCTTGAGCATACACCATTATATCTTTTGGTCTGACCAATACTATCACCGTGTTCACTTAATCGTGGAATTCCATTTATATGGAAACTGGATGAATTGTTGTTGAGCCCATCGACAACATCCTTATCTTGTCCATGATTCATGTTGAACATTAAGCTAGTGTTGGAAACTTTTGAAAGCATTTCTTCATGCTAGCTCATGAAGCATATGTTCGGATGAAAGAAGTGGCTCTCTCTAACTCATGTGCATCTGGTGCAAGCTGCCACCGTGGGTTCGAGAAAGTTAGTTTTGCTTCCTCTGGAATCGTCCCAAGTTAGTCACGCATGTGCGAAGTACTCTATGGTTTGATAGGTTGGCCGCCTCCATTCTATATGTGTTCCTAGCACACCAAGCCGCTGATTGACTTGCTCAAGGTTAAGAAGTTCATCGATAAGTGCACAAGGACTCCGATATCCTCGATGATGGTTCCCCACCTGAACTCGATAGTGTTTTATTGTAAGACTACCGTGTGATCATGTTTGTCTGGGACAACGTGTTCACATGTGTGTAGCAGAACCAGCTCATGTTTTGGAGCTTGCTATCGTAGTTCATTTCCCGAGAATCTCGCAACGTCATCTCATCGATTTGTGTTGCAAACTTTCATTTTTCTTCCTAGACTCGATGAGTCTGGAATATCCTAACACCAACCAGATCTGAATCTCAGGCAGATATGATTGTTGGAACATTTTCCCAAGAACTATAATAATGGTCTCTCTGTAACCGGTTAAGTGGATGTCGTGGCCAACACACCCAGCCGGAAGACCTATTATTGTAGTATCTTGATTGAGGAAGTTGGCCACCTCCCCATGAGGATTTCTTATGGATTTACTTCCGTAGTTATTCCTTATGATTTTTGTGATCCCGAAGTCCGACCTTTACTTGATGTCCTAGATATCAACCCAGTTTAATAAGTGGGTTGCGCTGGCACATCAAGGAGAACATTGGAAGCGGAGTGCTAAATGTCTCTCGGTCGATCATCCAGATTTTGTCCCCTTGGACCCGCCAAGGTGAAATCTGAGAAGGTGTTATCTTCCTTTGCATCTGCATCTTCTACCGGCATTCATCATGGTAGTACGTTGTGTTGCCAGGATCCCTGGCACGGATATTGGTAATACCTCGATGAATATGGAAGTGCTCAAGTTCTTGAGAGCACACACAAGCGCTAGGTGTTATCATCGGCACTAGTTGGGATTGCTCTCAGTTTCCTCAATTATGCTATAACTTTTCAAACAGTGGACCCACTCTCTACTGTTGAGCTTCTCCCCAGTTACTAAAATCATCCCTTGTGTTGTTTTCAACAAGGTAGTCCACATCATCCATTCTAGTCCGAGTATGTTATTCTACCGAACTCCTCCAAATGATCGATTGTGATTTGCCTTAAGCTGGTATAAAGAGTTTCAATGATCTCTGAATCAAAGGTAATTCTTTTTGCCACTTAAGGGGATATATCTACGAGTCACCATCCCTAAGGTGTCTCGATATGGTATCATGGCAACTCAACTCCTCGCTATGTTGACAACCGTTCACCACCCTCTTAGGTGTGGAATTGTTGCCTACCTAGTGAACCCTCGTCATATGTTCCACTCCATCCCTCTAGATGTGTGCTTCGTGTCTCAGTCTCAGAGATGGTTCTATGTCTCATTCCGTGAGTTAATCCTGAGTTGTTCGACCTTCAATAAGATCGATCCTTTAGACTTTTTTCCCTATCCTCTCTTTGTCATGTTGGCTTGAGATCTCAGAGCAAGACGTCGAGACAAGGATGGTGATCAAATCAACGTTCTTATGAAGTGCCACCTAGATCGTGAAGATTGCGTTAGTTGCGTTTCCCCTTCATTCTACCGTATGCTTGAATCTCGGGACAAGATTCTTGTTTAGTGGGGGCGAGTTGTCACATCCCTAGCCTTACCTTGCACTAGGCTAGCACTTGTCTGTTGCATCATGTTTAAATTCTTTTGAAACTTGAAATGGGGATGTCCAAACCCTAGCATTAAATCAACTCAACTAGGATGGATTAAAATCTTTTTCAATAAACCCAAAATGTCCCTAAGAAAAGTTCATGATTTCTGGTTAAGGTGGAAACCTCTGCCAAAAATGATGAATATATTCTTAGATCATTTTTGGATTTTTGAATCAAATCATATTGTATTTGAGTTTGGGCATTTAAATACTATAAATAATTTAAGTGCTCAATTAATTCTAAACTTAAGTGTGGGCTGTTAGGAATAATCCCAACAGAGCCCACAATTATTTGCAGGATTTTTGGAAACGTTTTACCATTTTTAATAAAGCCCAATATTTACAGAAAAATAGAAAACAGGAAATAAAACAGAGCAACCTTACCTGGACTTACCTTGAGGCCCACCAGGGATACCAGCCCACCTGCGCGGCCCGTTACTGTGCAGCCCAGCTGCCAGTCATCTTCCTCCCCCTCGCCCCGAAGCAGCTGCGTGCTGGGCGCATGCGCGTCGACGCCGGCCACCTCCTGCTTCGCGCTGGAGGCCTCTCCTTCGTCCTAATCCGCGTCTGGCGACGCCACGCACCCTTCTGGACCTCTCTCACTCTCTCCCGTGCTTCTCCCACCTCCTCTGCTCTCTCTCGCGCCACACCCGAGCGCACCCGACGCCGCCGTTCGCTGCCACCATGGCCACCGACCACCCCTCGCCCTGCCGATGAGTCCAGAAGCTCCGCCGCATCGTCCTCGCCCTCCTCGCTGAGCTACACAATGCCGGACGCCCTAAAGCCTCACCAATGCCGTTGTTTCCGACCTCGGTTGCCGGAGATCCCCGTCGTCGGTTCGCTGCAGCCAGGCTGTCCCCGAGCCTCCCGTGCTGATCTTTAGGACCGCTATGAGCTCCTGCTGCTTATCCCTTGCTCGCCCCCTCCGTTCTCGTCCCCTAGCCCCGTCCTCCAACCACGGATGAGCTTGCCGCCGCCGTGCCATTTTGTTGCCGTGGCCACAGTCGCCCTCGCCCGTTTTTGAGCATGCCTCCGTGCTCACTGAGATCCCAGGAGCCGAACACGACCAACACCGGCCCTGCCGTGCACCATAGGTCCTTCTCCCCTCCCCGCCGAACTCCGGCCGCCGCTGCGAGCTCATTTCCGGCGAGCTCGGTCCACCCCGGCTGCTGCCGCTAGTCGTGTTGGATGCGCGCGAGTCCCAGCACCACGTAGAGCCCCTCCGCCGCTCTTTTGGCCGCCGGAGGGCGAAACCCGGCGCCCTCCGCCGTCTCTGGCTCCGCCGGCGACGAGCCGCGGGTCAACTCCGCTGAGTTGACCCGGGTTTGTCCCATGTTTGACCCACAGGGTCACTGACGCGTGGGCCCCACCCTGTTAATTCTTAGTTAGGTCTAGTTAGAGCTAATTAACCTAGATTAGTGCTTAATCTAACACTAACTAACGATGTTAGTTAGATGTGTCACTGACCAGTGGGCCCCACTGGTCAGATTTGACCCGGATGTGGTTAGTTGACCTGCTGACCTCAGCCTTACGTCATGCTAACGCAGTAAATATTTTCTGGGATTTTAATAAATCAGAAATGATTTATTTATTCAGGAAATATCCAAAACTTCTAAAAATCATAGAAATTCAACCATAACTCCAAATGAGATAAATTATATATGAAAAATGATCAGAAAAATCCAATCTATCCATCTGTACCATTTTCATGCATGTTAGAACAACTTATAGCTGCTGTTTAGCACAAATCATATAATGGCATTTAAATATCCACATATGGAGTTTGAATTTGAATCTTGGATTCAAACCAACTTCATTTAATCTGGTTGCTAGTTGCATTAGCTCAAACCAAAGCATATTGCCATGTGACACTCATGCATCATATTGTTGCATTGCATTGATTGTGTTCTTTCTCTGTTGCCGGTGTTTGTTCCCCCTCAGTAAACGTGGTTCCGACGATGAGTTCGATGACACCGATGAAGAAACTATATTATCTTCAGAAGTGCCAGGCAAGCAAAACCCCCTTGTTCATTCCGATACAATCCCACTCTCTCGCTCCTGCTCTCTTTTACTGCATTAGGACAACAACGATTCATCTGTTACTTGTTGCGGTAGCTGAACCCCTTTATCCTCTGCATGACCTGTCATTGCCACAGTAAATAGATGAAACCCACTAGCATGAGTAGGAGTTGTTTGAGCCCTGATGTGCCTACTCATTCATGCTTGTTGTCATGCCTGATATTGCTTAGAGTTGTGTCAGGTCTGATTCATCGGGGATGAATCGGAGGTGTGTGAACATGTCCTACTGTTGAGAGCTAAGTGTGTGAACACGATTTGGTAAAGGTAGTGGTGAGAGGCCATGTAGGAGTACATGGTGGGTTGTCTCATTGCAGCCGTCCTTGGGAACTGAGTTATGTGTTTGTGATCCATGAACAGCTACTACCACGCATTGGAATGCTTAAGTGCCCCTCTCGACTTATTAATCAACTTGATCTTTGTCCAAGAGTTGCAACTAGTTTCTGGTGTTTGTAGGTAGTGTTAGTAGTCTACCAAGTGGCACCCGGTACAGGTGGGCTTGGGACAGACTAGGCATAGTGGCACGGTGTACCAAGCGTAGATCCACCCATCGAGGTGGGCTTGGGAACCCTGCACACATCGTTTGGGGCCGTGAGCGACACCCCGGCCGGATCTCCTTGCGGATGGAACCCGAATAGGCAATAAACCTGGACGAGAGACTTGTGTGATTAGTCAGGTCGTGGCCGACACCCTCGATGGGCTTCCGCTTGAAGGTTGCCGAGTACATGTCGTGTAAACGGCGGTAAGTGGTGAGAGCGTGTGTGAAGAAGTACACCCCTGCAGGGTTAACATTATCTATTCGAATAGTCGTGTCCGCGGTAAAGGACTTCTGGGTTGCCTGTACAGTTCATAGACAAGTGAAAGTGGATACTCTAAAATACGCAAGATAAGCGTGAGTGCTATGGATGGCGTTCTCGTAGGGAGACGGGAGCAGATCCATAGTGGTGTATTGATATGGTGAATATGTGGACTCATGTGCGCCACCTCAAAAGAGTTACTTGCAGTCGTAGTTCAGGATAGCCACCGAGTCAAAGCTGGCTTGCTGCAGTTAAACCCCACCATCCCCTTGTTGATAATGATGCATATGTAGTTAGATCTGATGTAAGTCTTGTTGGGTACATTTGTACTCACGTTGCTTAATTTATGTTTTTGCAAAGAGACTTCAGTCTCGCTAGTAGTTCCACGTGGACTTCGACGTTTAGCTTGTTACCTCAGCTACGATCTTGTGCCCTCGGCAGGATCTGATAGACAGTCAGGCTTCTCAGCCTTTTTCTTTTGTAGATGTCTGTACTCAGACATGTTAAGCTTCCGCTTGTGGTTGACTTGTTTGCTCTGAATGTTGGGTCATGAGACCCATGATTGTAATATCTCGCTCCTCGGAGCCTATTGAATAAAATACTTGAGTCGTAGAGTCATGTTGTGATGCCATGTTGTATTTGCACATATCGAGCATATTGTGTGTATGTTATTGAAATGCTTGGTATGTGTGGGATCTGGCTATCTAGTTGTTTATCCTTGGTAGCCTCTCTTACCGGGAAATGTCTCCTAGTGCTTCCACTGAGCCCTGGTAGCTTGCTACTACTCCGGAACACTTAGGCTGGCCGGCATGTGTCCTTCTTCGTTCCTATGTCTGTCCCTTCGGGGAAATGTCACGTGGTGTCTACCGGAGTCCTGTTAGCCTGCTACAGCCCGGTTTACCGGAGTCCTGCTAGCCCAGTTGCTACAGCCCGGATTCACTCGCTGATGAACGACACGTTCGTTGTTGGGTCATGTATGCCTGTCCTTGTAAGTTAGTGCCACTTTGGGTTCACGACTAGCCATGTCAGCCCGGGTTCTTTGTCATATGGATGCTAGCGGCACTATCATATACGTGAGCCAAAAGGCGCAAACGGTCCTGGGCCAGGTAAGGTGGCACCCGTGGGAATACCGTGCCTGAGGCCGCAAAGTGATATGATGTGTTACATGCTAGATCGGTGTGACTTAGGATCGGGGTCCTGACAATCAAACACATAGCTACTGGTACATACCCTCAGCCCCGAGGGTGAACTACTCCCTCCTCGTCATGGAGAGCGCCGGGATGATGAAGATGGCCACTAGTGAAGGATCCCCCCTCCGGCAGGGTGCCGGGAAGGGCTCCGGAGAGGTTTTTGGTGTCTACAAAGGCTTGCGGCGGCGGACGTGCGATCTAGGTTAATTCCCGAAAGTTTCAGTATTTATAGGAATTATTCGCGTTGGTTTCACGTCAGGGGGGTCTCCGGGCCGTCCACGAGACAGGGGCGCCCCCCCCCCCTAGGGGCACGCCCTCCTATCTCGTGGGCAGCCCGGAGCTCTTCTGGCCCAACTCCGATGCTCCATGGTCTTCTTTTGGTCCATAAAAAATCCTGACAAATTGGCATGTCATTTGGACTCCGTTTGATATTCCTTTTCTTTGAAATACTGAAACGGCAATAAAATAGCAATATGGGCTGGGCTTCCGGTTAATAGGTTAGTCCTAAAAGTAATATAAATGTGTATGATAAAGCCCATGATCATTCAAAACAGGTAATATAATAGCATGGAACAATCAAAAATTATAGATACGCTGGAGACGTATCAACGTACCAAGGGCTTTGTCAACTTAGTCAATATAAACGATTCTAGCTGCAGTGACTGTACGATGTCCATCCAACGGCCGTCGTGCTTCTTCAACCACTGGTCTTCTTGCTCCAGCCGCCCAAAGCAGCGCTGGACGTGCCGCCTACTCCTGCCTCCCGTGGCCGGATGTGCTTCCGCGGAGGCCTCACCGCCCCCTACTACTCCCACTGCTGGCCAGGCCATCCCTCCACTCACCCACACCCCCTGTTATTCTGCGGCGACGGCAGCGCAACCGAACCAGTGAACCCTCGTACCCCTCTCCGCGTGTACATCCACTGCCGCATCTTCCCCGGCTCCGTGTCGTCCCCTTCCTAGGCCTCGCCGTCGTCCACCGCCGTGGTGCTCTCGGCACGGCATGGTCAACGTGGTCAAGGAACGACTTCCATCGGACGTGGACTGTACGTGGAGATGCTGACAGCTGGGTCCATGGCAGCCGCAAGGAAGTGCCTTCTTATTACGCGCAAAATAATTATTCCTCCACCTGATAGCGGGGACCCACCGGACAGGCCACCGTATTTCGAGAAAAAATGATTCGCCCCCTGACTTCTGGGACCCACGAGCTACATCTTCGCACGCAATGAAGTGCATCTAAAAAAACGATTCGCCCCCCTGACTGCTAGGACCCACCAGCTACATCTTTGCACGCAAGGAAGTGCGCCCGAAAAAAACGATTCGCCCCCCGACTGCTGGGACCCACCAGCTACACCTTCGCACGCACGGAAGTGCGTCCGGGCAAAAAAACGATTCGCCCCCCTGACTGCTGGGACCCAGCAGCTACACCTTCGCATGCAAGGAAGTGCGTCCGGGCAAAAAAAACCGATTCGTCCCCCTGACTGCTGGGACCCAGCAGCTACACCTTCGCACGCAAGGAAGTGCGTCCGGGCAAAAAAAATGATTCACCCCCTGACTGCTGGGACCCACCAACTACATCTTCGCTGGCAAGGAAGTGCCTGACAGTCGGGACCCACCTGGTCGAAGCATACGTAGCGTTGTCATCTTGTTTGCGAATGTGTACGTACATACTGGTCGATGTAGAGGCGTGCACGTGTCGTAGTAGAGGCACGCATGTAGCATGTACACGTACGTACAGCGGCCAGGGTGCAAGAAAGAAAATACGGCCACGTATGTGTACATACGGGCGGGGTCTCGAACGCTTAGTCACGCATACGTACAACAAGGGCTCGTGTTCATGGGGAGGCAACAGAATGCGTCGTGTTCATGGGGAGGCAACGGAATGCGTCGTGTTCATGGGGAGGCAACGAAATGTGTCGTGTTCATGGGGAGGCAACGGAATGCGTCGTGTTCATCGGGAGGCAATGGAACGTGTGGGAGCCAACCGGCTTGGACGGAACAGGCGATGGAAATGAGGCCTGGTGTACCGCAGAATGGAGGAAATAGCCTTGTGTTCGACCGGCCACGTTCGAAACGGGGTCCTGTTGATCGGGAGGGGTGTGGCATACCACAAAACGGAGGAAACGGACCTCCTATGGTCGAAACGGGGGTCCTGTTGATCGGGAGGGGTGTGGCATACCGTAAAACGGAGGAAACAGACCTCCTACGGTCGAAACGGGGGTCCTATTCATCGGGAGGGGTGTGGCGTACCACAAAACGGGACTCCACGGGATATTGTTCATCTCCACTGTCGACCTCCTCCAGCCTCCACGGGCTACCGTCGACCTCCTCCAGCCTCCACGGGCTCCTGTTCATCCAGCCTCCACCGCGCGCTACTCCACCGGCTACTGTTCATCCAGCCCTCCACCGTCTACTGTTCATCCAGCCCTCCACCGTCTACTGTTCATCCAGCCCTCCGCACCACGGGGTCCTGTTCAACCACCCCTCCACGGCCACCCCTCCACCGTCTACTGTTCATCCAGCCCTCCACACCACGGGGTCCTGTTCATCCAA
>NC_041391.1:169854176-169864005 GCF_002162155.2 Triticum dicoccoides | reverse complement strand
ATTGGCTTCAGTTAGCAGCAGTAGCAAAGGAATCGCTCCATCGGGTTCAGTTAATAGCAATCGATCGATCGCTCGGGTTCAGTAATGTGTAGCCTGTAGTGCAATCGCTCGGGTTCAGTTAGAGCCCAACGCCTCGCTCGGGTTCAGTTAGAGCCAACGCCTCGCACACACGTGCGTACGTGTACGAGAGAAACGCACATCGCTCGGCCCCCGACCTCCCACCGTAACCGGCAACTCCCCGAAATTTTCCTACCCCTCGCTTCTACCACAGTTTTTTCCGTCATGGACGGCCCAAAGAATGTCATGCACCTGTGTCTCCGGCCCACCCAGGACGAAAAGCCCATTTTCTGTCATGACTTTTTGTCATAGAAGTAGGAGCCCACCACATCTATGATGATACCGGGTTTTGTCACAATTATCGTCATAGAAGTGTCATATGTATGACAGAAAAAAAATCGTTCGGCCAAAAATGTCACGGATGTGTCTTTTTTTGTAGTGAAGGTGTCCGGGGATCCACCTGGTGGGGCCACCTGCCCCGGAGGACTTAATGTGATGAATATGGGAGGGAACCAGCCCCTAGTGGGCTGGTGCGCCCCTCCCCAAGGGCCCAAGGCGCCTAGGGTTGGAAACCCTAGGGGGGCCTCCACCTTGCTTGGGGGGCAAGCCTCCCCTCCTGGCCGCCGCCCCCCCCCCCCCCTCTAGATGGGATCTAGAGGGGCCGGCCCCCTCTCCCCTTCACCCTATAAATAGAGGGGGGTGGGAGGGTTGCAGAACCCTTGCTTTTGGCACAGCCCCTCCCTCCTCCAACTCTTCCTCCTACTCCGTAGTGCTTGGCGAAGCCCTGCAGGAATACCATGAGCTCCGCCACCACCATGCCGTCGTGTTGTCGGAGTTCTCCCTCAACTTCTCCTCTCCCCTTTCTGGATCAAGAAGGAGGAGACGTCCCTGGGCTGTATGTATGTTGAATGCGGAGGCGCCGTCCGTTGGGTGCTAGATTGGATCTTCCGTGATTTGAATCGCCGCGAGTACGACTCCATCAACCATGTTCTTGTAACGCTTCCGCTTAGCGATCTTCAAGGGTACGAAGATGCACTCCCTCTCTATCTTGTTGCTAGAATCTCCATAGATTGATCTTGGTGATGCGTAGAAAATTTTGAATTTCTGCTACGTTCCCCAACAGTGGCATCATGAGCTAGGTCTATTGCGTAGATTCTATGCACGAGTAGAACACAAGTAGTTATGGGCATTCATTTGTTCAATTTGCTTACTGTTACTAGTCCTATCTTCTTTCGGCGGTATTGTGGGATGAAGCAGCCCGGACCGACCTTACACGTACGCTTACGTGAGACAGGTTCCACCGACTGACATGCACTTGTTGCATAAAGGTGGCTAGCGAGTGCCAGTCTCTCCCACTTTAGTCGGATCGGATTCGATGAAAAGGGTCCTTATGAAGGGTAAATAGCAATTGGCATATCACCGTTGTGGCTTTTGCGTAGGTAAGAAACGTTCTTGCTAGAAACCCATAGCAGCCACGTAAAACATGCAACAACAATTAGAGGATGTCTAACTTGTTTTTGCAGGGTATGTTATGTGATGTGATATGGCCAAAAGGATGTGATGAATTATATATATATATATATATGTGATGTATGAGATTGATCATGTTCTTGTAATAGGAATCACGACTTGCATGTCGATGAGTTTGACAACCGGCAGGAGCCATAGGAGTTGTCTTAATTTATTGTATGACCTGCGTGTCATTGAGAACGTCATGTAATTACTTTAATTTATTGCTAACTGTTAGCCATAGTAGTAGAAGTAATAGTTGGTGAGACAACTTCATGAAGACACGATGATGGGGATCATGATGATGGAGATCATGCTGTCATGCCGGTGACGAAGGTGATCATGTTGTGCCTCAAAGATGAAGATCAAAGGCGCAAAATGATATTGGCCATATCATGTCACTTTATGATTTGAATGTAATGTTTGTCATGTTTACATCTTATTTGCTTAGAACGACGGTAGCATAAATAAGATGATCCCTCATAAAATTTCAAGAAAGTGTTCCCCCTAACTATGCACCATTGTGAAAGTTCGCTGTTTCGAAGCACCACGTGATGATCGGGTGTGATAGATTCTAACATTCACATACAACGGATGTAAGCCAGATTTACACATGCAAAACACTTAGGTTGACTTGACGAGCCTAGCATGTACATACATGGCCTCGGAACACAAGAGACCGAAAGGTTGAACATGAGTCATATAGTAGATACGATCAACATGGAGATGTTCAACGATGATTACTAGTCCGCCTCACGTGATGATCGGACACAGACTAGTTGACTCGGATCATGTATCACTTAGATGACTAGAGGGATGTCTATCTAAGTGGGAGTTCATTAAATAATTTGATTAGATGAACTTAATTATCATGAACATAGTCAAAAGGTCCTTGCAAATTATGTTGTAGCTTGTGCTTTAGTTCTACTATTTTAGATATGTTCCTAGAGAAAATTTAGTTGAGAGTTGACAATAGCAATTATGCGAACTGGATCCGTAAACTGAGGATTGTCCTCATTGCTGCGTAGAAGGATTATGTCCTTAATGCACCGCTCGGTGTGCTGAACCTCGAGCGTCGTGTGTGGATGTTGCGAACATCTGACATAGACGTTTTGATGACTATGTGATAGTTCAGTAATGTTAAACAATTTAGAATTGAGGTGCCGAAGACGATTTTTTGAAACATCGTAGAACATATGAGATGTTCCAAGGGCTGAAATTGGGATTTCAGGCTCGTGCCCACGTCAAGGGGTATGAGACCTCCAATGAGTTTCTTAGCCTACTAACTAAGGGAGAAAAGCTCAATCGTTGAGCATGTGCTCAGGTTGTCTGAGTACTACAATCACTTGAATCGAGTGGGAGTTAATCTAGATGAGATAGTGATGTTTCTCCAAAGTCACTGCCACCAAACTACTAGAGCTTCGTGATGAACTATAACATATCAGGGATAGATATGATGATCCTTGAGCTATTCGCGATGTTTGACACCACGAAAGTAGAAATCAAGAAGGAGCATCAACTGTTGATGGTTAGTAAAACTACTAGTTTCAAGAAGGGCAAGGGCAAGAAGGGATACTTCATGAAACGGCAAATCAGTTGCTGCTCTAGTGAAGAAACCCAAGGTTGAACCCAAACCCGAGACTAAGTGCTTCTGTAATGAGGGGAACGGTCACTGAAGCAGAACTACCCTAGATACTTGGTAGATGAGAAGGCTGGCAAGGTTGACAGAAGTATATTGGATATACATTATATTAAATGTGTACTTTACTTGTACTCCTAGTAGCACCAGGGTATTAAGATACCGGTTCGGTTGCTAAGTGTTAGTAACTTGAAATAAAAGAGCTACGGAATAAACAGAGACTAACTAAAGGTGAGATGACGATGTGTGTTGGAAGTGTTTCCAGGGTTGATGTAATCAAACGTCACATGCTCCCTCTACCATCGAGATTGGTATTAAACCTAAATAATTGTTATTTGGTGTTTGTGTTGAGCATAGACATGATTGGATTATGTTTATTGCAATACAGTTATTCATTTAAGGAGAATAATGGTTACTCTGTTTATTTGAATAATACCTTCAACGGTCTTGCACCTAAAATGAATGGTTTAATGAATCTCGATCATAGTGATACACATGTTCATGCCAAAAGATATAAGATAGTAATGATAGGACCACATACTTGTGGCACTGCCATTTGAGTCATACTGGTATAAAACGCATGAAGAAGCTCCATGTTGATGGATCTTTGGACTCGCTCGTTTTGAAAAGATTGAGACATGCAAACCATGTCTATTGGTATAAATGCATGAAGAAGCTCCATGTTGATGGATCTTTGGACTCACTCATTTTTAAAAGATTGAGACATGCAAACCATGTCTATTGGTACATATGCATGAAGAAACTCCATACAGATGGATCGTTTGGACTCACTTGATTTTGAATCACTTGAGACATGCAAATCATACCACATGGGCAAGATGACTGAAAGGCCTCATTTTTCAGTGAGATGAAACAAGAGAGCAACTTGTTGGAAGTAATACATTTGATGTGTGCAATCCAATGAGTGTTGAGGCACGCAGTGAATATCGTTATGCTCTTACTTCACAGATGATTTGAGTAGATTCTGAGTATATTTACTTGATGAAACACGAGTCTGAATTATTGAAAGGTTCAAGAAATTTCAGAGTGAAGTTGAAGATCATTGTGGCAAGAGGGTAAAATGTCTATGATATGATCATAGAGATGAATATCTAAGTTACGAGTTTGGTACACAATTAAGACCTTGTGGAAATTGTTTCATAACTAATACCGCCTGGAACACCATAGTGTGATGGTGGGTCCGAACATCATAAATGCACCCTATTGTATATGGTGCATACCATGATGTCTCTTATCAAATTACCACTATCGTTTATGGGTTAGGCATTAGAGAGAACCAAATTCACTTTAAATAGGGCACCACGCAATTCCGTTGAGATGACACCATATGAACTATGGTTTAGAGAAACCTAAGTTGTTGTTTCTTAAAAGTTTGGGGCTGCGACGCTTATGTGAAAAAGTTTCAGGCTGATAAGCTCGAACCCAAAGCGGATAAATGCATCTTCATAGGACACCCAGAAATAGTTGGGTATACCTCCTGTCTCAGATCCGGAAGTAAAAGGGATTGTTTCTAGAATCGGGTCCTTTCTTGAGGAAAATTTTCTCTTGAAAGGATTGAGTGGGAGGATGATGGAGACTTGATAAGGTTATTGAACCGTCACTTCAACTAGTGTGTAGCAGGGCACAGGAAGTTGTTCCTGTGGTGCCTACACCAATTGAAGTGGAAGCTGGTGATATTGATCATGAAACTTCGGATCAAGTCACTACCAAACCTCGTAGGTCGAGAAGGACACCTACTGCTTTGGAGTGGTACGGTAATCCTGTCTTGGAGGTCATGTTGCTAGACAACAATGAACCTACGAGCTATGGAGAAGCGGTAGTGGGCCCGGGTTCCGATGAATGGCTTGAGGCCATAAAATCCGAGAGAGGATCCATGTATGAAGAACTGCTTGATGGTCATAAGGCTGTTGAGTACAAATGGATTTTAAAAGGAAGACGGACAATGATGGTAAGTGTCACCATTAAGAAAGCTCGACTTGTCGCTAAGATGTTTTCCGACAGTTCAAGGAGTTAACTACGATAAGACTTTGTCACTCTTAGCGATGCTAAGAGTCTGTTGGAATTATATTAGCAGTTACTGCATTATTTATGAAATCTTGCAGATAGGATGTCAAAACATTATTTCCTCGATGATTTTCTTGAGGAAAGGTTGTATGTGATACAACCAGAAGGTTTTGTCAATCCTGAAAGATGCTAACAAGTATGCAAAGCTCCAGTAATCCTTCTAAGGACTGGAGTAAGCATCTCGGAGAAGGAATATATGCTTTGATGAGATGATCAAAGATTTTGGGTTTATACAAAGTTTATGAGAAACTTGTATTTCCAAAGAAGTGAGTGGGAGCACTATAGCATTTCTAATGAGTATATGTTGTTGACATATTGTTGATCGGAAATGATGTAGAATTTCTGGAAAGCATATAGGGTTATTTGAAAAGTATTTTTCAATGGAAAACCTGGATTAAGCTACTTGAACATTGAGCATCAAGATCTATAAGGATAGATCAAAATCGCTTGATAGTACTTTCAAATGAGTATGCACCGTGACAAGATTTTGAAGGAGTTCAAAATAGATCAGCAAAGAAGGAGTTCTTGGCTGTGTTATAAGGTGTGAGTATTGAGTAAGACTCAAGACCTGACCACGGTAGAAGAGAGAGAAAGGATGAAGGTCGTCCCCTATGCTTTAGACGTGGGCTCCATAGTATGCTATGTTGTGTACCTCACCTAAAGTGTGCCTTGCCATGAGTCAGTCAAGGGGTACAAGTGTGATCCAGGAATGGATCACAGGACAGCGGTCAAGGTTATCCTTAGTAACTAGTGGACTAAGGATTTTTCTCGATTATGGAGGTGGTAAAAGAGTTCGTCATAAAGGGTTACGCCGATGCAAACTTTGACACTAACCTGGATGACTCTGAGTAGTAGACCGGATTCGTATAGTAGAGCAGTTATTTGGAATAGCTCCAAATAGCGCGTGGTAGTTGCATCTAGGAGATGACATAGAGATTTGTAAAGCACACATGGATCTGAAAGATTCAGACCCGTTGACTAATAACCTCTCTCACAAGCGAGATATGATCCAACCCCATGGGTGTTGGATTCATTACAATCACATAGTGATGTGAACTAGATTATTGACTCTAGTGCAAGTGGGAGACTATTGGAAATATGCCCTAGAGGCAATAATAAAATGGTTATTATTATATTTCCTTGTTCATGATAATTGTCTGTTGTTCATGCTATAATTATATTAACTGGAAACCATAATACATGTGTGGACCACAATATGTCCCTAGTGAGCCTCTAGTTGACTAGCTCGTTGATCAATAGAGGGTTATGGTTTCGTGACCATGGACATAGGATGTCATTGATAACGGGATCACATCATTAGGAGAATGGTGTGATGGACAAGACCCAATCCTAAGCATAGCACAAGTTCGTATAGTTCGTTTGCTAAGAGCTTTTCTAATGTCAAGTATCATTTCCTTAGACCATGATATTGTGCAACTCCTGGGTACTGTAGGAATGCTTTGGGTGTACCAAACGTCACAACGTAATTGGGTGGCTATAAAGGTGCACTACAGGTATCTCCGAAACTGTCTATTGGGTTGGCACGAATCGAGACTGGGATTTGTCACTTCGTATGACGGAGAGGTATCTCTGGGCCCACTCTGTAATGCATTATCATAATGAGCTCAATGTGACTAAGTAGTTAGTCACGGGATCATGCATTATGGAATGAGTAAAGTGACTTGCCGGTAACGAGATTGAACGAGGTATTGGGATACCGACGATCGAATCTCTGGCAAGTAACATACTGATTGACAAAGGGAATTGTATACGGGATTGCTTGAATCCTTGACATTGTGGTTCATCCGATGAGATCATCGTGGAACGTGTGGGAGCCAACATGGGTATCCAGATCCTGCTGTTGGTTATTGGCCAGAGAGCTATCTCGGTCATGTCTGCATGATTCCCGAACCCGTAGGGTCTACACACTTAAGGTTCGATGACACTACGGTTATAGGGAAAGTTTGTATGTGGTTACCAAAGGTTGTTCGGAGTCCCGGATGAGATCCCGAACGTCATGAGGAGTTTCGGAATGGTCCGGAGGTGAAGATTTATATATGGGAAGTCCAGTTTCAATCGCCGGAATGTTTTCGGGGGTTATCGGTATTGTACCGGGACCACCGAAAGGTGTCCGGAGGTCCATCGGGTGGGGCCACCTGCCCCGGAGGACTTAATGGGCTGAATATGGGAGGGAACCAGCCCCTAGTGGGCTGGTGTTCCCCTCCACAAGGGCCCAAGGTGCCTAGGGTTGGAAACCCTAGGGGAGGGGGGCGCCTCCACCTTGCTTGGGGGGGCAAGCCTCCCCTCCTGGCCGCCTCCCCCCCCCCCTCTAGATGGGATCTAGAGGGGTCGGGCTCCTCTCCCCTTCACCCTATAAATAGAGGGGGGTGGGAGGGCTGCAGCACCCTTGCTTTTGGCGCAGCCCCTCCCTGCTCCAACTCTTCCTCCTACTACGTAGTGCTTGGCGAAGCCCTGCAGGAATACAACGAGATCCACCACCACCATGTCGTCGTGCTGTTGGAGTTCTCCCTCAACTTCTCCTCTCCCCTTGCTATATCAAGAAGGAGGAGACGTCCATGGGTTGTACGTGTGTTGAGCGCGGAGGCGCCGTCCGTTCGGCGCTAGATAGGATCTTCCGCGATTTGAATCGCCGCGAGTACGACTCCATCAACTGCGTTCTTGTAACGCTTCTGCTTAGCGATCTTCAAGGGTATGAAGATGCACTCCCTCTCTCTCTTGTTGCTAGAATCTCCATAGATTGATCTTGGTGATGTGTAGAAAATTTTGAATTTCTGCTACGTTCCCCAACATCAAGGCCAAGAAGGGTGAACTAGAGTCTTATCTGGGGCAGCTTGCTGCGAAGCTGGTCTTGAAACTTGAAGGTATTCTTGTTCGACTGATTTGTTGATGTCGACTAACATGTCTTTCCAAACTGTCAACTCACTATTTTTTTCGACAGTGCAGAACTTTGTCAAGATTTTGAAGCAGAAACTGGGCGGGTCGAGATGGGTCTCGAACCCATAAATTGTCCTGTCAAAGATGACGTTGCAATGAATGTGTTGCGGTTGGAGTCATGCATGGACAGCGTTGTTGATTATGTTGCCCGGCTGAAGGCGGCGATGACTCGGGTTGATGCTGAACTCTGGCCTCAGGCGGAACTCTCACAGGATCTCGAGTCTCTGATGGCTCGACTAAATCAAATACCTGACCGAGTGCAAGAATGGAAGAAATCATCTACTCACTGTAGCGCTGACATCTCCCTGTCATTGGTCCGAGTGCACTGCAAGGATGTCAGAGTAGACAACCTGGCGGAACTCAAGGTTGTGAATACCAAAAAGCACAGTTTCCAGTCCTTCATGGACACTTTCCTTGACGCCGCCACTCGCATTGCAGATAGCATTGACCTTGACAGTTTCTGTGATCCAGCAAGTCCTTCTCCTGATGAGTGATCAAAACAATATGCCCCACTTTTATTTGCCTCAGAATGCCGAGTGATTATGTAACCGTTAAACTCTTTCAGGCTTGAAGCCTGAGCACTTCTGCCCGTTGTGGCCCTGAACTTTTACAGGATTTATCTGAACTTGAATTCCCTTGAATACCATGGCTTTTGTTTTGGTTTTGAACTGTTTCTGACTGTCTTTCGATTCCAAGTAAACTTGGTCTTTTCACCTTTTGTCAAGTGTAGTGTACATTGTACTTGTGACGCAACTCAGACGTGGTGTACAGTTGACACCTCGTCATCCTTGCAGATCGAGATGGTACATTGTACTTGTGATGCAGCTCAGACACGGTGTTCAATTGACACCTCGTCGTCCCTGCGGATAGGGATGGAGTGTATGTTGTATTTGTGGTGTAGCTTAGACGTGGTGTTCAATCGACACCTCGTCGTCCTTGCGGATAAGGATGGAGCGTATGTTGTAATTGTGGTGCAGCTCAGACGTGGTGTTCAATCGACACCTCGTCGTCCTTGCAGATAGGGATGGAGCGTACGTTGTATTTGTGGTGAAGCTCAGACGTGGTGTTCAATCGACACCTCGTCATCCTTGCAGATAAGGATGGAGTATACATTGTATTTGTGGCGTAGCTAAGACGACATTTGTGACCTAGGCGATTTCGAGGTCGCAGCTAAGTCCCCGAGTGGAAGGATTGCTCTCCACTCGGAATGTTTTTTAACTTAGGCGATTACGGGGTCGCAGCTAAGCCTCCGAGTGGTAGGATTTCTCTCCACTCGGAATGTTTTTAACTTAGGCGAATTCGGGGTCGCAGCTAAGCCCCCGAGTGGGAGGATTTCTCTCCACCCGGAATGTTTTTAACTTAGGCAATTTCGGGGTTGCAGCTAAGCCCCCGAGTGGGAGGATTGCTCTCCACTCGGAATGTTTTTAACTTAGGCGAGTACGGGGTCGCAGCAAAGCCTCCGAGTGGGAGGATTGCTCTCCACTCAGAATGTTTTTAACTTAGGCGAGTACGGGGTCGCAGCTAAGCCCTCGAGTGGGAGGATTGCTCTCCACTCGGAATGTTTTTAACTTAAGCGAGTACGGG
>NC_041391.1:169814601-169853242 GCF_002162155.2 Triticum dicoccoides | reverse complement strand
TTATTTTAACTTAGGCGAGTACAGGGGCGCAGCTAAGCCCCTGAGTGGGAGGATTGCTCTCCATTCGGAATGTTTTTAACTTAGGCGAGTACGGGGTTGCAGCTAAGCCTCTGAGTGGGAGGATTGCTCTCCACTCGGAATGTTTTTTAACTTAGGCGAGTACGGGGTCGCAGCTAAGCCCCCGAGTGGGAGGATTGCTCTCCACTCGGAATGTTTTTAACTTAGGCGAGTACGGGGTCGCAGCTAAGCCCTCGAGTGGGAGGATCGCTCTCTGCTCGGAATGTTTTTTAACTTAGGTGAATCAGGTTCGCGGCTAAGCCACCCACTGGGGGGTTTGGACACAAGTGTTTATGAGGAACGAGTCATTAAGATATTGTAAAAATCTTGTCTTTGGAAAACAAACTGAAGTGCTTTTATTACAACTCGTCGGGTCGAGTGATTTTAGGTATAGAAAGGACGAAGCAGCTCTGCATTCCATGGCTTGTCCATTTTCTTGGCTATGTTGTAAATGTGGTACGCTCCATTGTGAAGCACCTTGGTGATGATGAAGGGACCTTCCCAGGTCGGAGCGAGCTTGTGAGGTCATTTCTGAACCACTCGGAGCACAAGGTCTCCTTCCTGAAAGGCTCGACCTCTAACGTTGCGAGCGTGGAATCGACGCAGATCTTGCTAATAGATGGTCGACCAAATCAAAGCCATCTCGCGCTCTGTCGGATATCAGGTTCCGGCAAAACCCTTAAGGTTTGAACTCTGGGATGCGCACGAAGATCTTCTCCCTACCGAAACATGCCCACAACCTCGCCGCGATTTCTAGCTAGCACGATGAAAAACACAAGAGACGCGAGGTTTATACTGGTTCAGGCCACCGTTGTGGTGTAATATCCTAATCCAGTGTGTGGTGTGGTGGATTGCCTCTTGGGCTAACGATGAACAGTACAGAGGAAGAACAGCCTCACGAGGAGAGGTGTTCTTGTGGTGGTGTGTTTAGAGAGGAGTCGATCCGTCTCTCTTGGCTCTAGATCAGATTGCCTTCTAATGTGGTGGCTAGCCCTATTTATAGAGGCCCTGGTCCTCTTCCCAAATATTGAGCGGGAAGGGAGCCAACAACGGCCATTTTGAAAGGGGACAGCTAGTACAAGCTATCCTGATAAAAGGTGGTCTTCGACTGCCAAAGGCGCTGGTGGTGACGTCGTCTTGGGATCCATGATGACCTCCGTCCTGCCGCTCTGCTGGTCTTGGTCTCATTGCACCGATATGAAACCTTTGCCTAATGCCTCGGTACTCCGTGCTTGCGCTTGCCCCCTTTGCACCAAAGAGGAAACGAGGACACTGCATAGGCTGGCGCCCACCTGGCGCCCGCCTGGTCTTGAACGTCATGGCTTGCGTCATGTGCACCTCACAAGGTACCCCTCGCCTTGATCTCTCCGCCTCCTCGCGAGCCTGCCTGGTGAGGTCGCCCCTGAGGAGGCCCTATGTCATCCGCCCCGCGAGGCTTGGCCCCTAGCGAGGGTCTTGTGTGTTTGGTTGATGAAGACGGGTCGTACTGGGCCACTGGTTGAGCCACACTGCAGGCCGCAGGTAGGCAAGTCTGGGGACCCCCGTTCCCAAAACACTGACACGATCTTCCTCCAGGAGATCAACTGCGTCTTCGCGTGCTTGCTCTGCTTCAGCTTTTGAGAAAAGTTCCACTCGGGGAGCATTGTGCAGCAAGTCACTCGGAAGCACAGCCTTAGCATCGTACACCGGGAAGAAAGGGGTTCGATCAGTCGACCGGTTGGGTGTTGTTCTCAGCCCCCATAGGACCGACGGCAATTTAGTCACCCAAGCTCCAGCGGCATGCTTAAGGTCGCGCATCAGTCGAGGCTTTAACCCTTGAAGGATCAAACCATTCACCCTTTCTGCCTGTCCATTCAACTGTGGGTGTGCGACGGACGCATAGTTGACCCCAGTACCTTAGGATGCACAGAACGCCTTGAACTCATCAGAATCAAAGTTGGAGCCGTTATCTGTGATAATGTTGTGAGGAACTCCATATCTGAATATCAACTCCTTGATGAAACTGATGGTAGTGCCTGCTCCAAGGTTTTTGATGGGCTTGGCTTCGATCCACTTGGTGAACTTGTCGACTGCTACGAGTAAATGGGTGAAACCACTCGCGTTGGTCTTGAAGGGCCCAACCATATCCAAACCCCAGACTGCAAATGGCCAGACGAGTGGAATAGTCTTCAGGGCAGATGCAGGCTTGTGGGACATGTTGGAGTAGAACTGGCAACCTGCACGCTTGTCAACTATATCTTTCACCATCTCATTTGCTTGAGGCCAATAGAATCTCGCTCGGTATGCTTTGGCCACGATGGTCCGAGAGGATGCATGGTGACCACAGGTCCCCGAGTGGATATCGTTTAGGATCATTCGGCCGTCTTCCGGGGTGATGCAGCGTTGAGCCACTCCTGTGACACTTTCTTTGTAAAGCTGCCCTTTCATCACGGTGAAAGCTTTCAATCGACGGACTATCTGGCGAGCCTCATCTTCATCCTTTGGGAGCTCCTTTCTGAGAATGATCGTGATGTATGGTACTGTCCAATCGGGCGTTGTCAGGACCCTGACTCAAAGCCACACCGATCTAGCATGTAACACCTCATATCACTTTGCGACCTCACGCACGGTATTCCCACGGGTGTCGCCTTACCTTGCCCGGGACCGTTTGCGCCTTTTGGCACACGTATATGATAGTGTCGCTAGCATCCATATGACAAGGAGCCCGAGGTGACATGGCTAGTCGTGAACCCAAAGTGGCACTAACTTACAGGGACATGCATACATGACCCAACAACAAACGTTTCGTTCATCAGCGAGTGAATCCGGGCTGTAGCAACTGGGCTAGCAGGACTCTGGTAAACCGGGCTGTAGCAAGCTAATAGGACTCCGGTAGACACCGCGTGATATTTCCTCGAAGAGACAGACACAGGAACAAAGGACACATGCCGGCCAGCCTAAGTGTTCCGGAGCAGTAGCAAGCTACCAAGGCTCAGTGGAAGCACTAGGAGACATTTCCCGATAAGAGAGGCTACCAAGGATAAACAAATAGATAGTCAGATCCCACACATACCAAGCATTTCAATAGCATACACACAATATGCTCGATATTTGCAAATACAACATGGCATCACAACATGACTCTACAACTCAAGTATTTTATTCAATAGGCTCCGAGGAGCGGGATATTACATACATGGGTCTCTCGACCCAGCATTCAGAGCATACAAGTCAAAGCACAAGCGGAAGCTTAACATGTCTGAGTACAAACATCTACAAATGAAAAAGGCTGAGAAGCCGGACTATCTACCAGATCCTGCCGAGGGCACAAGATCGTAGCTGAGGTAACAAGCTAAACGTCGAAGTCCACGTGGAACTACTAGCGAGACTGAAGTCTCTCTACAAAAACATAAATTAAGCAAACGTGAGTACAAATGTACCTAGCAAGACTTACATCAGATCTAACTACATATGCATCATTATCAACAAAGGGTTGGTGGGGTTTGACTGCAGCAAGCCAGCTTTGACTCGGTGGCTATCCTGAACTACGACTGCAAGTAACTCTTTTGAGGTGGCACACACGAGTCCACATATTCACCATATTAATACACCACTATGGATCCGCTCCCGTCTCCATACGACAATGCCATCCATAGCACTCACGCTTATCTTGCACATTTTAAAGTATCCACTTTCACTTGTCTATGAACTATATAGGCAACCCAGAAGTCCTATACCGCGGACACGGCTATTCAAATAGATCATATTAACCCTGCAGGGGTGTACTTCTTCACACACGCTCTCGCCACTTACCGCCATATACACGTCATGTATCTCGGCAACCTTCAAGCGGAAGCCTGGCAAGGGTGTCGGCGACGACCTGACTAACCACACAAGTCTCTCATCCAGGTTTATCGCCTATTCGGGTTCCATCCGCAAGGAGATCCGTCCGGGGTATCACTCACGGCCCCAAATGATGTGTGCAGGGTTCCCAAGCCCACCTCGACGGGTGGATCTACGCTTGGTACACCGTGCCATAGTGCCTAGTCTGTCCCAAGCCCACTGTCAGTGTCAAAACCGGCGGATCTCGGGTAGGGGGTCCCGAACTGTGCGTCTAGGCGGATGGTAACAGGAGACAAGGGACACGATGTTTTTACCCAGGTTCGGGCCCTCTCGATGGAGGTAAAACCCTACTCCTGCTTGATTAATATTGATGATATGGGTATTACAAGAGTAGATCTACCACGAGATCGGAGTGGCTAAACCCTAGAAGCTAGCCTATGGTATGATTGTTGTTCGTCCTATGGACTAAAACTCTCCGGTTTATATAGACACCGGAGAGGGCTAGGGTTACACAGAGTCAGTTACAATGGGAGGAGATCTTCATATCGTATCGCCAAGCTTGCCTTCCACGCCAAGGAAAGTCCCATCCGGACATGGGACGGAGTCTTCAATCTTGTATCTTCATAGTCCGGGAGTCCGGCCAAAGGTCTTAGTCCGGCCATCCGGACACCCCCTAATCTAGGACTCCCTCAGTAGCCCCTGAACCAGGCTTCAATGACAACGAGTCTAGCACGCATATTGTCTTCGGCATTGCAAGGCGGGTTCCTCCTCCGAATATTCCATAGAAGATGTTGAACACTAGGATAGTGTCCGGCTCTGTAAAAGTAAGTTCCACATTCCACCGTAGAGAGAATAATATTTGCATCAATCGGATCTGTTGACATATTCCGCAGCGTGACATCATGCCACGGCCAGGCTTTTATTCATTTTACTGTTCCACCTCAGTGCGTTTAGCGAGGCGGTTTCCTTGGCACGTCTTGTCGAAGTAGAGATCGTGTCCCCTTATTCTGGGATTCTCATCAATACGGGCGTGGGTAACCCAACCGCGCCATTAACCGCGGCGCTTGGGAGATAAGCGAGTTTTATTAGGCCGGTGGGGGGCTCGTAGTTTTGGCCGCCCATATAAGGGGATAAGAATCCGCCCTTTCCATTCATGTCTTCTTCCTCTTCTGCTTATCCATCCTTGCATGCTTGAGCTCCAGTGCCCAAGCCCGCACTTCCCACCTCAACCTTCTCCAACCATGTCCGGAGCGGGAGGTAGATGGATGGCCTCCTCCGTCACGGAGGGGCAAATCAAAAAGCTGAGTCAGGCCGGATACTTGTCTGACGACATCGCGCACCGGCTTCCAGATGTGGGGCAACTCATCCCCACCCCCAGGCCCCATGAGAGGGTTGTTTTTCTTCCCCATTTCCTCCGCGGACTGGGTTTTCCTCTTCACCCGTTCGTCCGGGGGCTCATGTTCTACTACGGCCTGGACTTCCACGATCTGGCCCCGAACTTCATCCTCAATATCTTGGCGTTTATCGTCGTGTGTGAGGCCTTCTTCCGCATCCAGCCTCACTTTGGCCTATGGCTGAAGATCTTCAGCGTCAAGCCGAAGGTTGTGAAAGGCCGACAAGCAGAATGCGGAGGCGCTATGGTGGGCAAGATGGCCAACGTCACTTGGCTCGAGGGTTCCTTCGTGGAAACCATCAAAGGGTGGCAATCGGGGTGGTTCTATATCACCGAGCCGCGTGACCCTAAGTGGGCAGCGGCCCCCGAATTTCGATTCGGCATCCCCACCCGGCTCACATCTTGGAAAGAGACGGGCCTGTCGTGGGGCAATCCGGAAGAGGTGACCGGACTCCAAACTTGTGTTCAAGACCTGGTGACCAAGAAGGTCAAGCTTTTCAACGTAGTCCAGGTCATGCTCTTCCGTCGGATCCTCCCGTGTCAACGAGGGACTTCAATTTGTGGGAGTTCGACCCGGCCCAGCACCAGACTCTATCCCGGCTCTTCGAAACAAAGCACGAGGACGCCTGGAAGGTGCTTTTCAAGAGTTCCGAGGTCTCTCCTCCCATCACCGAGGATCGCGAATTCTGCGCCAAACGTCAAGCCTCCGAAGTAAGCTTACATTTAGTCCCTTACGGGATACCCGAATTTCATAGTGTGACTTTATGTGGGATCTAAACTCCCGTTCCTTTGACAGGACTGGAAGAGGACATCTGGACAGTTTGACTGTCCGGCCCCTTTGCCCGAAGGCCCAGCAGACGCACGCTTAGCGAAGCTACTGGTTCCGGCACCTCACGTGGTGCCGGAGAAGAAGGCCAAGGAGAAGGCCACGGGGTCCCGAAAGAGTTCCCGGCGCCCGGTGGTGTCGGATTCATCGCCCGACAACCCCGACGCGCCCTCCGCTTCGGAAGATGAGGAGGAGGAAGGAGAAGAAGAAGCCTCTCCCCCTCCAACGAGGGGAGGAAAGAAAAGGAAGGCCGCCCCAACTGGGGAGGCCGGAGGGTCCAAGAAGGGGAAGACCCATCTGCCGGACTATGCCTCCGATGCCAAAGACGGCGGGGAGGAATGGCCATCCAGGGTCAAGCCCCTGGCAAAGTCGTAAGTGTCCAGTTACCCGAATGACTCATGACGCTCTTCTATTATTTGGTAATGTCTAACGCCGAATTTTAATCATGTAGTCCGGCCAGAGCTCAGCTCGGTGATTCCTCGAGCAGCTCCCTGAATTCGTCGGACGTGAACAGCGCTTCGCTTCCGACGGCCTCCTCCCCGCTCCCCACGGACGACGCCGAGGTGGGGTCCCGAAAGGGACTAAATTAGGAGGAGGTGGTCCTGGAGGCGCCGCAAGGCGATCTCCCGGACTCCAGGCCCGAAGGGGGTAAAGCCCTGGAGGGATCTAAGTCCGGCCCCGGGCCGGACACTACTCCGGAACCATCAGCGGTTCCAAAGTCCGATAGGTGGCGCCTTCATAAGAAAGGCAAGCCTGCAACGCCGGCGACCTCCGTCCATCCGGAGGCGCCGGAAAATTTGCTGGAGGCGCTTAACGGCACCTCCATCGACGAGGAACACTGCACTATTATGAGTGCGGTGATTCAGAAGGTTCAATCCGCCAAGAGCGGGCTGACGGAAGCATGTACAAGCCTGTTAACGGGCTTTGAGGTATGTGTTCAAAAACATATAAAAAATATTACCGCATAGACAGTAGCCCCTGATGCTCAGTTCGGTGTTCGGAGAGAAAAGCCGAGCTGAGGATCTAAAAAGATATACGCAGGAGTCTAATAGAAATATGTCAATATGGGAATGCAGGCTGCGCTGCTGACCTCTGCCGCACTGACTGTGGAGGTCAATGCATTGAAGGAAAGCCTCGAGTGGTCCGAGAGCGAGCTCGGCCGTGCCAAGAAGCAGCTCGAGGATAAAGAGGGTACATAGTACCTCCTGTAAATGTATATAGAAATACTTGGTTGCAAATAATAACAGGACCAACGTAAATATTGCAGGAGCCACGACCGAGGTGGCGACCCTGAAGGAGGCGGTCTCCAAGGCCGAAAAGAGTGCATCCTTGGAGCGCACCGAGCGAGAGAAGCAGGAGGCGCGGGTGGCGGAGGTGCGGCAAGAGCTCCAGGCTCTCGTGGAAAAACACGAGAGTTTGGAGCGTGACTCGAAGACTCGAGAGTCCGAGCTTGCCTTGGCTCTTGAGAGTGCCAAGACCGCTAAGGCCGAAGCCCAGAAGGCCCTTCAGGAGATCAAGGCGATGAAAAAGATAGCGGCGGGTAAGGCATTCTTTATGCAAAGCAAAAATATAAAAGTTAATTATCTGCTACTTACCCGAATCCAGAGCTCTCCAGGAGCGTTCGTCGATCTGCCCTGTAGTGTGTCTGATGCCGCCGCATACTACCGAGCCGAAGAGGGGAGCTCGACGGAAAAAGTGTACTGGTCTCATATGCTGAGGCCGAACATCCGGTGCCCCTGAGCGACCAGCTGAAGCAGCTGGTCGAGCTCCACAAGGTGGCCGAACAGGCCATGAAGGGCCTCATAGCTCAGCTGTGGCCTGGAGAAGTGATGCCTGGGAGCTACTTCGGCCTGGTGCAGCGGCTGGTGGACGAGTGTCCGTGGATCGAGGTTGTCAAGCGCTCCGTTTGTATTGAAGGTGCCCGTCGGGCCCTTGCCCGTGCTAAGGTGCACTGGGGCAAGCTAGACGCGGAGAAGCTTTTGACGGATGCGCCACCGCCGGGCAAGGAGTATCATACGCTCGAGATGTATTATAATGGCGTTCTGAAGGGTGCCCGTCGTATAGCGGATGAGTGCTCCAAAGATGTAATTTTTGAGTAGACTCGCATTTGTTATCCTGTATGCTGAAACTTTGTTCATATGCGTTAAGCAACGCTTGTTAATTTAAAATATTACCTTCTTTGTGGCTGTTTATCAAATCTGAGAGATGCAAGTCGTCGGCTTCGACCCCCATGCCACGAGTGCTGGGGTGTTCGGGATAAACCTGAGCGCTCTTGTTCCCATTCTTGGGTCCATCTAGGGAGGCATTCAGCACAACGAACCAGGTCGTCGGACTTATAGTGCTTTATCACTCTCACTTAGCCATAGAATTCTATAATTTTAAATTTCGGCAAGCCCCTAGTATTCGGAAGACCGAGTTCGGGGCGCTATCCATGCCTAGGCCGGATAAGTCCGCTTCCTCGCTCGAAGCGGCATAAGTCTTTAAGGACTCGAAAAAACCTCGCGAACAGCGACCGGTCTCTCGCACTATCATGACAGTCAGTTTTAGCTTTCTCTACTGAGGTGTTAACCTAGCTCAACTGGGGCACAATCGTGGTAGTTCTCCCAGCGCTACCTTAGCTAACAATGCGGAACGTAAGGTACCAAAACATGGGAGCCAGGCAAACCCAACTATTGACCAAAGACATGATTCGGAGCCGATGCATATAGTGCTATAAGTTCGGGGTGCCACACTCGTGAGAGTGTTCGGTCTTCTCACACCATGTTATGGGGTGTTGTAAGCCCCTGGTGTATTGTCCGCACCAAAGTGTACGGTTGTAGAATGTCATGACTGAACATATTTGTATATAAAAAATAGATAAGTACAATAATAGATAAGAGCTATATATTGTTTATTAAAAAAGGGCTGCTGCGAAAGCAGAACGATACAAGAAGTACGGTAAGCAAGAGATGGGAGTATTTGACATGTTCCCCTTCAGGGGCAAGCGGCGGGGTTGTAAGTAAAACAGGTATTAAACTCGTTATAGAGACCACCTGGACTTTTGACGTGGCTTGCTCTCTCCCTGGCTGTTGCATCATGGGTTCGGCGAGTGTATTGCCGGACAGGCCTTCCAAATAGTTGGGTCCTGAAATTGTATAAAAAGGAAAACGGCGAAATAGGGAGCCACTTAGTGCGGTTGAGCCGCATTCTGGGCGTGTCGTTGTTGCGCCCCTCCCCTTATGCCCATGGTATCTCTAAGGCGTAATTATCTACGCGTGGTACCAGTATCACCATTTGGCGGGGGTTGGGGTTGGTGCCGCACTGCTATGCTTGCTCGGAACGTGCCAGCCGGATTTGTTGTGGGTTACTTCAGGCTCGCTTGATGTTGTCCGGACGTTTGACGCCTGGATTGGAGAACTGCCTTGAGAGTCTACTCTGTACTTCCGCCGCCAGGGCCGCCGTGTGCTCCTCCGTTCGGAGAGAGCGTTCGGTATTTCCGTTTACCGTGATGACTCCGTGAGGTCCTGGCATCTTGAGCTTGAGATATGCGTAGTGCGGCACCGCATTGAATTTTGCAAATGCGGTTCGTCCAAGCAGGGCGTGATAGCCGCTGCAGAATGGGACTATGTCGAAGATTAACTCCTCGCTCCGAAAGTTATCCGAGGATCCGAAGACCACTTCAAGTGTAACCGAGCCTGTACAGCTGGCCTCTACACCTGGTATGACGCCTTTGAAGGTTGTCTTTGTGGGTTTAATCCTTGAAGGATCGATGCCCATTTTTCGCACTGTGTCCTGGTAAAGCAGGTTCAGGCTACTGCCGTCGTCCATTAGGACTCTGGTAAGGTGAAATCCGTTGATAATTGGGTCTAGGACCAGTGCGGCGAATCCACCGTGACGGATGCTGGTGGGATGGTCCCTTCGATCGAAGGTGATCGGGCAGGAGGACCATGGGTTGAACTTTGGGGCGACTGGCTCCAACGCATAGACGTCCTTGAGAGCACGCTTCCGCTCCCTTTTGGGGATGTGGGTTGCGTATATCATGTTCACCGTCCGAACTTGCAGGGGAAATCCCTTCTGTCCTTTGTTGTTCGGCGGCCGGGGCCCCTCCTTGTCATCGCTATGTAGCCCCTTGTCTCTGGTTTCGGCACTTAACTTGCCTGCCTGCTTGAACACCCAACAATCCCTGTTGGTGTGATTGGCTGGCTGTTCGGGAGTGCCGTGTATCTGGCATGAGCGATCGAGTATCCGGTCTAAGCTGGATGGGCCCTGAGGGTTTCTTTTGAATGGCTTCTTCCGCTGACCCGGTTTAGAGCCTCTGAATCCGGCATTGACTGCCGTATCTTCAGTATTGTCACTGTTAATGCGGCGCTTATGCTTGTTGCGACGTGACCTGTCGTTGTTGTCCTTGGTATCCGAATTGTCGGGGCTCTTGGTTATGTTATTGCTACGAGATAGCCAGATGTCTTCTCCCGCACAAAAGCGGGTCATGAGTGTCGTGAGGGCTGCCATAGATTTCGGCTTTACCTGTCCTAGGTGCCGGGCAAGCCATTCATCTCGGATGTTGTGCCTGAAGGCTGCAAGGGCCTCGGCATCCGGACAATCGACTATTTGGTTTTTCTTGGTTAGGAACCGTGTCCAGAATTGTCTGGCCGTTTCCTCTGGCTGCTGGATTATGTGGCTTAGGTCATCGGCGTCTGGTGGTCGCACATACGTGCCCTGGAAGTTGTCAAGGAATGCGGATTCCAGGTCCTCCCAACAACTAATTGACTCCGCTGGCAGGTTGTTAAGCCAATGTCGAGCTGGTCCTTTAAGCTTGAGCAGGAGGTATTTGATGGCGTGTAGATCATCACCATGGGCCATGTGGATATGAAGGAGATAATCCTCGATCCATACCGCAGGATCTGTTGTGCCATTGTATGATTTGATGTTTACGGGTTTGAAGCCCTCGGGGATTTGATGATCCATTACTTCGTCTGTGAAGCATAATGGGTGTGCGGCGCCCCTGTACTAGGCTATATCACAACGCAGCTCGGACGAGCTTGGTCTGTTGTATTCGGCCGGGCCGTACTTATTATGTCCGGCGTGACGGCTAGCGTCACGTGAAGTGGGGCGCCCATGCAATCCGTAGATGGGTCTTGTTTGCCTTTCCTTATTCTCCAAGATGTCTCGCAGGTCTGTTGCGTCTCCCCGTACTCTTGTATGTTTTGAGCGGTGCCGGGGTGCGGCTTGGGTCGAGGGCCTTAAGGCCTCTCTATCGCGGCCGCGGGGTGGCCGATCGGGCGCATCGTACGCTGGTGATGTAGGTTTAGTTGCTTCCTCCTCAAGTTGGGGTAGCAGCCTGCGCTTTGGGTAGCTCTTAGATGGGCGTTCTAGTTTATACTCTTCGGCCGCCAGGACTTCGGTCCATCTGTCGGCTAGCAAGTCTTGGTCAGCTCTAAGCTGCTGCTGTTTCTTCTTGAGGCTGCTTGCCGTGGCCACAAGCCTCCGTTTGAAACGCTCTTGTTCGACGGGACCCTCTGGCACGACGAATTCATCATCGTCGAGGCTTGCCTCGTCTTCGGAGGGAGGCATATAATTGTCGTCCTCATCCTCTTTGTCGGCCGCTCTCTCATGAGGGCTGGCTCCTTTGTCCTCCTGCACTGAATCCTGCTGGAGGGGGTTGTCTTTGGCACTGTCTGGCGTGTTGTTATCTCTGGTGCCGGAATCACCGTTTTTGCTTTGGCGGGACTTAGAGCGGCGCTGTTGGCGTCGGCGCTTGGGTTGCTTCTTGGAGGGATCATCCTCCGTTTTCTCCTCGCCATCCCCCGCTTTAGGGGTGTCCACCATGTATATGTCATATGATGAGGTGGCTTTCCAGTTCCCTATAGGTGCTGGTTCTTGATCGTCTCCTTCATCGGCGTCCATGCCGTCGATGTCTTCGGAGTCAAAGTCGAGCATGTCGGTTAAATCGTCGACAGTGGCTATGAAGTGGGTGGTGGGTGGGCTTCGAATTTCTTCGTCGTCCGCATCCCAACCGTGTTGGCCGTAGTTCAGCCAGGGCTCTCCTGACAAAGAGAGAGACTTTAATGAATTCAGGATATCGCCAAAAGGCGAGTGCTGAAAGACGTCCGCGGTGGTGAACTCCATGACCAGAGCCCAATTCGGCTTAATCGGAAGAGGTGCGGGATTTACGGAGTCCGGATCGGAGTCCGGCACCTTGGAGTCACGGGCCTTGCGAAGGACTAGGCTGGTATCCGGCTCTATCGCCGTAGAGGTTGCAGCTTCCGGGGTGGCTTCCAACCGTCCGTCCTCGACTGGCGCAGTGGGCTCCGAGCTAATGGTCGGAGCGGACACCTGAGCGGCGCTCTGGGTGTTGTCCGATGGCAGAGCTAAATCATGCCCATCGTGACAGTGCGGCGCGCCCGGTCGTGGCTCGAATCCGTCGAAGATCAAGTCCCCGCGGATGTCGGCCGTGTAGTTTAAGCTTCCAAACCTGACCTGATGGCGAGGGGCGTAGCTTTCGATCTGCTCCATATGGCCAAACGAGTTGGCCCGTAGTGCGAAGCCGCCGAATACGAAGATCTGTTCGGGGAGAAAAGTCTCATCCCGGACCGCATCGCGATTGACGAGCGAAGAAGCCATCGGGCCTAAAGGTGACGACACAGAGGAACTCTCAATGAAAGCACCAATGTCGGTGTTAAAACCGGCGGATCTCGGGTAGGGGGTCCCGAACTATGCGTCTAGGCGGATGGTAACAGGAGACAAGGGACACGATGTTTTTACCCAGGTTTGGGCCCTCTCGATGGAGGTAAAACCCTACTCCTGCTTGATTAATATTGATGATATGGGTATTACAAGAGTAGATCTACCACGAGATCGGAGTGGCTAAACCCTAGAAGCTAGCCTATGGTATGATTGTTGTTCGTCCTATGGACCAAAACTCTCCGGTTTATATAGACACCGGAGAGGGCTAGAGTTACACAGAGTCGGTTACAATGGGAGGAAATCTTCATATCGTATCGCTAAGCTTGCCTTCCACGCCAAGGAAAGTCCCATCCGGACACGGGACAGAGTCTTCAATCTTGTATCTTCATAGTCCGGGAGTCCGGCCAAAGGTCTTAGTCCGGCCATCCGGACACCCCCTAATCCAGGACTCCCTCACCCACCTGTATTGGGTGCCACTTGGTAGACTACTAACACTACCTACAAACACCAAAAACTAGTTGCAACTCCTAGACAGAGATCGAGTTGATTAATAAGTCGAGAGAGCTTGGAGTGCACGGAGCCCAATGTGTGGTAGTAACTGTTCATGGATCACAAACACATAACTGAGTTCCTGAGGACGGCTTCAATGAGACAACCCACCATGTACTCCTACATGGCCTCTCACCGCTACCTTTACCAAATCATGTTCACACACTTAGCTCACACACAGTAGGACATGTTCACACACCTCCAATTCATCCCCGATGAATCAGACCAGACTCAACTCTAAGCAGTAGGAGGCATGACAAGCAAGCATAAATGAGTAGGCACATCAGGGCTCAAACAACTCCTACTCATGCTAATGGGTTTCATCTATTTACTGTGGCAATGACAGGTCATGCAGAGGAAAGGGGTTCAACTACCGCAGCATGTAATAGTTGAATCGTTGTTGTCCTAATGCAGTAAAAGAGAGCAGGAGCGAGCGAGTGGGATTCTATCGGAATGAACAAGGGGGTTTTGCTTGCCTGACAGAGTGGTAGTGGGATACTGCCCTTCAGTTGGATACTCGTGAATATCCTCGGAGACAGAACCTACCACGAACACATCGACACACAATCATACATGGCAATATGCAACATTATGATGCATGCAAATGACATGGCAAAATGAGTGTGTTTGGATAATGCAACTTAGAACAGATTGTTTTGAGTTCATTTGAATCAAGGATTCAAATGCAAACCCAAAATAAGAGGTCGTATTAGTGCATTAACTTGTTTCACCTAAACAGCAAGGTTAGGTTGCTCTAACATGCATGAAACCAGTACAGATGGAAAGATTGAATTTTTTGATCAAATTTCATATATAAATCTTTGCATTTGGAGTTATAGATTAATTTCTATGAATTTTTGAAGTTTGTAGCATTTTTTGGAATTTCCTATATAAGAATAAATCCAATAAATGCTTTATTGCGTCAGCAGTGCGTCAGGGTGACGTCAGCAGTCAATGGGGATGGTCCAGGTCAAACCTGACCAGTGGGTCCCGCGTGACAGTGTCATAAATCTAACTAATTTTTAGTTAGTCCTAATCCTAACTTAATTAGCAGGCAGGTCCCACTTGTCATAGACCCAGGGGTCAAACCAGTGGTCAAACCCCGGTCAAACGAGTCAAACCGCCGACGAGGCCAGATGCGGCGGGGCACCTCGGATTTCACCTACAAGGCTCATGGTGGGTGCCATGAGCTGCTCAGCGGGCTCGGGGGAGGTCAGAAGCGAGCGGGCGGCAGAGGCGATCTCGTCGTCAGGAGGTCAAAGACGAGCTCGGTGAAGACGCTCGGGGGCCTCCGGCGAGGCGTGGCTTGGTGAGGCGGTCGAGGAAGAAGTGACAGAGCTTCTGGGCGCATCGGCAAGGCATGGGGTGGCCGGTGGCTGCGGGTTTCACGTCGGCACGAGCGCGGCAGCGTCGGCCATGGTGAGGAGAGGCGAGGGAAAGAGGCAGGGGGCATGTGAGGTGTCCACGGGATCGAGGCGGCACCGCGGAGGCGTTTCGAGGCGTCGCGCTGGCGCAGGCGAGGGCAAGCAGGCAGGGAGGTGGCATGGCGAGCTCGGTGGCGTTGTGGTGTCCCTCCTCTGCCTACTAGCAGAGGTAGGTGATGACTCGCACAGGCCAGATGGGCCGGGCCAGCCAGGTAAGTGGCCTCTGGCCTTTCTCTCTCTCTCTCTCTTTTCTAAATTGTTTTTTGTTTTCTAATTTTCTGCAACTGTTGGGCTTTATTTAAAATACTAAAACATTTCCATAAATCCTGAAAATAATTGTGGGCTCTGTTGGGATTATTCCTAACATCCCTCACTTAAATCCAGAATTATTTGGGCATTTGAATTATTTTATAGCATTTAAATGCCCAAATGCAAATAGGTAATGATTTAATCCAGTGACCTTATGTGTCCTAGAAAAATGTGAACCAATTTTGGCAGAGGTTCTGGACCAAGACAAAAATGATGGACATTTTGAAAGGCATTTCAGGTTCATTGAAAAAGATTTTAGTAAACCCTAGTTGTTTTCAGGGGGATGTTGGGGGTTCTGTCATCCCCATTTCAACTTCCTGAGAAAATTTAACATGATGACAAGATGATCATGCAAGGACAAGCAAAGGCTAAGCTAGGGTTGTGACAACTCACCCCCACTAAACAAGAATCTCGTCCTGAGATTCAAGACATGGTGTAAGAAGACAGAGGGGGCACAAGACCAACACAATCTTCGCGATCCAGGTTGCACCTCATAAGGTTGTTGATTCGTTGCATACGTTGATCTTGACATCCTCGCTTTTGAGATATTCATCCACGCGATGACGACGGAAAGAAACTCTACTAGGATTGATCTTCTTGGAGATCGAGCTATACAAGATCAACTCACGGAATGAGATGTTGAAACATCTCGAGTTGAGACACAAAACACATCAAGAGGGATGGAAGAACAAACGACGAGGCTTGATTTGGTGGGCAACAATCCCACGCTTAGAGAGATGGTGGATGGTGTCAAGGTGGCGAGGAAATAATTGTCATGATCCCATAACAAGGCACCTTGGGGGAGGGGACTCGTAGAGTTATTCCCTTAAATAGCAAAAAGAATTACTTTTGATATCTAGATCATTGAAACTCTTTATATCAGCCTAAGGCAATCACAACCGATCGTTTGGCGGAGTTCAACGAAATGGCATATCCGGATTCCAATGGATGATGTGGACTACCTTGTTGAAGACAATGCGATGGATGATTTTGCTTATCATCGGAAATGGATGGGACCCATGGTAAGACCACTTTTGAAGATGATCCTAAACAACAATTACTGAGAGGGCAGCCCATGGGAATTGGCACAATGGCGGTGCAAGCTGGGAACAAAATGTAGATGTTGGGAATGTTCCAACCATCATATCTGCCTGATATTCAGATCTGGTTGGTGTCAGGATATTCCAGACTCATCCAGTCTAGAGAGAAAAATGAAAGATTGCAACACAAATCAACAAGATGGCGTTGCGAGATTCTCGGGAGATGAACTACGATAGCAAGCTCCAAAACATGAGCTGGTTCTGCTACATACATGTGAACACGTTGTCTAAGACAAGCATGACCACATAGTAGTCTTACAACACAACACTACTGAGTTCCGATTGGGAACCGTCATGGCGGAGAGCAAAGTCATGCACATGTACCTTTGGGTCCTTAAGGATTAGCACTTAAGAACTTCTTTTCCTTTAACAAATCAATCAGTGGCTTAGTGTGCTAGGGATTACACATGGAGTGGAGGTAGCGAGCCTATCAAACCATGGAATACTTCGCACATGCATGACTGACTTGGGATGATTCCGGAGAAAGCAAAAACAATCTTTCTCAATTCACGACGGCAACTTGCACCTAATGCACGTGAACTTGGAGAAAGTCACTTCTTACACCAAACATGTATTTCATGAATGGACATGAAGATAATGCTTACAAAAGTTTCCAATACTAGCTTGATGTTCAACATGAATCGTGGAGGAGGCAAGATGCTGCTGATGGGCTCAATAGCAACTCATCGGAATTTCCATATCACTGGACTTCCACCATCATGTGAACATGATGATAGCATTGGTCAGACCAAAAGATGTAATGGTGTATGCTCGAGGGATCAACCAAGAGTAAGACAACATTACGAACATCGTTGGTTCTAATTTGATTTGACGATGGCCCACACTCAAATCAAGGTTTGGGCAAGTCGATAGGTTCAACCACTGATCACAAGGACCAATTGATGAAGAAATCATCTTTCTACAACAAGCACACAAACACAAGATATCCCTTTGGAGATGAACTAGGTTACACAAGCTTTTATCTTCCAACTCTCCAAGTTGTCGTTCAGCTTAACCAACTAGCTCAGGGGTATCCAACATAGACTCTTGGAGAAGGGGTGGTTTACAGGGATAAACCAACTTGATCAAACTCAACATAGCGGTCAAGTGACGACCTGGTGATACTTCTGAGAAGATATTCAGAGAATCACGAACCACCGATATGTTACTAAGCTCGAGAACAATCTTGCTTTTCAGGGCAACACGAAATGATCAATGAGCGAGGGATTGACAAAATCCTAACTCATCGACCGAAGAGTGCTCCGGAAATAGGGACTAGGTGGCACAATCAACCTTAGGGTGATGATTCAAGAATCAACACGCTAGAATGAGGTTATTGTCCATTTTACTACCAAGCAAAGGAGTTGCTAGGGGTATAGATTTCACACATCACGATTCACTTATCGGCATTCCGGTTGCGACAACACGAAACCGAGGAATGAATAATGATGGCGAGAAGTATCACTACATCAAGAATTCATAAGAGAGGGTGCAGTTCTGATGACATTCCTGACATAAAGTGGGTAATACTTCAGGGTAGGATGGAACAAAAGATGGATTAGTATTGATCTGCGGAACACAACTGCTTTGACCCAATCCTGGATATGGATGAGGTACTGGAGTTTGTTTCTCCTAGTCATTCTGGAATAGAATGGCTTGACGGACCACAAGAGTAATAGGCATCGATGAACGAAGGCACGCATACTCTTGACTATCAATTGATAGACGAAGGTCAGAAAACAACTAAAGAGGGACAACTCAAAAGAACATATGATTTTCTGAGTTGTGGATGCATAGATTAGCATGTCGAACAAGTTCAACATATTTCTTCCGGATAATCCATGCAAAAAGGTTGAGCTGGCAGAGTCACAATATAGAATGAAGAACTCATCGAGAGCACTCCTGTTGTGATCTTTTGATCCAACAAACTTCTGCCATAAGTGGTTCATAGTATTTGGAAGAAGGAAATACCACGGACCTCGAGGACTAATGCAAAGGTTGCTAATAACCTAAAGGAACGAGCAAACACTATCAACATGAAGTGAGTAGGGTGAATCTCGGGTTCAAAACCCAGGAGTAGAATACCTACTAACTAAATTGCATCACGGGATGCTTTCGAGAATGGTGGCTAGAATCATCACACTGGGACACAAAATATGGCTGAATTGCTAGGTGATTAGCCAAGACACGTAGGGTCATAATAATAGCTCCAACATATACGTCGAGGCAATAGAGTACCTCAACTCACCGTTTAGTGTGGTTATCCTGGCCAGAAAGGTCATCGAAAACAGAGGGAAAGGATTTTGCAACTGCATCAGATTATTTAGAAACCTGGGATGACTCGGACAACATAACGGCTGTAAATGCTCAAAAGATTTGAGACATCCTGTAAAATGGTGGCATAGCCACTCAACATCATAATATCAACTGTCAACATACGGAAATAGTAGGAACTGAACTGAGGCTTGAAATCGTCAATCCTATAAGTCTACGGATTAGTAACACGTGATCCTGATAGAAGGAAGAGAGAGCCTAGTTCCATAACCCTGTAGGAAAGATAAGATGACTCGGATCAGAATGCATAAGGTATAAGGAGTAAAAAGAGCCTTATGTTCCATCCCACAATCAATTCCCTTATATAACTAAAGAACTTCTAGACTCAACTTCGACTAGTTTGGCTTGGTAATCCTATAGGCAGTCAGGCTCAGATACCAAAGCTGTCAGGACCCCAACTCAAAGCCACACCGATCTAGCATGTAACACCTCATATCACTTTGCGGCCTCACGCACGGTATTCCCACGGGTGTCGCCTTACCTTGCCCGGGACCGTTTGTGCCTTTTGGCACGCGTATATGATAGTGTCGCTAGCATCCATATGACAAGGAGCCCAGGCTGACATGGCTAGTCGTGACCCCAAAGTGGCACTAACTGACAGGGACAGGCATACATGACCCAGCAACGAACGTGTCGGTCATCAGCGAGTGAATCCGGGCTGTAGCAACTGGGCTAGCAGGACTCCGATAAACCGGGCTGTAGCAGGCTAACAGGACTCTGGTAGACACCGCGTGACATTTCCCCGAAGGGATAGACACAGGAACGAAGAAGGACACATGCCGGCCATCCTAAGTGTTCCGGAGCAGTAGCAAGCTACCAAGGCTAAGTGGAAGCACTAGGAGACATTTCCCAGTAAGAGAGGCTACCAAGGATAAACAACTAGATAGTCAGATCCCACACATAACAAGCATTTCAATAGCATACACACAATATGCTCGATATGTGCAAATACAACATGGCATCACAACATGACTCTACAACTCAAGTATTTTATTCAATAGGCTCCGAGCGGGATATTACATACATGGGTCTCTCGACCCAGCATTCAGAGCATACAAGTCAAAGCACAAGTGGAAGCTTAACATGTCTGAGTACAAACATCTACAAATGAAAAGGGCTGAGAAGCCGGACTATCTACCAGATCCTGCCGAGGGCACAAGATCGTAGCTGAGGTAACAAGCTAAACGCCGAAGTCCACGTGGAACTACTAGCGAGACTGAAGTCTCTCTACAAAAACATAAATGAAGCAAACGTGAGTACAAATTGTACCCAGCAAGACTTACATCAGATCTAACTACATATGCATCATTATCAACAAAGGGTTGGTGGGGTTTGACTGCAGCAAGCCAGCTTTGACTCGGTGGCTATCCTGAACTACGACTGCAAATAACTCTTTTGAGGTGGCGCACACGAGTCCACATATTCACCATATCAATACACCACTATGGATCCGCTCCCGTCTCCCGAGAATGCCATCCATAGCACTCACGCTTATCTTGCACATTTTAAAGTATCCACTTTCACTTGTCTATGAACTGTATAGGCAACCCAAAAGTCCTTTACCGCGGACACGGCTATTCGAATAGATCATATTAACCCTGCAGGGGTGTAATTCTTCACACACGCTCTCGCCACTTACCGCCATGTACACATCATGTATCTCGGCAACCTTCAAGCGGAAGCCTGGCGAGGGTGTCGGCCACGACCTGACTAACCACACAAGTCACTCGTCTAGGTTTATCGCCTATTCAGGTTCCATCCGCAAAGAGATCCGGCCGGGGTGTCGCTCACGGCCCCAAACGATGTGTGCAGGGTTCCCAAGCCCACCTCGACGGGTGGATCTATGCTTGGTACACTGTGCCACAGTGCCTAGTCTGTCCCAAGCCCACCTGTACCGGGTGCCACTTGGTAGACTACTAACACTACCTACAAACACCAAAAACTAGTTGCAAATCCTACATAGAGATCGAGTTGATTAATAAGTCGAGAGAGCTTGGAGTGCCCGGAGCCCAATGTGTGGTAGTAACTGTTCATGGATCACAAACACAGAACTGAGTTCCTAAGGACGGCTTCAATGAGACAACCCACCATGTACTCCTATATGGCTCTCGCCGCTACCTTTACCAAATCGTGTTCACACACTTAGCTCACACACAGTAGGACATGCTTACACACCTCCAATTCATCCTCGATGAATCAGACCAGACTCAACTCTAAGCAGTAGTAGGCATGACAAGCAAGCATAAATGAGTAGGCACATCAGGGCTCAAACAACTCCTACTCATGCTAATGGGTTTCATTTATTTACTGTGGCAATGACAGGTCATGCAGAGGAAAGGGGTTCAACTACCGCAGCATGTAACAGTTGAATCGTTGTTGTCCTAATGCAGTAAAAGAGAGCAGGAGCGAGAGAGTGGGATTGTATCAGAATGAACAAGGGGGTTTTGCTTGCCTGACAGAGTTGTAGTGGGATACTGCCCTTCAGTTGGATACTCGTGAATATCCTCGGAGACAGAACCTACCACGAAGAACACATCGACACACAATCATACATGGCAATATGCAACATTATGATGCATGCAAATGACATGGCAAAATGAGTGTGTTTGGATAATGCAACTTAGAACAGATTGGTTTGAGTTCATTTGAATCAAGGACTCAAATGCAAACCCAAAATAAGAGGTCATATTAGTGCATTAACTTGTTTCACCTAAACAGCAAGGTTAGGTTGCTCTAACATGCATGAAACCAGTACAGATGGAAAGATTGGATTTTTTTGATCAAATTTCATATATAAATCTTTGCATTTGGAGTTACAGATTAATTTCTATGAATTTTTGAAGTTTGTAGCATTTTCTAGAATTTCCTATATAAGAATAAATCCAGTAAATGCTTTATTGCGTCAGCAGTACGTCAGGGTGACGTCAGCAGTCAACGGGGACGGTCCTGGTCAAACCTGACCAATGGGTCCCGCATGTCAGTGTCATAAATCTAACTAATTTTTAGTTAGTCCTAATCCTAACTTAATTAGCAGGCGGGTCCCACTTGTCATAGACCCAGGGGTCAAACCAGTGGTCAAACCCCGGTCAAACGAGTCAAACCGTCGGCGACTCAGCGCCGGTGAGGCCAGACGCGGCGGGGCACCTCGTATTTCACCTACAGGGCACCGTTCAAGGCGCCGTTGGGCTCTACGGGTAGCTGGTGCAACAGCGCGTCCGTTGGTGGCCGTGGCTGGGCCTGGGGTGGCCGGAGTCAACGGCGGCGAGCTCGGTTGTGGCCGCCGGAGTTTGGACACGAGCGGGGACGCAGTTGCGGTGGCCGTGGTGATGTGCGTTTAGCACCTACGGCGTCTACATGGTGCGGTGAGTTTGATGGGCGCATGCCCGAGACCAAATGGTCACCGGAGCATCACCGGAGACGAGCGCGGGCGGTGGCGCGTTTGGTTGCAGGCGAGGCGACGGCTATGGCGCATGAGGGAAAAACGGAGAGGGGGAGCAGGAGCAGGGGCTCACGGTGGGTGCGACGAGCTGCTCAGCAGGCTCGGGGGAGGTCAGAAGCGAGCGGGGCGGCGGAGGCGATCTCGTCGTCAGGAGGTCGAAGACGAGCTCGGTGAAGACGCTCGGGGGTCTACGGAGGGGCGTGGCTCGGTGAGGCGGTCGAGGAAGAAGTGGCGGAGCTTCTGGGCGCGTCGGCAAGGCGTGGGGTGGCCGGTGGCTGCGGGTTTCACGTCGGCACAAGCACGGCAGTGTCGGCCATGGTGAGGAGATGCGAAGGAGAGAGGCAGTGGGCGTGTGAGGTGTCCACGGGGTCGGGGTGGCGCCGCGGAGGCGTTTCGAGGCATCACGCTGGCGTGGGCGAGGGCAGGCAGGCAGGGAGGTGGCGTGGCGAGCTCGGCGGCGTCGCGGTGTCCCTCATCTGCCTACTGGCAGAGGTAGGTGATGACTGACACAGGCCAGATGGGCCGGGCTAGCCAGGTAAGTGGCCTCTGGCCTTTCTCTCTCTCTCTTTTCTAAATTGTTTTCTGTTTTCTAATTTTCTGCAACTGTTGGGCTTTATTTAAAATACTAAAACGTTTCCATAAATCCTGAAAATAATTGTGGGCTCTGTTGGGATTATTCCTAACATCCCTCACTTAAATCCAGAATTATTTGGATATTTGAATTATTTTGTAGCATTTAAATGCCCAAATGCAAATAGGTAATGATTTAATCCAGTGACCCTATGTGTCCTAGAAAAATGTGAACCAATTTTGGCAGAGGTTCTGGACCAAGACGAAAATGATGGACATTTTGAAGGGCATTTCAGGTTCATTGAAAAAGATTTTAGTAAACCCTAGTTGTTTTCAGGGGGGTGCTGGGGGTTCTGTCATCCCCATTTCAACTTCCTAAGAAAATTTAACATGATGACAAGATGATCATGCAAGGACAAGCAAAGGCTAAGCTAGGGCTATGACAGGTGTGACCACTAAGACTTCCATGATCAGATCGACCACGGCTGGAACCTCGACCTCAGTCGGGTTGGTTGAACTTATCGGTTGTGGGGGCTCTTCCTTGAAGGGATCATCTTGTACCGGCAGGGTATGGAGATGCTACAAGAACACATTGCTGGGGATAGGCTTCCGAGTGGAACCTATCTTCGCCAGATCATCGGCATCTTGATTTTTGATTCGTGGTATGTGGTGGAGCTCTAACCCCTCAAACTTCTTCTCTAGCTTTCTCACTGCATTGCAATAACCTATCACTGCGGGACTCTTGACGTCCCATTCCTTCATTACTTGGTTAACCACTAAGTCTGAGTCGCCATAAACCATCAGGCACTGGACGTCGAGTGAAATGGCCATACACAACACATACAATAGTGCTTCATACTCAGCATCATTGTTCGAAGAATCAACGTGAATCTGGAGGACATAACTGAGCTTGTCTCCTTGTGGGGACACTAAGACCACTCCTACACCAGAGCCATTTAACATCTTGGATCCATCAAAGAACATGGTCCAATGTTCCGACTGAATTTGAGTCGGCTGTTGTTGTTTTGTCCACTCTGCGAGGAAATCTGCAATTGCTTGAGACTTAATGGTCTTCTTTGCCTCGAATTTGATATCTAAAGGAAGGAGTTCAATCGCCCACTTTGCCACTCGACCAGTTGCATCTCTGTTATTCAGAATCTCTGACAATGGAGCATCGCTGACGACTGAAATTGAGTGATCAGAGAAATAGTGCGCAACCTTATTTGTGGTCAGGTAAATCCCATAAACAAGCTTCTGATAGTGGGGATATCTCTGCTTGGATGGGGTTAAGACTTCTGAAACGTAGTACACGGGATGCTGAACTTTGAAGGCCTTGCCTTCTTCTTCCCGCTCGACTGTGAGCACTGTGCTGACAACTTGTCCCGTGGCTGCAATGTAAAGCAGTAGAGGCTCCTTGCTAACCGGAGCAGCAAGCACCGGCTGGGTGGAAAGCAGGGCTTTGAGCTCCTCAAACGCTGCTTCAGCTTCGTCATTCCACTCGAACTTGTTTGACTTCTTCATCAGTCGGTAAAGAGGCAGTGCCTTTTCACCGAGGCGTGACATGAATCGGCTCAATGCAGCCAAACAACCAGTAAGCTTCTGAACATCATGCACACGCACTGTGCGTTTCATTCAGAGGATTGTGCCACTTCTCTGGATTTGCATCAATCCCTCGTTCGGAAATGAGGAAACCAAGTAACTTTCCGCATGGGGCTCCGAATGTGCATTTTGATGGATTGAGCTTGATATCATACCTTCTTAGGTTGGCAAAGGTTTTAGCAAGGTCAGCCAGCAGGTCGGAACCTTTGCGTGACATAACTGTTGGGGAATGTTGCAGAAAACAAAAAAATTCTACGGTTTCACCAAGATCAATCTATGAGTTCATCTAGCAACGAGAGAGAGGAGTGCATCTACATACCCTTGTAGATCGAGCGGGAGCGTTCAAGAGAACGGGGTTGAGGGAGTCGTACTCGTCGTGATCCAAATCATCGGAGATCCTAGCGCCCGGACGACACCTCCGCGTTCAACACACGTACGGTCAGCGAGACGTCTCCTCCTTGTTGATCCAGCAAGGGGGAAGGAGAGGTTGATGAAGATCGAGCAGCACGACGGCGTGGTGGTGGATGCACCAGGGATCCCGGCAGGGCTTCACCAAGCGTTTGCGGGAGGGAGAGGTGTAGCAAAGGGGGAAGGGAGGCGCCAAGTGCAAAGGTGCGGCTGCCCTCCCTCCCCCCTCTTTATATAGGTCCCCTAGGGGGGCGCCGGCCCTAGGAGATGGGATCTCCTAGGGGGGCGGCGGCCAGGGGGTGGCTTGCCCCCAAGCCAGGTGGAGGCGCCCCCACCCCTAGGGTTTCCCAACCCTAGGCGCAGGGGGGGCAAGGGGGGGCGCACCAGCCCACAAGGGGCTGGTTCCCCTCCCACTTTAGCCCATGGGCCCCTCCGGGATAGGTGGCCCCACCCGATGGACCCCCGGGACCCTTTCGGTGGTCCCGGTACAATACCGGTGACCCCCGAAACTTTCCTGATGGCCGAAACCTGACTTCCTATATATAATTCTTTACCTCCGGACCATTCCGGAACTCCTAGTGACGTCCGGGATCTCATCCGGGACTCTGAAAAACTTTTGGTTTACTGCATACTCATATCTCTACAAACCCTAGCGTCACCGAACCTTAAGTGTGTAGACCCTACTGGTTCGGGAGACATGCAGAAATGACCGAGACGCCTCTCCGATCAATAACCAACAGCGGGATCTGGATACCCATGTTGGCTCCCACATGCTCCTCGATGATCTCATCGGATGAACCACGATGTCGAGGATTTAAGCAACCCCATATACAATTCCCTTTGTCAATCGGTACATTATATGGCCGAGATTCGATCGTCGGTATCCCAATACCTCGTTTAATCTCGTTACCAGCAAGTCACTTTACTCGTACCGTAATGCATGATCCCGTGACCAGACAGTTGGTCACATTGAGCTCATTATGATGATGCATTACCGAGTGGGCCCAGAGATACCTCTCCGTCATACGGAGTGACAAATCCCAGTCTCGATTCATGCCAACCCAATAGACACTTTCGGAGATACCCGTAGTGTACCTTTATAGTCACCCAGTTACGTTGTGATGTTTGGCACACCCAAAGCACTCATACGGTATCCGGGAGTTGCACAATCTCATGGTCTAAGGAAATGATACTTGACATTTGGAAAAGCTCTAGCTAAACGAACTACACGATCTTTGAGCTATGCTTAGGATTGGGTCTTGTCCATCACATCATTCTCCTAATGATGTGATCCCGTTATCAATGGCATCCAATGCCCATAGTCATGAAACCATGACTATTTGTTGATCAACGAGCTAGTCAACTAGAGGCTCACTAGGGACACGTTGTGGTCTATGTATTCACACGTGTATTACGATTTCCGGATAACACAATTATAGCATGAATAATAGACTATTACCATGAACAAAGAAATATAATAATAACCATTTTATTATTGCCTCTAGGGCATATTTCCAACAATAACCACTATGTCATCCATGTATGCTTCCACATTCCGGCTGATTTGAGTGAGCAGGCACTTCTGAATCATGTGCATGAATGTGGCACCAGCATTCTTGAGGCCAAAGGGCATAGTAACATAGCAAAAACACCCGAACGGGGTGATGAAAGCCGTCTTTATCTCATCGAGTCCATACAATCAGATCTGATGGTACCCGGAATAAGCGTCCAGGAAGGACAGTCGCTCACATCCTGCAGTTGAGTCGACTATCTGGTCGATGTGGGGCAGAGGAAAATGATCTTTTGGACAGGCCCGATTGATGTGCTTGAAGACAATACACATTCGGAGTGATTTATCTTTCTTGGGAACCATAACAACAATGGCGAGCCACTCAGAGTGGTATATCTCGCGGATGAACTCAGCAGCCAGGAACCGAGCCACCTCCTCACCAATGGCCTTGCTCTTCTCTGTGGCAGACCGACGGAGATGCTCCTTAACGGGTTTTACTTTTGGGTCGACTCGCAAACGGTACTCAGCCAGCTCCCTAGGTACACATGGCATGTTAGATGGCTTCCATGCAAAGATGTCCCAGTTCTCACAGAGGAACTGGATTAGCGCTTCTTCCTATTTGCTGTCGAGTGTTGTTGAGATATGGGTCGGAGCAGCATTGGGGTCGGTTGCGTGAACATGGACTGGCTTGGTCTCGCCGGTCGATTGAAATGCCACGCAGTGATACATCTTCGTCGTATCTATAATTTTTGATTGTCCCATGCCAATATTCTTCAACTTTCATATACTTTTGGCAACTTTTTATACTATTTTTGGGACTAACATATTGATCCAGTGCCTAGTGCTAGTTCCTGTTTGTTGCATGTTTTATGTTTCGCAGAAACCCAATATCAAACGAAATCCAAACAGGATAAAAACGGACGGAGAATTATTTTGGAATATTTCGGATTTTCCGGAGGAAGAATCAACGCGAAATGGTGCCCGAGGTGGCCATGAGACAGGGGGCGCGCCCTCCCCCTGGGCGCGCCTAGCACTCTTGTGGGCCACCCGTAAGGCAGTTTACGCTCTTCTTTTGCCGCAAGAAAGCTAATTTTATGAGAAAAATCTAGGCGAAAGATTCACCCCAATCGGAGTTACGGATCTCCGGATATAAAAGAAACGGTGAAGGGGCAGAATCTGAAAACAGAGAGAGACAGGGAGATAGATCCAATCTCGGAGGGGCTCTCGCCCCTCCCACGCCATGGGAGCCAAGGACCAGAGGGGAAACTCTTCTCCCATCTTGGGAGGTCAAGGAAGAAGAAGAAGAAGAAGAAGGGGGGCTCTCTCCCCCTTGCTTCTGGTGGCGCCGGAATGCTGCCGGGGGCCATCATCATCATCGCGATCTTCACCAACACCTCCGCCATCTTCACCAACATCTCCATCACATCCCCCCATCTATATTCAGCAGTCCACTCTCCTGCAACCCGTTGTACCCTCTACTTGAACATGGTGCTTTATGCTTCATATTATTATCCAATGATGTGTTGTCATCCTATGATGTCTGAGTAGATTTCCGTTGTCCTATCGGTGATTGATGCATTGCTATGATTGGTTTGAGTTGCATGTTTTATTATTGGTGATGTCCTATGGTGCTCTCCATGTCGCGCAAGCGTGAGGGATCCCTGCTGTAGGGTTTGCAATATGTTCATGATTTGCTTATGGTGGGTGGCGTGAGTGATAGAAGCACAGACCCGAGTAAGTAGGTTGTTTGCGTATGGGATAAAGGGGACTTGATACTTTAATGCTATGGTTGGGTTTTACCTTAATGATCTTTAGTAGTTGCGGATGCTTGCTAGAGTTCCAATCATAAGTGCATATGATCCAGAAGAGGAAGTATGTTAGCTTATGCCTCTCCCTCAAATAGAATTGCAATAGTGATTACTGGTCTAGTAACGTAGTCAATTGCCTAGGGAAAATTTCACAACTCCTACCACCACTTTTCCACACTCGATATATTTACTTTATTACTTCTTTATCTAAACAGCCCCTACTTTTTATTTACGTGTTCTTTATTATCTTGCAAACCTATCCTATCACACCTACAAAGTACTTCTAGTTCATACTTGTTCAAGGTAAAGCGAACGTCAAGCGTGCGTAGAGTTGTATCAGTGGCCGATAGGACTTGAGAGAGTATTTGTTCTACCTTTAGCTCCTCGTTGGGTTCGACACTCTTACTTATCGAAAGAGGCTACAACTATCCCGTATACTTGCGGGTTATCAAGACCTTTTTCTGGCGCCGTTGCCGGGGAGTCATAACGTGGGGTGAATATTCTCGTGTGTGCTTGTTTGCTTTATCACTAAATAATTTGTATTTGCTGTTCTAAGTTGTTCTCTATCTTTAGTTATGGATATGGAATACGAAATACCAAAAAAATAGGTGTACTTGCTACTCATGGAGATGGGGAACCTCCTAAAACCCTCGATGCTCGTTATGTTCAAGATATTATGTACTACTTTGATAATCCTGAGAAAACCCCATTCAATTATGTTATGGGAGACACGTAGGATCAACGTGAATACTTTAGGGATTATTGCTTGACACAAAAAGGGAAACTATTATGGGATCAAATTCATATATTACGTTGGTATGCTCGTCAACTATGCTTGATACATGATTATACTTGTTACTCTAGGATGAAGGCTCCACACCTTCCCTTTTCATGCAAATTCAATGATAATAAAACCTTAGCTTCTTATGCTAATGGTGTATATGATTACTATGATGTGGAACAAATAGAAGAATTTGTTGCTTTTATGGGTGCTTATGAGATTGAATCTATGTTTAAGGAGTTTGATGATTTTGATGATTCAGTTTATAGACCAGAAAATCTTGCTATACTTAGATATTGCTATGAAAATTATGAATACAATTACAATATTAATTCATTTATTGAGAAAGTCTCCGCTGTCCAAGAAGAGACTAATATTTTGGAAGAAGCTATGGAAGAAGAAATTGATGAAACTGTGAGCTCATTAGATGAAAAAGATGACGAGGAGAGCGAAGAACAAAAGGAGGAAGAGCGGATTGATCACATGTGCCCACCTTCTAATGAGAGTAACTCTTCAACTCATACATTGTTTAATTCCCCTTCGTGCTTACCGAAGGATGATTGCTATGATCCCGTTGATTCTCTTGAAATATCCCTTTTTGATGATGCTTGCTATGCTTGTGGCCAAGATGCCAATATGAATTATGCTTATGGAGATGAACTTGCTATAGTTCCTTATGTTAAACATGAAATTCTTGCTATTGCACCCACGCATGATAGTCCTATTATCTTTTTGAATTCTCCCGACTACACTATATCGGAGAAGTTTGTGCTTATTAAGGATTATATTGATGGGTTGCCTTTTACCGTTGCACATGATAATTTTGATAGATATAATATACATGTGCTTGCTGCTCCTACTTGCAATTATTATGAGAGAGGAACTTTATCTCCACCTCTCTATGTTTCCAATATGGTAAAATTGCAAGAAACTGCTTATACTATGCATTGGCCTTTACTATGTGTGCATGAATTGTTCTTTTATGACATGCCGACGCATAGGAAGAGAGTTAGACTTCGTCATTGCTTGACATATGTTACTTTGTGCTCACTACTAAATTACAAATCATTGTTAATTAAAATTGGCTTTGATATACCTTGGGATCCGGGTGGATTCATCACTTGAGCACTAAATGCCTAGCTTAATGGCTTTAAAGAAAGCGCTACCAGGGAGATAATCCGGAAGTTTTAGAGAGTCATTTATTTCTGTTGTGTGCTTTCATATAGTTTAAAAACAAAAAAAATAAAGAGGGGAACCTAAAAACTTTTCAAAAAGGAAAGTGAAAGTGAGAAAGACAAGCATTGTTGAAGTGGGAGCTAGCCTTGAACTTTGTTCATGCTCACGGAAACTTTGTGAATCTTAATTACATAAAATTTTCATCAAAATAATTATCCCCTTGTACAATTCCATTGTATTATAAAAATAATGTGCCAAGGTTTGCCTTTAGGATGTTTACAATGCTTGTTGGTTTGTACGGTGCAGGATAGAAACTTTGGTTGTAGTGCGCGATTTTACATTTTTAACTGGAAAGTCAAACGGTTCTGATTCATTTTGCACTGTCTTTCTGTACAAATTTTTAATTTGTTCTAATTTTGGTAGAATTTGTGGGGTAACATAAGTATGGTGGATGTTCAGATTGCTACAGACTATTTTGTTTTTGATAGATTCTGTTTTTTGATGCATAGTTTGCTTGTTTTGATGAATCTATCAATTTATATCAGTGGATTTAAGCCTTGGAAAAGTTATATTACAGTAGACACAATGCAAAAACAAAATATGAATTGGTTTAGTGATTTGCTTTATTATACTGACGGATCTTACCGAGTTTTCTGTTGAAGTTTTGTGTGGATGAAGTGTCTAATCGAGGAGGTCTCAATATGAGGAAAAGGAAGAGACGCAAGAGCTCAAGCTTGGGGATGCCCAAGGCACCCCAAGTAAATATTCAAGGAGACTCAAGCGTCTAAGCTTGGGGATGCCCCAGAAGGCATCCCCTCTTTCTTCAACAAGTATCGGTATGTTTTCGAATTTGTTTCGTTCATGTGATATGTGCGAATCTTGGAGTGTCTTTTGCATTTAGTTTTCACTTTTATTTTATGCACCATGCTGGTATGAGATAGTCCTTGGTTGATTTATAGAATGCTCATTGCACTTCACTTAAATCTTTTGAGTATGGCTTTATAGAATGCTTCACATGCTTCACTTATATCATTTGAAGTTTGGATTGCCTGTTTTTCTTCACATAGAAAACGACCATTTGTAGAATGCTCTTTTGCTTCACTTATAATTGTTAGAGCGTGGGCATATTTTTTGTAGAAAGAATTAAACTCTCTTGCTTCACTTACATCTATTTAGAGAGATGACAGGAATTGGTCATTCACATGGTTAGTCATAAAATCCTACATAAACTTGTAGATCGCTGAATATGATATGTTTGATTTCTTGCAATAGTCCTGCGATATAAAGATGGTGATATTAGAGTCATGCTAGTGGGTGGTTGTGGATTGTAGAGACACTTGTGTTGAGGTTTGCAAGTCCCGTAGCATGCACGTATGGTAACCGTTGTGTGACAAATTTGAAGCATGGGGTGTTTCTTTGATTGTCTTCCTTATGAGTGGCGGTCGGGGACGAGCAATCGTCTTTTCCTACCAATCTATCACCCTAGGGGCATGCGTAGTAGTACTTTGCTTCGAGGGCTAATAAACTTTTGCAATAAGTATATGAGTTCTTTATGACTAAATGTGAGTCCTTGGATTATACGCACTTTTACCTTTCCATCATTGCTAGCCTCTTCGGTACCGTGCATTGCCCTTTCTCACCTCGAGGGTTGGTGCAAACTTCGCCGGTGCATCCAAACCCCGTGATATGATACGCTCTATCACACATAAGCCTCCCTATATCTTCCGCAAAACAGCCACCATACCTACCTATCATGGCATTTTCATAGCCATTCCGAGATATATTGCCATGCAACTTCCATCATCATCATATACATGACTTGAGCATTCATTGTCATATTGCTTTGCATGATCGTAAGATAACTAGCATGATGTTTTCTTGGCTTGTCCATTTTTTGATGTCATTGCTGTGCTAGATCATTGAACATCCCGGTACACCGCCGGAAGCATTCATATAGAGTCATATCTTTGTTCTAGTATCGAGTTGTAATATCGAGTTGTAAGTAAATAAAAGTGTGATGATCATAATTATAGAGCATTGCCCCATGAAAAAGAAAGAAAAAGAAAAAAAAAGAAAAAAAGGAAAGGCCAAAGAAGCCTAAATAAAAAAGGGGGCCAAAGAAGCCCACCCAAAAAGAAGAAAAAGAAAAAAGAAAAAGAAAAGGGGCAATGTTACTATCCTTTTACCACACTTGTGCTTCGGAGTAGCACCATGTTCTTCATATAGAGAGTCTCCTATGTTATCACTTTCATATACTAGTGGGAATTTTCATCATAGAACTTGGCTTGTATATTCCAACGATGGGCTTCCTCAAATGCCCTAGGTCTTCACGAGCAAGCAAGTTGGATGCACACCCACATAGTTTTCAGTTTGAGCTTACACTTATAGCTCTAGTGCATCCGTTGCATGGCAATCCCTACTCCTCGCATTGACATCAATTGATGGGCACCTCCATAGCCCATTGATTAGCCGCGTCGATGTGAGACTTTCTCCCTTTTTTGTCTTCTCCACATAAACCCCCACCATCATATTCTATTCCACCTATAGTGCTATATCCATGGCTTGCGCTCATGTATTGCGTGAGGGTTGAAAAAGTTGAAGCGCGTTAAAAAGTATGAACCAATTGCTCGACTTGTTATCGGGGTTGTGCGTGATGGGAGCATTTTGTATGACAAAAATGAAGCATGGCCAAACTATATGATTTTGTAGGGATAAGCTTGCTTTGGCCGTGTTGTTTTGAAAAGACATGATTGCTTTATTAGAACACTCGAAGTATTATTGTTTTTTATGTCAAATGATAGACTATTGCTTTGAATCACTCATGTCTCAATATTCATGCCATGATTAGACATATGATCAAGATTATGCTAGGTAGCATTCCACATCAAAAATTATCTTTTTTATCATTTACCTACTCGAGGACGAGCAGGAATTAAGCTTGGGGATGCTGATACATCTCCGTGGTATCTATAATTTTTGATTTTTCCATGCCAATATTCTTCAACTTTCATATACTTTTGGCAACTTTTTATACTATTTTTGGGACTAACATATTGATCCAGTGCCCAGTGCCAGTTCCTGTTTGTTGCATGTTTTATGTTTGCAGAAACCCAATATCAAACGGAATCCAAACGGGATAAAAACAGACGGAGAATTATTTTGGAATATTTGGGATTTTCCGGAGGAAGAATCAACACGAAACGGTGCCCGAGGTGGCCACGAGACAGGGGGCGCGCCCTCCCCCCAGGTGCGCCTGGCACTCTTGTGGGCCACCCGTAAGGCGGTTGACGCTCTTCTTTTGCCGCAAGAAAGCTAATTTTATGAGAAAAATCTGGTCGAAAGATTCACCCCAATCGAAGTTACGGATCTCCGGATATAAAAGAAACGGTGAAGGGGCAGAATCTAAAAACAGAGAGAGACAGGGAGATAGATCCTATCTCGGAGGGGCTCTCGCCCCTCCCACGCCATGGGAGCCAAGGACCAAAGGGGAAACCCTTCTCCCATCTAGGGAGGAGGTCAAGGAAGAAGAAGAAGAAGGGGGGGCTCTCTCCCCCTTGCTTCCGGTGACGCCGAAACGCTGCCGGGGGCCATCATCATCACCGCGATCTTCACCAACACCTCCGCCATCTTCACCAACATCTCCATCACCTCCCCCCCCCCCATCTATATTCAGCGGTCCACTCTCCCGCAACCCGCTGTACCCTCTACTTGAACATGGTGCTTTATGCTTCATATTATTATCCAATGATGTGTTGTCACCCTATGATGTCTGAGTAGATTTCCGTTGTCCTATCGGTGATTGATGAATTGCTATGATTGGTTTGAGTTGCATGTTTTATTATTGGTGTTGTCCTATGGTGCTCTCCGTGTCGTGCAAGCGTGAGGGATCCCCGTTGTAGTGTTTGCAATATGTTCATGATTTGCTTATGGTGGGTGGCGTGAGTGATAGAAGCACAGACCCGAGTAAGTAGGTTGTTTGCGTATGGGATAAAGGGGACTTGATACTTTAATGCTATGGTTGGGTTTTACCTTAATGATCTTTAGTAGTTGCGGATGCTTGCTAGAGTTCCAATCATAAGTGCATATGATCCAAGAAGAGAAAGTATGTTAGCTTATGCCTCTCCCTCAAATAGAATTGCAATAGTGATTACCGGTCTAGTAATGTAGTCAATTGCCTAGGGACAATTTCACAACTCCTACCACCACTTTTCCACACTCGCTATATTTACTTTATTACTTCTTTATCTAAACAGCCCCTACTTTTTATTTACGTGTTCTTTATTATCTTGCAAACCTATCCTATCACACCTACAAAGTACTTCTAGTTCATACTTGTTCTAGGTAAAGCAAACGTCAAGCGTGCATAGAGTCGTATCAGTGGCCGATAGGACTTGAGAGAGTATTTGTTCTACCTTTAGCTCCTCATTGGATTCGACGCTCTTACTTATCGAAAGAGGCTACAACTATCACGTATACTTGCGGGTTATCACGCAGCAAATCACTCGGATTTGTAGTTTTCTGAAACTCTTGAAACTCTACTCCTGCCATCTGCTCATCTGCTATCTTTGCACCATCTGGAAGACAGTCTTTCTCTCTTTGACGGTTACCGGAAACCGTTATCACGCCTCTGGGGATAGGCATCTTCATCTTGAGATATACATAACATGGTGGAGCCATAAAGCTAGCATAGGCAGGTCTGCCCAGATTGGCATGATAGGCACTCTGGAAATCGACAACCTCAAATGTCAACTTCTCCTTGTGGAAATTCTTATCATTGCCGAAAACCACGTCAAGAGTTATCTGGCCGAGTGATTCGGCTTTCTTTCCTGGGATGATTCCATGGAACCGCATGTTGCTCTCGCTGAGTTTGGACATCGGAATGCCCATTCCTTTGAGGGCCTCAGCATACAGAATATTCAGACCACTGCCACCATCCATCAGAATTTTGGTCAGTCGGGTGCCTCCCACGACTGGGTCGACCACCAGCGCTTGCCGCCCAGGGGTAGCTATACGTGCCGGGTGGTCGGACTGGTCAAATGTAATGGGGTTTTTTGACCACTTCAAATACCTTGGTGTTGCCGGAGCAACCATGTTTACCTCTCTGTTAATGACCTTCAATCGACTTTTGCTCTCGATATCGGCAACAATCACCAAGGTGGCATTGACATTGGGGTAACCACCATCATAATCCTTATCTTCTTCTTCCTTCTCAGACTCTTTGTCCTTATCACTGGGTTTACTCTCTCGGAAGTTCTGGATTAGGAGTCGACATTGTCGAGTGGTATGCCTGGGGAGAATCAGGTTCCCCTCCTCATCCTTCTTGGTGTGAATATGACATGGCAAATCCATCACATAGTTTCCTTCCTGGTCCTTCAGTTTCTTAGGGATCCAAGGCCCTTTGGGTTTCCCTTTGAACTTTCCTTGATTCAACACTGCTGCGTCGGTAGGACCTGCTACCTCAGCCTTTCGCTTCTGCTTCCGACTGGAATTTCCTCCTCCAGTGTCATGGGCGACTGTTTTGTGCTTGCCACTCCTGAGTTGGTCTTCCTATTCACCGTTAGCGTACTTGGTGGCAATCTCCATCATCCGAGTCAAAGACATATCTCCAGTCGGACCGAACTTCAGATTGAGCTCTCTGTAGCGAATGCCTTCCTTGAAGGCACAGACTGCTTGGTGATCTGACACATTCTCCACTGTGTGGTGCAGAGTGATCCATCTCTGGATATAGTCTCTCAGGGTTTCATTCAGTTTCTACACGCAATATTGCAACTCCGGTAGACCAGCCGGTCCCTTACAAGTGCCCTCAAATGTTCTAGTGAACACTCGGGCTAACTCATCCCAACTCAAAATGCTCCCAGGGCCCAACTGATTCAGCCAAGCCCTGGCAGAACCTTCAAGCATCAGAGGAAGGTGCTTCATGGCCACCTCATCGCTACCGCCACTAATGTGCACAGCCACTCGGTAGTCTTCAAGCCAAGTATCGGGCTTCGACTCTCCTGTAAACTTACTGACGCCAGTCGCCAGTCTGAAGTTATGAGGAATCTCAGCGGCTCTAATGGCTCTTCCGAAACACTCTGGGCTAGAAACATGGACTCTGCCTCCACTGGGTCTGTCCTGATCCAGCCCTTCTCTGTATGCTCTATTTCGGTCGACCAAACCCTGCACAAGGACGGACCTTGCATCGAAGCCGAGTTCTCTGGGGTCGACTGGAACTCTGCGGTCATTCCCATACGGATGCCTGCCATCATATCGTCGGGGCGTGTATAACCCGTCCCTCGGAAGGGGCGAAGGCGCTCGACGATGGTTGTCGTGGGCGTACTCACGATCATATTCTCCATGAGCTCTTCCCAGGTGCCGATCCTGGCGGTGGTCATGACCTCCATGCCTCAAAGGCGACCTAGGACTGTGTGCCAACTGAATGGTGTCTGCTCTTACTGATGTGCTGTGGATTCTGTTCCTCGACTGGGACACAATGGAGTTCTGGTCTCCTGCTGCTCGAAGCAGCATTCTGATCTGTTCCAAGCCTCTTCCAGCCTCCAAATAGGACGGTTGAATGGACTCCACAATACGCGCAGCTGCTGCAAGGTTCTGAATCGGTGTGCGGAATACCTGAGTTTCCGGTGGAAACAATTGTCGTGGACGTCGACTAGACTCGGGGATCAGTCGACGAGCACGCTCGTCGAGTGAATGCTGGAGATTCACCAGACGAGTGCGCTCAGCCAGAGTGGCCAGGCGCACTGCCTCCAAGGCCCGGGCCGCGGTAGTTTCCCCTATGATGGGGGTCTGGAGAGCCTCCATGTTGCGGCGATGTAGCTCCTCCCTCTCCTGCGAGCTGAGAGGTTGTGGCTGATACTCGTCATGGTCGAATGACGGGCCGTCGCTTCTACCGCTGTCGCCGCTGGGAAGAAAACCAGGCGGTTCGCAATGGGAGTCCACCATGAGGACCTCCACCGCGGGGTCATAACTCCTGCTCTCGGAAAAGGTTTCTGCAAAATCAGTCGACAGGTCGACCGATCCTCAGGGAAATACGTCGGGCTCAATCACCATGACTTGGGGGGTGAACGCTTGACGAGCCACCGCATGTCTCACCCACCGCTGGAGCCGCGAACGCCCAGACCGCTTGCGGCGGTGTCCAGCAGAGTGAGATGACAACACGATGATGGACTGGTACGGGGAAGACAACTGCCGAAGGATGACGCCGCAGAAACTCATGTGGAAGTGCGACGAGACACGAGCCGGGAGGGCCTCGACATCGAGGAGGGCCTCCTGGAGCCAGGTGGAGTCTTCAGCGACGAAATTGAGCACGCCGAGACGAAACTCGCGGCCCATGACCAAACCGCCGCTGGAAACCATGCTGATGAAGATAGGAGAAAATGCAACCTCGTCGAAAGTCGCTAAGACGCTTTGCCCCATGGTGGGCGCCAACTGTCGTGGTTCTAAGTCTGACAGTAAGTATAGGGGGTACGAATGAGGAGGCAAGGTCTTAGCTACGATGAGATTGTACACAAGTATTTATGAGTTCAGGCCCCTCTCGGAGGAGGTAAAAGCCCTATGTCTTGGTGCCCTGAGGTGGTCGACTGGATTATGAGAGTGTGTGTGTTACAGGGGGTGCTAACCCTTGTGCCAGAGGAGGGGGTGGCTTATATAGAGTGCGCTAGGACCCCATCCAACCCCCGTTACCAAGAGTTCAATGTACATAAAGACGGGGCATTACTGATAATGCCAGCCATAAAGTGCTTTTAATGATCTTAAAGACTACGGAGTGAATGCCTGGCCGTTGCTATTCTAGTCGACTCCTGGTCTTCGATAGGTCGAGTGATTTCCTGTACGGTCGAATGATATTAAGAGGGAGGGGTGCCCATGTGAGGTGACTGGTCGAGTGGTTTGCACTCGACATCCTCAGTTGGTACTCCATGTTGTGTCTTGGATGTCTTTGCTTGTAGGGTAGTGACCTTGGGTAGGGCGTATAGGTCAGGCCTATGACCCTACCCCAGGTCTATATCATCATCAAGCACCTTCCCAGAGGCGTCCACCTGAAGCTCTGACTTCATGGAGGAGTCGGCTGTGGCGTACTTATGTGCTATGATCAGCAGCTCGTCGAGTGTAGCCGGCTCGTCGCAGAGGAGTCGGTCCTTGAGTAGGGTGCCTTCTATGCACCCGGCGGTGAAGTACTCTATGGCTTGCACCTCATGCACCCATTCGCAGGAATTGCGCAGCTCGGCCCACCGCGTAAGGTAGTCGCGAGTGGACTCGGAAGGGCCTTGGACGCACAGAGAGAGCTGGCGAGGCTTGGGCGGCCGCTTGTAAGTGTTGGTGAAGTTGCGGATAAAGACTTTGGTGAAATCTACCCAGCTGTTGATGTTGTAGGGCTTGAGGCTGTTTAGCCAAGTGCGCGCCATGCCCTGAAGCATGAGAGGGACGTACTTCACGGCAATGCACTTGTTGCCGTTTGCTATGCTGACTGCGGTGGAGTGGTCGACCAGCCAGTCTTCCGGCTTCACAGAGCCGTTGTACTTGGGCGTGTCTCTTGGGAGTGAGAACCCTTTGGGAAGGGCTCATCGCGAATGCGGGGGCCAAAACAAGGTGGACCAATCGCATCTTCTTATTCTAGCACCAGGGATCGCGCCAGGCAGTCGATTCGATGACATGCATCGTTTTCTCTGATTCCTTCACAGCGGCCCAGCCGACCGCTGAGCGTCGGGTGCTCATCAGGCGGCAGGGAGGCGTACCTCTCTCTGCAAGGTGGAGGAGGAGGCGGACAGTCATCCCGTCGCTCCACAGTTCATGGGCCGCCATCTTGGTCGCGCTCGATGGTGAGGTGCGTCCGACTGCGGCTAGCAGCCGACTCTTTGTCTCTTCAGTCGTGGGCGCCG
>NC_041391.1:169783451-169814448 GCF_002162155.2 Triticum dicoccoides | reverse complement strand
AAATGAGCTGCTGAACACGCTCCGTCATGCAACATCGCTCATCACCATCCAGGCGTTCTAGCTCATCTGCTGCCGCCTGGGCAGCATGCAGATCCTCAATGGGCGTGGCGTAGACTGGGCGGTTGGCCCCCAACATGTTAGTGATAGTCGCGTCGTGCTGTTTGATAATGCCCACGCGGCTAGGCTCGCCAGCGGCTGGCGTGCCACAGACGACACGATCGACCTCGTGCTGATAAGCCTCAGTGAGGCATCCCATAGTGGCTAACTTCTTGCTGCTCTCAATGAGTGCAACATTGTGGGCTTCCAGCGTCTCGGCGCCAACATCACCTACGATGGGGACAGACAGGTCTCGCATCGTCGCCAACAGCGGGTCGTGGGCGTCCGCGCCAGAGGCTCCGCCGTGGCTGATGCTGAGCACCTCAGTGACGGTGTTGTTGTCGCTGTCGGCATGAGGGAGCGGGTCGTCGATGACCACCACGTTTGTAGGGAAGGCATTGAGGGATGCTGTGTCGGAATCGACAAGCATCGGGTCGGTGGAGTCGATCGACTCCAAGTCGAAGGCGGGCTCGTTGGCGGTGTCGAGCTTGCCAAGGAGGTCAATGAGGCAGCTCTCGGAGCTGGCTGTGCCCGCGCCCGGCGCGGGCTCGTCGAAGAGGCGGATCTCGCCGATGAGATCAGAGAGGCAGCTCGCCGCGCAGGCGACTTCCATGCCATGCAGCGTGTCGGTGCAAATGCCATCAAGCGTGCCGGGCTGGCTACGCTCACCAGGGAGGAACAAGGTTCCCGTCCAGAGCAGGTCTCCAGACGACGGTGCACCTAGCCCCATGGTGGGCGCCAAATGTCGGGTGGTTGGTGCGATATATGCCAAAGGATGGCTAATCATAGTGGGAGCTAGTAAGACGTTGTCGGTGCTGGGAAACGGGATAAAGCGTAGACATGCACGCCGACGCATCTTACCCAGGTTTGGGGTTCTCCTAGGAGATAACACCCCTAATCCTGCTATGCGGGGTCTCTGCATGATCACTAGATCAACAAGTAGCTACAAGCTTGCTCCTTGAGGTGTTCGGCTAGAAAAGGAAGAAGGGCAAGGCTAGCTCTACTCTTCTCTCTATATGTGTGTGTAATCTCTAAGAGCTGAACCCTTTGCATGGGCGCCCTGGGGGGGTATATAGGCCTACCCCCCAAGGGTACAATGGTAATCCGGCCGGGTGTAGGCCCGGGCCGTCAGTGTCTAAGGTCGCCGACTTCTCCGCTGGCTACTGGGGCCCACCTCCTGGTGGGTCCCGCCATCTGCCGGGCTCTCGACCGACAGGTAGGGTGTTGGGAATATGCCCTAGAGGCAATAATAAATTAGTTATTATTATTATATTTCCTTGTTCATGATAATCGTTTATTATCCATGCTATAATTGTATTGATAGGAAACTCAGATACATGTGTGGGTACATAGACAATACCATGTCCCTAGTAAGCCTCTAGTTGACTAGCTCGTTGATCAACAGATGGTCACGGTTTCCTGACCATGGACATTGGATGTCGTTGATAACGGGATCACATCATTAGGAGAATGATGTGATGGACAAGACCCAATCCTAAGCCTAGCACAAAGATCGTAGTTCGTATGCTAAAGCTTTTCTAATGTCAAGTATCATTTCCTTAGACCATGAGATTGTGCAACTCCCGGATACCGTAGGAATGCTTTGGGTGCATCAAATGTCGTGCACTACAGGTATCTCCGAAAGTGTCTGTTGGGTTGGCACGAATCGAGACTGGGATTTGTCACCCCGTGTAACGGAGAGGTATCTCTGGGCCCACTCGGTAGGACATCATCATAATGTGCACAATGTGACCAAGGGGTTGATCATGGGATGATGTGTTACGAAACGAGTAAAGAGACTTGCCGGTAACGAGATTGAACAAGGTATCGGCATACCGACGATCGAATCTCGGGCAAGTACAATACCGCTAGACAAAGGGAATTGTATACGGGATCGATTGAGTCCTTGACATCGTGGTTCATCCAATGAGATCATCGTGGAACATGTGGGAGACAACATGGGTATCCAGATCCCGCTGTTGGTTATTGACCGGAGAATGTCTCGGTCATGTTTGCATGATTCCCGAACCCGTAGGGTCTACACACTTAAGGTTTGATGATGCTAGGGTTATAAAGGAAGTTTGTATGTGGTTACCGAATGTTGTTCGGAGTCCCGGATGAGATCCCGGACGTCACGAGGAGTTCCGGAATGGTCCGGAGGCAAAGATTTATATATGGGAAGTCCTGTTTTGGTCACCGGAAAAGTTTCGGGTTTTATCGATAACGTACCGGGACCACCGGGAGGGTCCCGGGGGTCCACCAAGTGGGGCCACCGGCCTCGGAGGGCTGCATGGCCCAAGTGTGGGAGGGGACCAGCCCCAGGTGGGCTGGTGCGCCCCCCACAAGGGCCCAAGGCGCCTAGGGTTGGGGGAGGGGGTGCACCCACCTAACTTGGGGGGCAAGTTTCTCCTCTCCCCCCCCCCTTGGCCTCCACCCTAGATGGGATTGGGGGCAGCCGCACCCCTTGGGGTGGAAACCCTAGAGGGGGCACACCCCCCTCCCTCTCCCCTATATATAGTTGAGGTCTTGAGGGCTGCCAACATATGAGTTTCTCTCCCTCTTGGCGCAGCCCTACCTCTCTCCCTCCTCCTCTCCCGCGGTGCTTGGCGAAGCCCTGCAGGATTGCCACGCTCCTCCATCACCACCACGCCGTTGTGCTGCTGCTGGACGGAGTCTTCCTCAACCTCTCCCTCTCTCCTTGCTGGATCAAGGCATGGGAAACGTCACCGGGCTGTACGTGTGTTGAACGCGGAGGTGTCGTCCGTTCGGCACTAGGATCTCTGGTGATTTGGATCACGACGAGTACGACTCCTTCAACCCCGTTCTCTTGAACGCTTCCGCTTAGCGATCTACAAGGGTATGTAGATGCACTCTCCTTCCCCTCGTTGTTGGTTTCTCCATAGATAGATCTTGGTGACACGTAGGAAAGTTTTGAATTTCTGCTACGTTCCCCAACAGTGGCATCATGAGCTAGGTCTATTGCGTAGATTCTTTGCACGAGTAGAACACAAAGTAGTTGTGGGCATTGATTTTGTTCAATATGCTTACCGTTACTAGTCCAATCTTGTTTCGACGGCATTGTGGGATGAAGCGGCCCGGACCGACCTTACACGTACACTTACGTGAGACAGGTTCCACCGACTGACATGCACTTGGTGCATAAGGTGGCTAGCGGGTGCCAGTCTCTCCCACTTTAGTCGGAACGGATTCGATGAAAAGGGTCCTTATGAAGGGTAAATAGAAATTGGCATATCACGTTGTGGTTTTGCGTAGGTAAGAAACGTTCTTGCTAGAAACCCATAGCAGCCACGTAAAACATGCAAACAACAATTAGAGGACGTCTAACTTGTTCTTGCAGGGTATACTATGTGATGTGATATGGCCAAGAAGAATGTGATGAATGATATGTGATGTATGAGATTGATCATGTTCTTGTAATAGGAATCACGACTTGCATGTCGATGAGTATGACAACCGGAAGGAGCCATAGGAGTTGTCTTTATTTATTGTATGACCTGTGTGTCATTAAACAACGCCATGTAATTACTTTACTTTATTGCTAACCGATAGCCATAGTAGTAGAAGTAATAGTTGGCGAGACAACTTCATGGAGACATGATGATGGAGATCATGATGATGGAGATCATGGTGTCATGCCGGTGATGATGATGATCATGGAGCCCCGAAGATGGAGATCAAAAGGAGCAAAAAACGATATTGGCCATATCATGTCACTATTTTGATTGCATGTGATGTTTATCATGTTTATGCATCTTATTTGCTTAGAACGATGGTAGTAAATAAGATGATCCCTCATTAAAATTTCAAGAAAGTGTTCCCCCTAACTGTGCACCGTTGCGAAAGTTCGTCGTTTCGAAGCACCACGTGATGATCGGGTGTGATAGATTCTTACGTTCACATACAACGGGTGTAAGCCAGATTTACACACGCGAAACACTTAGGTTAACTTGACGAGCCTAGCATGTACAGACATGGCCTCGGAACACAAGAGACTGAAAGGTCGAGCATGAGTCGTATAGTAGATACGATCAACATGAAGATGTTCACCGATGATGACTAGTCCGTCTCACGTGATGATCGGACACGGCGTAGTTGACTCGGATCATGTAATCACTTAGATGACTAGAGGGATGTCTATCTGAGTGGGAGTCCATAAGATGAACGTAATTATCCTGAACATGGTCAAAAGATCTTTGCAAATTATGTCGTAAGCTCGCGCTTTAGTTCCACTGTTTAGATATGTTCCTAGAAAAAATATAGTTGAAAGTTGACAGTAGCGATTATGCGGACAGTAGAAAGCTTATGTCCTTAATGCACCGCTCAGTGTGATGAACCCCAAACGTCGTTTGTGGATGTTGCGAACATCGGACATACACGTTTTGGTAAGTACATGATAGTTCAGTTAAACGGTTTAGAATTGAGGCACCAAAGACGTTTTTCGAAACGTTGCGGAACATATGAGATGTTTCGAGGGTTGAAATTGGGATTTCAGGCTCATGCCCACGTCAAGAGGTATGAGACCTCCGACGATTTTCTTAGCCTGCAAACTAAGGGAGAAAAGCTCAATCGTTGAGCTTGTGCTCAGATTGTGTGAGTGCAACAATCACTTGAATCGAGTGAGAGTTGATCTTCCAGAAGAGATAGTGATGTTTCTCCAAAGTCATTGCCACCAAGCCGCTAGAGCTTCGTGATGAACTATAACATATCAGGGATAGATATGATGATCCTTGAGGTATTCGCGATGTTTGACACCGCGAAAATAGAAATCAAGAAGGAGCATCAATTGTTGATGGTTGGTGAAACCACTAGTTTCAAGAAGGGCAAGGGCAAGAAGGGGCACTTCATGAAATGGCAAATCAGTTGCTGCTCCAGTGAAGAAACCCAAGGTTGAACCCAAACCCGAGACTAAGTGCTTCTGTAATAAGGGGAACAGCCACTGGAGCAGAATTACCCTAGATACTTGATAGATAAGAAGGCTGGCAAGGTCGATAGAAGTATATTGGATATACATTATGTTAATGTGTACTTTACTAGTACTCCTAGTAGCACCAGGGTATTAGATACCGATTCGGTTGCTAAGTGTTAGTAACTCAAAATAAAAGCTATGGAATAAACGAAGACTAGCTAAAGGTGAGCTGACGATATGTGTTGGAAGTGTTTCCAAGGTTGATGTGATCAAGCATTGCACGCTCCCTCTACCATCAAGATTGGTGTTAAAACTAAATAATTGTTATTTGGTGTTTGCGTTGAGCATATACATGATTGGATTATGTCTGTCGCAATATGGTTATTCATTTAAAGAGAATAATGGTTACCCTGTATATTTGAATAATACCTTCAATGGTCTTGCACTTAAAAGGAATGGTTTATTGAATCTCGATCATAGTGATACACATCTTCATGCCAAAAGATATAAGATAGTAATGATAGTACCACTTACTTGTGGCACTGCCATGTAAGTCATATTGGTGTAAAACGCATGAAGAAGCTCCATGTTGATGGATCTTTGGACTCACTCGTTTTTTGAAAAGTTTGAGACATGCGAACCATGTCTATTGGTCTATACGCATGAAGAAACTCCACGCAGATGGATCGTTTGGACTCACTTGATTTTGAATCACTTGAGATATGCAAATCATACCACATGGGCAAGATGACTGAAAAGCCTCGTTTTCAGTAAGATGGAACAAGATAGCAACTTGCTGGAAGTAACACATTTTGATGTGTGCAGTCCAATGAGTGCTGAGGCATGCAGTGAATATCATTATGTTCTGACTTCACAAATGATTCGAGTACATGTTGAATATATTTGCTTGATGAAACACAAGTCTGAATTATTGAATGGTTCAAGTAATTTCAGAGTGAAGTTGAAGATCATTGTGACAAGAGGATAAAATGTCTATGATATGATCATAGAGATGAGTATCTAAGTTACGAGCTTTGGCACGCAATTAAGACATTGTGGAAATGTTTCACAATTAATACCGCCTGGAACACCATAGTGTGATGGTGTGTCCGAACATCATAGTTGCACCCTATTAGATATGGTGCGTACCATGATGTCTCTTATTGAATTACCACTATCGTTCATGGGTTAGGCATTAGAGACAACCGCGCTCACTTTAATAGGGCACCACGTAATTCTGTTGAGATGACACCGTGAGAACTATGGTTTAGAGAAACCTAAGTTGTCGTCTCTTGAAAGTTTGGGGCTGCGACGCTTATGTGAAAAAGTTTCAGGTTGATAAGCTCGAACCCAAAGCGGATAAAATGCATCGTCATAGGACACCCAAAACAGTTGGGTATACCTCCTATCTCAGATCTGGAAGCAAGAGTAATTGTTTCTAGAAACGGGTCCTTTCTCGAGGAAAAGTTTCTCTCAAAAAATTGAGTGGGAGGATGGTGGAGACTTGATATGGTTATTGAACCGTCACTACAATTAGTGTGTAGCAGGGCACAGGAAGTTGTTCCTGTGGCACCTACATCAATTGAAGTGTAAGCTTATTATAGTGATCATGAAGCTTCGGATCAAGTCACTACCGAACCTTGTAGGACGACAAGGACGCGTACTGCTTCGGAGTGGTACGGTGATCCTGTCTTGAAGGTCATGTTGCTAGACAACAATGAACCTACGAGCTATGGAGAAGCAATGGTGGGCCCATATTCCAAGAAATGGTTAGAAGCCATGAAATCCGAGATAGGATCCATGTATCAGAACAAAGCATGGACTTTGGTGGACTTGCCCGATGATCGGCAAGCCATTGAGATAAATGGATCTTTAAGAAGAAGACGGACGTTGTCGTGGAATTAACATGTCAGATGTCCTTAGTGTGAGGACTTAGTCGTGAGGCCAACGCATCTATGTGGTAGCTTGAGAGGGGTTGAGAGGAATCGAGAGACGCAACACAAGACAGGGATTTAGACAGCTTTGGGCCCTGGGAAACATCATCCGGTAAAAACCCTACATGCTGTTTGAGGCTTGGTCTCATTATCATCACGAGGGAGTCGCCGTAAACCGGCTCTCCTCTTTGTGTCTAGCCCTAAGATTGTTTCTTCTTGCTTGTCCCCCCTCCCTTGGGGAGCCCTGCCCCTCATTATATATGTTGAAGGGGCGGGTTACATGTGGAGTCCTATTAGGATTAGGACTAGTCTATCTCTAATACAAACTGGATACAAGTCCTGGTCTTAACTCCTTGTAAGGTAAATATTCCTCATGTCTTTCCTCTTGAACCGGCCCATAATAGTTGAACCGTCCTTCATGAACCGCCAGACGGGCCACCGGGTCTTGTCGCTCCTCGTACCCGTCCGCCGGGTCACCAGTGAGTTACAACGTCCTGGCGGGCATCTGGTAAATCGCCAGGTCTGGGCGGGTCACTAGATGAATATCGCCAAGTGCCAGCGAGACCTCTAATAAACCGCCAAGTCCGGCCGGGTTAACTTCTGGCCGGTTTATTAGAGGTCTCGCTGGCACTTGGCGATATTCATCTGGTGACCCGCCCAGACCTGGCGATTTACCAGATGCCCGCCAGGACGTTGTAACTCACTGGTGACCCGGCGGACGGGTACGAGGAGCGACAAGACCCGGTGGCCCGTCTGGCGGTTCATGAAGGATGGTTCAACTATTATGGGCCGGTTCAAGAGGAAAGACATGAGGAATATTTACCTTACAAGGAGTTAAGACCAGGACTTGTATCCAGTTTGTATTAGAGATAGACTAGTCCTAATCCTAATAGGACTCCACATGTAACCCGCCCCTTCAACATATATAAGGAGGGGCAGGGCTCCCCAAGGGAGGGGGGACAAGCAAGAAGAAACAATCTTAGGGCTAGACACAAAGAGGAGAGCCGGTTTACGGCGACTCCCTCGTGATGATAATGAGACCTAGCCTCAAACAGCATGTAGGGTTTTTACCAGATGATGTTTCCCGGGGCCCGAAGCTGTCTAAATCCCTGTCTTGTGTTGTGTCTCTCGATTCCGCTCAACCCCTCTCAAGCTACCACAATGATGCATTGGCCTCGCGACTAAGTCCTGACACTAAGGACATCTGACATGACAAATCCACGACAGACGTGGACGGTAATGTCACCGTCTATGAAGCTCGACTTGTGGCGAAGAGTTTTTCACAAGTTCAAGGAGTTGACTACGATGAGATTTTCTCATCCGTAGCGATGCTTAAGTCCGTCGGAATCATGTTAGCATTAGCTGCATTTATGAAATCTGGCAGATGGATGTCAAGACGAGTTTCCTTACCAGTTTTCGAAAGGAAAGGTTGTATGTGATACAATCAGAAAGGTTTTGTCGATCCTAAGGATGCTAAAAGGTATGCTGGCTCCAGCGATCCTTCTAAGGACTGGAGTAAGCATCTCGGAGTTGGAATGTACGCTTTGATGAGATGATCAAAGATTTTGGGTTTATACAAAAGTTTATGAGAAACTTGTATTTCCAAAGAAGTGAGTGGGAGCGCTATAGAATTTCTGATGAGTATATGTTGTTGGCGTATTGTTGATCAGAAATGATGTAGAATTTCTGGAAAGCATATGGGGTTATTTGAAAAGTGTTTTTCAATGGAAAACCTGGATTAGGCTACTTGAACAATAAGCATCAAGATCTATAAGATAGATCAAAATGCTAATAGTACTTTCAAATGAGCACATACCTTGACATGATCTTGAAGGTGTTCAAGATGGATCAGTCAAAGAAGGAGTTCTTGCATGAGTTGTAAGGTATGAAGTTAAGAGTTAAAGCTCGACCACGGCAGAAGAGAGACAAAGGACGAAGGCCGTCCCCTATGTTTCAGACGTAGGCTCTATAGTATGCTATGCTGTGTACCGCACCGGAAGTGTGCCTTGCCATGAGTCAGTCAAGGGGTACAAGAATGATCCAGGAATGGATCATTGGACAGCGGTCAAAATTGTCCTTGGAGTAAATAAGGACATGTTTCTCGATTATGGAGGTGATAAAGAGTTCGGCGTAAAGGGTTACATCGATGCAAGCTTTAACACCTATCCGAGTGACTCTAAGTAGCAAACCGGATACGTATAGTGGAGCAACCATTTGGAATAGCTTCAAGTGGAGCGTGGAAGCATCATTTACAATATGACATAGAGAATTGCGAAGTACATACGGATCTGAATGTTGCAGACCCGTTGACTAATACCTCTCTCACAAGCAAAACATGATCAAACCCCAGAACTCATTGAGACTTAATCACATGGTGATGTGAACTAGTTTAGACACTAGTAAACTCTTTGGATGTTGGTCACATGGCAATGTGACCTATCAGTGTTAATCACATGGCGATGTGAACTAGATTATTGACTCTAGTGCAAGTGGGAGACTGTTGGAAATATGCCCTAGAGGCAATAATAAATTAGTTATTATTATTATATTTCCTTGTTCATGATAATCGTTTATTATCCATGCTATAATTGTATTGATAGGAAACTCAGATATATGTGTGGGTACATAGACAATACCATGTCCCTAGTAAGCCTCTAGTTGACTAGCTCGTTGATCAACAGATGGTCACGGTTTCCTGACCATGGACATTGGATGTAGTTGATAACGGGATCACATCATTAGGAGAATGATGTGATGGACAAGACCCAATCCTAAGCCTAGCACAAAGATCGTAGTTCATATGCTAAAGCTTTTCTAGTGTCAAGTATCATTCCTTAGACCATGAGATTGTGCAACTCCCGGATATCGTAGGAATGCTTTGGGTGCATCAAACGTCACAACGTAACTGGGTGGCTATAAAGGTGCACTACAGGTATCTCCGAAAGTGTCTGTTGGGTTGGCACGAATCGAGACTGGGATTTGTCACTCCGTGTAACGGAGAGGTATCTCTGGGCCCACTCGGTAGGACATCATCATAATGTGCACAATGTGACCAAGGGGTTGATCACGGGATGATGTGTTACGGAACGAGTAAAGAGACTTGCCGGTAACGAGATTGAACAAGGTATCGGCATACCGACAATCGAATCTCGGGCAAGTACAATACCGCTAGGCAAAGGGAATTGTATACGGGATCGATTGAGTCCTTGACATCGTGGTTCATCCGATGAGATCATCATGGAACATGTGGGAGCCAACATGGGTATCCAGATCCTTCTGTTGGTTATTGACTGGAGAATGTCTCGGTCATGTCTACATGATTCCCGAACCCGTAGGGTCTACACACTTAAGGTTCGATGACGCTAGGGTTATAAAGGAAGTTTGTATGTGGTTACCGAATGTTGTTCGGAGTCCCGGATGAGATCCCGGACGTCACAAGGAGTTCCGGAATGGTCCGGAGGCAAAGATTTATATATGGGAAGTCCTGTTTTGGTCACCGGAAAAGTTTCGGGTTTTATCGGTAACGTACCGGGACCACCGGGAGGGTCCCGGGGGTCCACCAAGTGGGGCCACCGGCCCCGGAGGGCTGCATGGGCCAAGTGTGGGAGGGGACCAGCCCCAGGTGGGCTGGTGCGCCCCCCAAAAGGGCCCAAGGCGCCTAGGATTGGGGGAGGGGGCGCACCCACCTAACTTGGGGGGCAAGTTTCCCCTCTCCCCCCCTGGCCTCCACCCTAGATGGGATTGGGGGCAGCCGCACCCCTTGGGGTGGAAACCCTAGAGGGGGCACACCCCCTCCCTCTCCCCTATATATAGTTGAGGTCTTGAGTGCTGCCAACACATGAGTTTCTCTCCCTCTTGGCGCAGCCCTACCTCTCTCCCTCCTCCTCTCCCGTGGTGCTTGGCGAAGCCCTGCAGGATTGCCACGCTCCTCCATCACCACCACGCCGTTGTGCTGCTGCTGGACAGAGTCTTCCTCAACCTATCCCTCTCTCCTTGCTGGATCAAGGCATGGGAGACGTCATCGGGCTGTATGTGTGTTGAACGCGGAGGTGCCGTCCGTTCGGCATTAGGATCTCCGGTGATTTGGATCACGACGAGTACAACTCCTTCAACCCCGTTCTCTTGAACGCTTCCACTTAGTGATCTACAAGGGTATGTAGATGCACTCTCCTTCCCCTCGTTGCTAGTTTCTCCATAGATAGATCTTGGTGACACATAGGAAAATTCTGAATTTCTGCTACGTTCCCCAACATAGGGCCTGCCGCTTGTGGGTCCTGTCGGCTGCTCATCACTGTAGCCCTGCCTCTGATGACGAAGGCTTGGTCAGGGAGAGCATGGCTATAGTACCGCCGCCTGGTGGGCGTTCACTGTAGCCACTCCCCATCTTATCTGGTTAATGGCACACAAACTTCTAGGGAAGGGGTGGGCCGGCTGGTGGGACTTGGCCTTCCCCCGCACCGACTAGTCAGGGTCTGCCGTCTTCGAGCATCTCACAGACAGGAAGGGCCCGCCGCCTGCGGGCCATACCGACAGCCTGTTGTGGGAGCATGGCTTCCTCTGCCATGGATGATGTCATGGGCGGCGTGGCAACAGTGTCGCGCCGGGCTAGGGATGGCTGCCCGGTATGATGCATTGTGGCCATGTCCGCCTCGAGATTCGGGGGTGGCAGGCTGTACTGTAGCCACGCCCCGTCTCGTGGCCGTTATGTGGGTGCAAACTTTGAGGGTGCAAGGCTGGGCCGATTGCTACGAGTCGGCCGCTCTGGTGGCCGCCTGCTAGGAGTCGACCCACTTTGGTGGCCGCCTGCTAGGAGTCGGCCCATGCCGGGGCTGCTCTTTAGGCCTTGTTGCCTTCCTGCAGCCGCCACTTGGATCAGCCGGCCATAAGAAGGTAGACCTTTTTCTTTGATGCTTGAGGGGCGCAGCCTGATGTCTTGAAACGTCATGTGGAGCGGATAGGGCTACCCGTGGTCATTTACTCCGATAGGGCCGATGGCCTCATAGGTGGCCGTGTTTTCCCATGATAGGTCGCCGCACTATGCGTCGAACAAGCGCAGGAGGAGTATGGACCGTGCCTCCTTCGGCCCCTAACGGGGGATCCAAGAGGAAGGCTTCCGCCGGAGCGAAAACTGCTGCTCCCTCGGCCCAGAGGTAATGTGTCTGGAATCACTGCAGGTGTCGCTCCTGATACCCTTTCTCTGAAGTTCACTTGTTTTGTAGAACAAAGGTACCTGATACGTCTCCATCGTATCTATAATTTTTTATTGTTCCATGCCAATATTCTACAACATTCATATACCTTTGGCAACTTTTTATACTATTTTGGGACTAACATATTGATCCAGTGCCCAGTGCCAGTTCCTGTTTGTTGCATGTTTTATGTTTCGCGGAAACCCCATATCAAACAGAGTCCAAATGGGATAAAAACGGACGGAGAATATTTTTGGAATATTTGTGAGATTTGGGAAGAAAAACCAACGCAAGACGGTGCCCGAGGGGGCCACGAGGCAGGGGCACGCCCTTGACCCTCGTGGGCACCCCATAAGGCGGTTGACGCTCTTCTTTTGCCGCAAGAAAGCTAATTTTTGAAGAAAAATCTGGGCGAAGGTTTCAATCCAATCGGAGTTACGGATCTCTAGATATATAAGAAACGGTGAAAAGGCAGAATCTGAGAACGCAGAAACAGAGAGAGACAGAGAGACATATCCAATCTCGGAGGGGCTCTCGCCCCTCCCATGCCATGGAGACCATGGACCAGAGGGGAAACCCTTCTCCCATCTAGGGAGGGGTCAAGGAAGAATAAGAAGAAGCGGGGCTCTCTCCCCCTTGCTTCTGGAGGCATCGGAACGCCGCCTGGGGCCATCATCAGCACCGCGATCTACACCAACACCTCCATCATCTTCACCAACATCTCCATCACCTTCCCCCATCTATATTCAGCGGTCCACTCTCCCGCAACCCGCTGTACCCTCTACTTGAACATGGTGCTTATGCTTCATATTATTATCCAATGATGTGTTGCCATCCTATGATGTGTGAGTAGATTTTCGTTGTCCTACCGGTGATTGATGAATTCTATGATTGGTTTAATTTGCCTGTGGTTATGTTGCTGTCCTATTGTGCCCTCCGTGTCGCGCAAGCTTGAGGGATTCCCGCTGTAGGGTGTTGCAATATGTTAATGATTCGCTTATAGTGGGTTGCTTTAGTGATAGAAGCATAAACCCGAGTAAGGGGGTTGTAGCGTATGGGATAAAGGGGACTTGATGCTTTAATGCTATGGTTGGGTTCTACCTTAATGATCTTTAGTAGTTGCGGATGCTTTCTAGAGTTCCAATCATAAGTGCATATGATCCAAGAAGAGAAAGTATGTTAGCTTATGCCTCTCCCACATAAAACTTGCTATCGGTCGAGTAAAGTAGTCAATTGCTTAGGGACAATTTCACAACTCCTACCACCACTTTTCCGCACTCGCTATATTTACTTTATTGCTTCTTTTTCTAAACAGCCCCTACTTTTTATTTGCGTGCTCTTTATTATCTTGCAAACCTATCCAACAACACCTACAAAGTACTTCTAGTTTCATACTTGTTCTAGGTAAAGCGAACGTCAAGCGTGCGTAGACTTGTATCGTTGGTCGATAGAACTTGAGGGAATATTTGTTCTACCTTTAGCTCCTCATTGGGTTCGACACTCTTACTTATTGAAAGAGGCTACAATTGATCCCCTATACTTGTGGGTTATCAGTACCGCTGCATTAGTCCGAAGACTCCCCGGGCGTGGTTCCGATCCTGGATCTTCGGCACAAGCCGGAGCCTCTATTGTACACACGGCCACTTGCACTCCTCCAGAGGATTCCAAAAATATTTCGATCACCAACTCCAAAGTTGAAAGCGTGATGAATCACCGCCGCTAGAGGGAAACTTTATGCCATACCGCCTTTGCCAACCAGGAATTCAATGCTTTTAATTCGGTGGACGTATACCTTGGAGCAGCCCGCACAAGTCTCAAAGGGATTACAAGCCTTTTTGCCGCTAAAGTGCATGTATAAGATATAATCAGCTTAAAACCAGATCGTAATCTCTAGCCCAGTAGCCCCCGAGCCTTAATTTGGACGGGATGACCGAGTTAAGGATAAAACCTATTCTGATTTGAACAGGCTGTGAGATAGTAGAACAACAAGCTGTCCAAAGACCTCGAGCTAAGATGGACATAGTTGGCCAGTACGAAAGCCGAATTGGATGCAGCCAAGAAAGCTACCAGCAAACTTTCTGGTAAGTAGAAAGGCTATTTACAATGCTTAGAGAGGTATGTAGTGTATTCTGTGTATTTAGACCATGTTCTCCCCACAGTCACAGAGTTCGTAAATTAGTTGCAGAAGGAATTGGAGGCTGGCAAACGAGTGCTGACACGAAGTCATGAGGAGAAGAATGAGCTCAGGGCAGAAAATCAGCAGAAAACCGAGGAAATCGAGAGTTTAAAATCTTAGCCTGCACAAGCCTTGGAGAAAAACTAGAAACTAGAAGGTGGCATATTCGGTAAGTGCTAAACTTGTCATACCATTAGCATGTAGCATTGTTGTGGTAATAATTAATATGCACCACCTGCTTTTTAGGTCTCCTGACTAGGCGGCCCGAGGAAGAGGTCCGTTCCTATGGCGGGAACCTTTTAAAGGAACTGACGAAGACTCATGAGAGGGCCCGGAAGGCCATGAAGACCATGGTTAAGGCGTTATGGCCGTCAGATGTGCCACTTGAGAGTATGGCCAAACTAGTTGGTCGCTTTAAAGGAGCTCGGCAATGGTTTGAATTATGGAAGATCTCAGCCTGCCGGGAAGGAGCACGCCAGGCATGGGCGATGGTAAAGAGCCGTTTCACCAAGCTAGAGCCGGAGCATATGGCTCAAGTTGGGCCAGTGGGCCCTAACGGCCAAGAGATACCTCTTATCTAGCTTGGTGTATGATGATGTGATGCCCACCACTCGCTACTCCCAGAAGGATTGTGCTTTAGAATGTTTGATAGACAATGTCGATCAAGAGTAGCTTTGCCAATTCTATGTATCTATGTACTTTACATTGGTCCACCTCAATCTGCGGTTTTTCTAAAGAATTTTGTCTTAACCGACCATCGGCTTCAACCTCCCCGACCAGTGATCGAGAAGTGTTCTGTACTATGTGTCGTTGGAAACAAGGCGACAGTTCGGGTAACCAGGCAATCCGGTCATCTGGTGCGAATAGAAAAAACTTATGCAGAGAGTTATGTTATATTACTTTTTGACGTAAGAAATATCTTCCGATGAAAATAGTTCCTCCAAGGGTTCCTTTCTTCGGGTACAAAAATTCATAGTCCGGATATACATAATCAACGGAAACTAATGGTTTCAAAGAAACGTGGTGGTGAGCTCAAGGCTATACCCACTTCTCTTGAGGCCGACTTATTATGTCCTGTAAGAACGCTAGCTTTTGGCTTCACCCGTATGAGGTACGGTCCCGGATGACCCGGTCGTAACAATTACAGAGGTGCTCCCTTTACTCCCCAGCCGAACAGTCGGGAACGTAGGGGTAAACACAAGAGCCAGGCAACCCAGCATGGCAAAGATCTGAAGTTAAATAAGTGCATATAATGGCTTGACATGTATGATAAGGTTGCGAATTGAAATGCAATTCATGTTAATTGTGTTGTTTGGCTCCGCTAAAAGGAGCCCCCGCATGAAGTTGGGTATTACATTTGATATCAGTGTGGTCCGGTTTATCCGAACACCCGCGATGTCACACAATCAGGGGGAAAGTAATGGAAGAAGGAAGAGGGGATGTCAATGGAGATACCGGACCTAAGCGTAAAAGCACCGCAGTTGAGCTGCGTTCCATGGGTTCGGTTCGAGGAAGTCGTCGAACGGGCGGCGAAGGCGATACACTCCTCCTATTAGTACTTCATCGATGATGAACGAGCCCTCCCATTGGGCGAAAGCTTATGCTTCTGCTTCTTAGGGAGTCGGAGGACGAGGTCACCCATGTTGTATGTCTTCGCCCGGACTTCATGGTTTTGACAGCGCCGTGCTTGCTGCTGGTAGAACGCAGATCGAGCTCGGGCTATGTCTCGCTCTTCTTTGAGAGCGTCCAGATCATCTTGCCGATCCAACTCGGCTTCCCTTTCTTCGTACATGCGCACTCTAGGTGCGTCATGGATGAGGTCGCATGGGAGGACTGCTTCCACACCGCATACCATAAATAATGGTGTATCCGATCGGTTAGGAGTAGTGCGCAACCCCCATAGTACGGAGTCTAGCTCCTTAACCCAATGGAAACCCGATTGCTTTAGTGATCGGACCAGGTGAGGCTTGATGCCGCTCATAATGAGCCCGTTGTCCTGTTCGACTTGTCTGTTGGTTTGTGGGTGGTACACCGAACCGTAGTTGAGCTTGATGCACATTTTGCCGCACCAGTTTTTGACCTCCTGGGCAGTGAAGTTGGTACCATTATCGGTAATTATGCTATGGGGGACACCATAATGGTGTACGACACAGATAAGAAGTCGACAACCGGTCCGGCTTTCGCCGAAGTGACTGGCCTTGCCTCGATCCACTTGGTTAATTTGTCAACCATGAATAGTAAGTACTTCTTTTTCTTTGTCCCCCCTTTGAGTGGCCCAACCATATTGAGCCCGCAGACCGCAAATGGCCATGTCGTCGGTATCGTCTGAAGAGTTGTGGGGGAGGGCATATGGCTTTGATTTGCAAACAATTAGCATTCGACGCAGTGCTGGATTAGTGTACGGGCGTCTTCACAGGCTGTGGCCCAGAAGAACCCTACTTGGAAAGCCTTGCTAATTAGGGCCCGAGCCGCCGCGTGGTGGCCACCCATGCCGGCGTGTATTTCTTCTAGGAGTTGTTACCCTTCTTCTTCGGAGATACATCTTTGCAAGACCCCCGTGGTGCTCCTTTATAGAGCCCACCTTCGTGAAGCTTGTATGCTTTGGAGCGCCGGACTATACGTCGTGCTTCTCTCTGATCACTAGGTAGCTCATGTGTACGAGGTAGGCAAGCAGGGGTTCGGTCCAAGGAGTGATTACGACCATGATTTCATGGCTGAGGGTGTTTCCTCGAGTGCAGAACTGTCGACAATGTGATCATCGGGTTCGCCTTCCGAGGTGACAATTTGGGCCGGCTCATTGACTGGTGCGCCATTGTCCGCATCTTGCCATACGACAGAGGGCTTAAAGATTCTCTCAAGGAATTTGTTTTCGGGAATTGGATCCAACTTGGCGCCCATGCGAGCGAGGATGTCCGTGGCTTGGTTGCTGTCTCTACAGACATGGTGGAATTCTAGGCCCTTGAAACGGGCCAGACATGGTGGAATTCTAGGCCCTTGAAACGGGCCAATATCCAGAGGATGGCATTCCTGTATGCCGCCATCTTGGGGTCCTTGGCGTCGAATTTGTCGTTGACCTGGGAGATTGCTAAATTTGAATCTCCCCTTACTTCGAGGCGTCGTACCCCCATTGACGTGGCCATCCGAAGACCATGCAACTGTGCTTCGTATTCGGCTGCATTATTGGAGTCCATGTACATGATTTGCTCGATGGCCCATTTGGTGATGCGTCCCGTGGTGTCCCTGTTATTGATCATGTCATTCAAGGGGACCTCCGATGCCACGGTGATCGAGCATACCTGAAAGTAGTGTTGTAGCTTTCTGGACGCCATGAAGACCGTGTAGGCTATCTTTTGATAGTGTGGGTATCGAGATTTGCACAGGGTGAGTACTTCTGAAACATAATAGACCGGCTTCTGGACTTGGAATTTGCGGCCTTCAGATTCCCGCTCCATGATGAGCACTGCACTGACCACTTGATTGGTGGCTGGCATATATAGCAGCATGGGCTCGCCAATGCCTGGCGCGGTCAGGATGGTATTGTCGGCCAGAAGCGTTTTAATTTCTTCCATTGTTGTGGTTGCTTCGTCTGTCCACTTGAAGTTCTTGGTCTTTTTGAGCAGTTTGTAGATCGGCAGTGCCTTTTCTCCTAGACAAGATATGAAGCGGCTCAAAGCTGCTACACAGCCTGCAAGTTTTTGGACGTGTTTGAGCTCTGTTGGTATTACAAGCTGGGACAAAGCTTTGATTTTGGCCGGATTAGCCTCGATTCCTTTATGGGAGACGATAAATCCGAGTAGTTTTCTGGCAGGGACCCCAAAGACACATTTGTCCGGGTTGAGCCGTATATCATAAGCTCGTAAGTTGTCGAAGGTTTGGTGAAGGTCATCTACAAGTTGGTTGATGTTTTTGGTTTTAATGACCACATCGTCCATGTAGGCCTCGATCGTTTTGCCGATTTTCTTTTCGAGGCATGTTTGAATCATGCGCTGATATGTGGCTCCTGCATTCTTTAGCCCGAAAGGCATTGTGTTAAAACAGAAGGGCCCGTACAGAGTGATAAACGCGGTTGCCGCTTGGTCGGATTCCTTCATTTTAATCTGATGATAGCCGGAGTATGCATCGAGGAAGCATAACAAGTCGTGTCCAGCGGTAACGTCGATGATCTGGTCTATTCTTAGCAGGGGAAAGGGATCCTTGGGGCAGGCCTTATTGAGGTCTTTGAAATCGACACATAATCGCCAGGACTTGTCCTTCTTAAGCACCATGACCAGATTAGCTAACCACTCGGGATTTTAATATCGCGGTCGCTTGGGTTCGAAAAACCAGCGTAGAGCCTGTTTCACCGCCTTAAAGCCTTTCATGATGTTTAGGCTATGCTCTGCGAGCCTGCGTGGGATTCCTGGCATATCTGAAGGGTGCCAAGCAAAGATCTCCAAGTTCTCACGTAAGAATGCTCTTAGTGCCTCGTCGACCGTGGAGTCCAGCTGTGCTCCTATGGACGCTGTTTTGTTGGGATCCATCGGGTGCACTTGAAATTTAACTATTTCATCTGCTGGCTTGACGTGGATTTTGGGCTTTTACTGAGCACCACATCATCCTTGTTAACTATAGTGCGGAGTGTTGTCAACTCTTCGGTCGCGAGGGTCTCGGATAGTGCCTCGAGGGCAAGGGATGCCATCTTGTTTTTGGCTCGCAGGGCTTTGCTCGGGTCGCTTTCGAGCGAAATCACCCCGTTGGGCCCTGACATTTTGAGTCTCATATACCCGTAATGTGGTATAGCCTGAAATCTCGAGAATGCCTCACGTCCTAACAAGTGGTGGTATCCACTACGGAAGGGCATGATGTGGAATAGCAGGGGTACGGATCTGCAGCTGTCGGGTGTGCCGAATACAACATCCAAGGTTATGTGTCTCGAACAGTGTGCCTCCCTACCAGGGATTATTCCTCGGAATGTGGTATGACTGCGTTCGATGCAAGACCTGTTGAAATGCATTTTGTCGAGAGTATCCTCATAGATGAGGTTGAGGCCGCTGCCTCCGTCCATCAACACTTTAGTTAGCCTGAAGACGTCGATGACGGGGTCGAGGACTAGTACGGGGTCTTGGTTCGTCCTTCTCGTCGAAGGTGACATGCGTGGCAGCCCATGATTGTGCGGCCGTCACTCGATAGATCTGGCCGAGCTCTCGAAGGGCTTTTTTCCTTTTACTTTCTGAGGAGAATGTCTCGTAGACATTCAGGATGTTGTGGTCCTGCGGTGGCATCGCGGGCCGCCTGTCTGAGGGTGTAAGGCCCAAGATTGATTCCCCGTGTTTGGCCACTTGCCTTACCACTGAACATGCTCGAAGTCTGTGGGTTGGGTTTGTATCTAGTAGGGCCAAGTGTATCGGGATGGCTTATCCAGCAACTCGTCCAAGACCGATCAAGGTCTGGTCTTCTTTTCCACGGGCTCGTGTTCGGGTGACCACCGTGTATATGCTCGTTTGATGTGAGTCTGTTTGTGCTGTGTGGCGGGCGGTGGCTCTGTGCCCATCTGTTGTATCCTCCATGCATTTTCCATGGCGCAGTATTTGCGCACCATGTCTGATAGTTCGGTGAAGCTTTGTACTCGGTGACAGGCGAGGGCATTCAGGAGGCCCTCATCTTTGCAGGTGAATCAGAAAGCTTCGATTACCTGCTTGTCGTGGCAAGCTGCCACTTTGTTTTTTACCAAGAGAAATCTAGCCCAGTAATGATGCACTATTTCATTTGGTTGCTGTTTGACGTACATGAGATCCCATGTGTCCGGATTTACTCCATCCGGGGAGTACTTTGTGCGGAGGGTGGGTGGGAAAATTTAGAGATTCCCATCTACGATGGATCCAGATTACTCTTCATGGGAGGCTGATTTGTGTCCGGCTCTAGTCGCGCTAGATTCGAACCTGGACCGATGTGTGACTGGGTCGGATCGATACTAGATCCTGCTCTACGGCTTGGATTCGGGCTTCCTTCTGGGCTGGTATAGGACTCTGAGCTGGGGATCTGGGTGTACACCATTTTGAGCCTAGGGGTTTGCGCCCCTTCCACGGCCTCTTCGATGGTGGCGATGAGGTGTGTGACCGGGGAGGGGGGTACTGATTCTCGATTGTCGGGTTTAAGCCCGATCCGATCATAAGTCGTCGGCCTGCTAATGGGTATTCCCATGGCGCGGAATTGACTTGCCAAGCGGTCCACCGAATAGGCACACGTGGAAACCGAATCCTCCAGGCGTTCAGCCGGAGACCTCGCGGGCGGTCCATCCAGAGCGGGCTTTGAGGCCGAGCTCGGGGTAGCACTTAATTCCTTTGGGTTCGCTGGCCCTGGGGTCAACGCCTCTGGGTCGGCGAGTCCCCTCATAGGGACGAGGTCTTCGATCTGGTCCAGATGACCAGTAGGGCCAGTGCACAATAATATGTCGCCGAATATGAAGAGCTGGCCGGGGGCGAAGATGCCCTCGGTGTGGGTGGGGTCTCCAATGACCAGTTGAGCTATCGACCCTCTCGATGACCCAACAATGGAACTCTCAATGAAAGCACTAATGTCGGTGTCAAAATCGGCGGATCTTGGGTAGGGGGTCCCGAGCTGTGGATCTAGGATCGATAGGGAACAAGGTACGATGAACACGGTATTTACCCAGGTTTGGGCCCCCTTGAAGAGCTAAAACCCTATGTCCTGCTTGATTGTATTTGATGTATGGTAAGGTTACAGAGTATATCTACCTTGAGATCAGGCGAGCTAAACCCTAAGGTATGAGGTGATGAATGTAGCTTTAGCCCTAAGGACTAAAACCCTCGGTTTATATAGACACTGATAGGGTTAGGGTTACATGAAATCGGTTTACAATGAAAGAAAGATCACGTAGGCCTCGACTTGGAGGGCACGCCATGGCCTCGAAGATCTTTGGCTAAAGCCTCGCTACGACCCACCAGTTCGGCCCATACGTGAGGGATTGATGCCCCGAGGACCCCTTAGTCCATGACACCCAAGATCATATCTTAGGATGATCAGCTTTATATCTATGCACTTCTTTGAGATCTTTGCTTTGGCTTTTCTGAGCCGAAGCACTTTGTAAGACTTGGTTGATATTTAAAAACCCATAGCCTTCTAGATTTTCTCTAATGTGAATTCTCAAACCACTAAGCACAAGATCAACCAAATCTCTCTTGGTTATCACCACTATAACACCGTTCTTTGCATATCTAAATCTCTTGACGTAATTGGAGACTGGTTCATCATGCTTTTGCTTAACTGATGTAAGATGTGACAACTTAAGTTCATTATCGCCGCTATAAAAACAACCATGAAATTTCTGTTCTAGCTACGACCATACACGAATAGAACCATGTGGCAAAGAAGAAAACCATGAAAATGCGGTGCCAGTCAATGATAAAGGAAATAAACACACTTTCAATTCATTTAGTGAGCTTGCTTCACCTAATTGTGCCAAGTATTGACTAACATGCTCACATGTGGTTTTTGTGCCCTCTCCATTGAACTTAACAAAGTCTGGAATTTTATATCCCGGAGGGCACTAGATTGCATCAAAGTACTTAGGGATACGGTTTTTGGTAAATCTGATTCCTAGGTATTTCAACACCAAAATTTTCCCGAAGCATCATAGACATCTCTTCTCTAAAATTATCTAGAGCATCGCCCGTAGTAGACGATGAAGCTTGCTGCAGTGGCATAAGTGGAGTAGGAATTCTAGCTGTAGGTAGGATCTGTGGCATGTACACCGAACCATAGTTCGGTTGTGGCCTAGCAACGTTTCCACCTATAGGTAGGGTGTGGTTTGGTGTTTCCACCGAATTTGGCATATTCATGACATGATTAATGGGTGCAACCACAATTTGATTTGTATGTGTAGGAAAATAGGTCATTGGTACTGGAGTGCCGATGAAAGAGGTAAAGCCAGATTAGGGTTTTACACGCGAGCAGGCACGCCAACATTACCACTAGATGATTGACGCATGTATTTCTGAGCGTTGGTATCTTCTATGAAAGTTTGATAAACCAGATTATTACCATTAGCAATACAAATCTCAATCTCAACCCGTTGTCCAGGAGAAAAGGTAGTGCACACAAAGGATTTAACCTGCTCGGCTTGAAAAGGAGGAACTTGATTTCTCCAATCGGAGTGATATATTGCCTTGGCAATCCTTCTTAAAGTTTCCAAGGAACTCCTGCAAATCCTTCTCATCGTGCGCCTTCTTGTATTCCTCATAAATTTGGCAATGATCGGCCGATAGTTCATCAAGACTGGGCTTAATGATGTTATCAGCGTCTACTTCAGATGGCTTGGGAAGATCAGACATGGTGGATGATGATGATGATTGACCTTCAGTACCCAGTGGAGTCGCTAAAAAGTGTGTTGAGACACAAACACGTCACATGTACCCTCGACGACGGGGGTGATGCACCGCACCTCACGTTGAAGGAGACTCGACCGACAATGCGATGAGCAAGACAATCGGTGGGTGCTTTTGCAGACCGATACCCCGCACGCCCGAGAGGGACCCTGTTAGGGAGTGCAGCGTCTATTGGCTGCCCTAGGTCGATTCGCTCACCCTCAGAGCCCCGGGATTTGCAGCTCTCAAACACGAAGAACAACGAAGAATGAGAGAGAAAAGCAGTGAAGAGATAAAACATAGATGAAAAATCAATATATTAATTTGTTCAATTGTGTGTTGTTCAATTGGCCGTCGCCTCCCATCTATTTATGAGGCGTCTGGACTCTCCGTACAAGAAAAATGACTCAAATCCCTGTCCAAATCTTTCTAAAATTACCCGAACTCAGATTTAGGCAAGTCTGAGACAATAGTTTGGTTTTTGACTCTCACAGGCCACAAATGACCTCGGATGAAGATTATACCATAAGCAAATTTAACCGTTTCGACGAGACGAACAACTTTCATGTTAAATGTTTTTTGATTCGAGGCCATGCTAAATACCCCACGGGGCCATCTTTTACTTCTTATCGGACTCGATCATGCAGTTTCCTGTCTGTCCGAGTTTTGTAGCAACCTTGCAGGCCGTATACTATCTCAGATGATGATGACTCCAAAAGTAAAGTTGACCATTTCGACACTGCACACAACTTTTGTGTAGAACACTTTTTCACCCGAGGCCATCTAGATAATCTTTTCGTCCCATCTTCAGCTTCTGGTTGGATTTGTCCTAACAGTTTCCGGCAAGCTTTTCATGCCAGCAAGCTTTCCATGCCGGCAAGCTTTCCATGCTGCCAGCAAGCTTTTCATGCTGGCAAGCTTTCCACGCCGGTAAGCCCTTCACTCAAAACCGGCAAGCATTCAAAAATCAACAAGCATTCAAAACCGGCAATCATTCAAAACCGGCAAGCACTCGAAACCGGCAAGCATTCAAAACCAGCAAGCGTCCATAACCAGCAAAGGCCAAATAGCTCGCGCGACCCATCAGACATCACCTAGGTGGGTGTCTGGTACCTCGCGCCACTTTTTCATCATGGCCGGTCCGTAGAGTGTTGCCTTTAACTTTTGCATACGAACTCGTATTGGGACGATTTTTCTATCAAAATCGAACATTTCGATGAGACGAAGACAATTCATGCAGATCATTTTTTCAAATGAAGCCTTCTTGGTGGTGTAATCAGCCAAACAATGATCTGAACATAAAATCTTAGAACTCTGAAAACAGTTTCGGCTCCTCAAATGAGGCCGTATGGTGATGACTCAAACAACAAAGTTGCTCAATTTCATGATACAAAAGTTTTTCATGTTGAAACCCTTTTCATTTGAGGTCATCTTAATTGCGTCTCGCACCATGCCAAAATCTGTTGTCAATAGTATGGAGATACCGACGATCAAATCTCGGGCGAGCAACATATCGCCGGACAAAAAGGGAATTGCATACGGGATTAACTGGATCCTCAACATCGGGGTTCAACCAATAAAGATCTTCGTGGAATATGTAGGAACCAATATGGGCATCCGGGCCCCACTGTTGGTTATTGACCGGAGAGGTGTCTCGGTCATGTCTACATGATTCTCGAACCCATAGGGTCGCATGATTAACGTTCCGTAGCACCAGGGTAGTAACGAGTTATAACCTTGGTGATTGAATGTTCTTCGGAGTCTCAGATGAGATCCCGGACATCATGAGGAGTTCTGGAATGGCCCAAGCGTAAAGAGTTATATATGGAAGTTGTTATCGGGGTTCCAGAAAAAGTTCAGATTTTTCGGTATTGTACCGCGAAGTTTCTAGAAGGTTCCAGAGGGGTCCAGAAGTCCACCAAGAGTTCCACCACGTCCCATACAATAGCATGGGCTGTAGGGGGGCCCTGGCCTTAAAGGGCCAGGGGGCAGCAACCCCTACAAGGCCCATGAGCCCAGGGGTGGAAAACCCTAAAGGGGATGGCCCTCCTCTCATCCTAGGCCGCCACCCCCTCCCTTGGAGGAGGGGCAAGGGTTGGCCACGTCCCTCCGCCTATATAAATAGAGAGGAGGCGCAAGGGGAGCCCATCCCTTGACCACGACGGCTGCCCTCCCCCTCTTCCTCCACTCCTCGTCCGTGTAGCGCTTGGCGAACCCCTGCAAGAGTTCCGCTGCCACCACCACCACCACGCCGTCGTGTTGGATCAAATCTCACCCACCGCTTCTCCATCTCTTGCTAGATCAAGGAGGAGGAGACGTCATCGAGCTGTACGTGTGCTAAACTCGGAGGTGCCGCATGTGCGGTGCTTGGATCGGATTGGATCGCGAGCGAGTACGACTACGCCAACCACGATCTCTAGATCCTTAACGCTTTCGGTTTACAAGGGTATGTAGACTCACTCCCCTCTCATAGCTATGCATCTCCTAGATTGATCTTGGGTGTTGTAGGAATTTTTTTGATTTTCATGCTTCGTTCCCCATCAATACTATTAGAAGAAAATCCCAGGAAGTACCATGTTTGTGAAACTAATACAAAGATGACCAGGGAGTGGATTTTTAGATGGATTTGTCTTATGATTTGTTCTTGAATTCAAACCAAAGTCTTTTCTTGTGCCCATCTTCATAGTATTGTTGATCTATACTTAATGTGGATCTTGTATCAACTAAAATACCTATAAACTACAAACTAGAATCTCGAGGAGGACAACAACTAGAAAAATCGTTGGCATGGGTCACCATTCATCTCCCACATAAAAGCCATGGACCTGAATATGAAAATTAGTCCAAAGTCCTGAAATAGGCTTATTGAAATCATTAGTCCTCTCATATGTTTTTGTCATTAACCATCAAAACGACTATGGTACAATGGATATGCTCGTACACTTCTGCCAGTGCCAAACAACATCGACAGAACAAGGACATGACAACTAGGTCTTATTCCCCACTGTCGATGGCGCCATTACCTCACCACCGCTAGCTAGACATATATACTTAACCCTAGCTATAGCCAAGGTAAACAGAGACTACTTAGCTACTCAGACCATCATTTGGAATATTACAAAAATGTACCCAAAAAAACTTACCATTCTTGTGTCGAGACAGGTGGTTCCAGTCATACATCTGTAAGGCGGAACCAATATGACAAGTAATCAATGGGTACCACGTATGCAAGAGAATCATTGGCTCGGTTCCGTTTGCCAGTTTAAGAATACAACAAATGCTTATACACACAATCTAGCGTAAAGCAATATACAACCATCGAATCGACCCCGTCATATTCTTATCACTGTGTTTCATTCCTTCCATGCCAACCACCTATGTTCCATACGTCTCCTCTGGCATCCAACAAAAGTTGTGCTGGTACATGCTTTCTGGAGTGAGGTTTACAACGATCGATGGTAATTAAAACATCATTGAGTAAAGAAAATTGATGTGATCGGCGTCGAGGCACCACGAGGACCTCCCGTCGGTGACCCTTCATATATAACAAGCTCATTTGCAGTTCCCAACGAAGAAAACTAGCCTCCTAGTTTTGAAGCCAAGGCATAAAAGCTTGGAGGAGCTTTGTGCGATTCTATTTCCTTCTTCCTCCAGGGCTGCAATATTCCCTCCCACCTCTGTTGGGGTGCTTTTGCTTCAATTGCTTCCCTTTTTTGGGGTCAAACTCAACTTTTTCTTTGGCACCTCATCTCATGTTACAAATCTAATTGCGAGTACCTTTTGATCTATTTGTACCAAATTTTGTATCATTTATGCCCTAGTCAACGCCACGAGTAGGTCAATACCTCTGTGCCAAGACTCTCATAGGCGCCCGAGGAATCAAGGTTAGATCGGACGACTACCATTTCTTGAATTAGACAGAAGATGCTATCACGCGAGGGGGGGACCGGTCGTGAAGCACACACGATGTCATTTATTTATGCACCATTTTGGCGTGTAGAAAAGCCAAATCTCTATCACCCCCTTCCCCCTCCGCTTGAGGGGTGATTACGACCAGTCTCTAACCTCACCATCCACCATCGTTGGCGTTGAGGCCGTCGACCCTCCTCCTTCTCATGCCTATTCGATGGTGTGAGGGGTGGGAACCCCGATGCCTTGATGCTAGCCCGTCGATAGGTTAGGGTTTTGTGGCAGTGGCACCGACCCAATGAGTAAGTTTCCTCGACCTTTCCTATCTTGACGGTGTCTTTTACGACACCCTAGATTGCTACGGGGCTTAGATCCATACCGCCTTTTGTGGGCGGCGATGATAGGGTTTGCAAGGCATGTCGACGCGGGGGCAACGACTTCCGTCCGTAGTTTGGTCCTCGGTGCGTCCTCCGGTGCCATCGTGAGGCCTGCGAGGAATAATCTAGATCTGGCACTTAGATCCGTGACTCTTCCGGTTGCGGCGAATCTCACCCACCGCTTCTCCCTCTCTTGCTAGATCAAGGAGGAGGAGACGTCACCGAGCTGTACGTGTGCTAAACTCGGAGGTGCCGCATGTGCGTTGCTTGGATCGGATTGGATCTCGAGCGAGTACGACTACGCCAACCACGATCTCTAGATCCTTAACGCTTTCGGTTTACAAGGGTATGTAGACTCACTCCCCTCTCATAGTTATGCATCTCCTAGATTGATCTTGGGTGTTGTAGGATTTATTTTGATTTTCATGCTTCGTTCCCCATCAATACTATTAGAAGAAAATCCCAGGAAGTACCTTGTTTGTGAAACTAATACAAAGATGACTAGGGAGTGGATTTTTAGATGGCTTTGTCTTATGATTTGTTCTTGAATTCAAACCAAAGTCTTTTCTTGTGCCCATCTTCATAGTATTGTTGATCTATACTTAATGTGGATCTTGTATCAACTAAAATACCTATAAACTACAAACTAGAATATCGAGGAGGACAACAACTAGAAAAATCGTTGGCATGGGTCACCATTCATCTCCCACATAAAAGCCATGGACCTGAATATGAAAATTAGTCCAAAGTCCTGAAATAGACTTATTGAAATCATTAGTCCTCTCATATGTTTTTGTCATTAACCATCAAAACGACTATGGTACAATGGATATGCTCTTACACTTCTGCCAGTGCCAAACAACATCGACAGAACAAGGACATGACAACTAGGTCTTATTCCCCACTGTCGATGGCGCCATTACCTCACCACCACTAGCTAGACATATATACTTAACCCTAGCTATAGACAAGGTAAACAGAGACTACTTAGCTACTCAGACCATCATTTGGAATATTACAAAAATGTACCCAAAAAAACATACCATTCTTGTGTCGAGACAGGTGGTTCCAGTCATACATCTGTAAGGCAGAACCAATATGACAAGTAATCAATGGCTACCACGTATGCAAGAGAATCATTGGCTCGGTTCTGTTTGCCAGTTTAAGAATACAACAAATGCTTATACACACAATGTAGCGTAAAGCAATATACAACCATCGAATCGACCCCGTCATATTCTTATCACTGTGTTTCATTCCTTCCATGCCAACCACCTATGTTCCATACGTCTCCTCTGGCATCCAACAAAAGTTGTGCTGGTACATGCTTTCTGGAGTGAGGTTTACAACGATCGAGGGTAATTAAAACATCATTGAGTAAAGAAAATTGATGTGATCGGCGTCGAGGCACCACGAGGACCTCCCGTCGGTGATCCTTCATATATAACAAGCTCATTTGCAGTTCCCAACGAAGAAAACTAGCCTCCTAGTTTTGAAGCCAAGGCATAAAAGCTGGGAGGAGCTTTGTGCGATTCTATTTCCTTCTTCCTCCAGGGCTGCAATATTCCCTCCCACCTCTGTTGGTGTGCTTTTGCTTCAATTGCTTCCCTTTTTTGGGGTCAAACTCAACTTTTTCTTTGGCACCTCATCTCATGTTACAAATCTAATTGCGAGTACCTTTTGATCTATTTGTACCAAATTTTGTATCATTTATGCCCTAGTCAACGCCACGAGTAGGTCAATACCTCTGTGCCAAGACTCTCATAGGCGCCCGAGAAATCAAGGTTAGATCGGACGGCTACCATTTCTCGAATTAGACAGAAGAGGCTATCACGCGAGGGGGGGACCGGTCGTGAAGCACACACGATGTCATTTATTTATGCACCATTTTGGCGTGTAGAAAAGCCAACTCTCTATCACCCCCTTCCCCCTCCGCTTGAGGGGTGATTACGACCAGTCTCTAACCTCACCATCCACCGTCGTTGGCGTTGAGGCCGTTGACCCTCCTCCTTCTCATGCCTATTCGATGGTGTGAGGGGTGGGAACCCCGATGCCTTGATGCTGGCCCGTCGATAGGTTAGGGTTTCGTGGCGGCGACACCGACCCAATGAGTAAGTTTCCTCGACCTTTCCTATCTTGAAGGTGTCTTTTACGACACCCTAGATTGCTACTGGGCTTAGATCCATACCGCCCTTTGTGGGCGGCGATGATAGGGTTTGCAAGGCATGTCGACGCGGGGGCAACGACTTCCGCCCGTAGTTTGGTCCTCGGTGCGTCCTCCGGTGCCATCGTGAGGCCTGCGAGGAATAATCTAGATCTGGCACTTAGATCCGTGACTCTTCCGGTTGCGGCGAATCTCACCCACCGCTTCTCCCTCTCTTGCTAGATCAAGGAGGAGGAGACGTCACCGAGCTGTACGTGTGCTAAACTCGGAGGTGCCGCATGTGCGTTGCTTGGATCGGATTGGATCGCGAGCGAGTACGACTACGCCAACCATGATCTCTAGATCCTTAACGCTTTCGGTTTACAAGGGTATGTAGACTCACTCCCCTCTCATAGCTATGCATCTCCTAGATTGATCTTGGGTGTTGTAGGAATTTTTTTGATTTTCATGCTTCGTTCCCCATCAATACTATTAGAAGAAAATCCCAGGAAGTACCATGTTTGTGAAACTAATACAAAGATGACCAGGGAGTGGATTTTTAGATGGCTTTGTCTTATGATTTGTTCTTGAATTCAAACCAAAGTCTTTTCTTGTGCCCATCTTCATAGTATTGTTGATCTATACTTAATGTGGATCTTGTATCAACTAAAATACCTATAAACTACAAACTAGAATCTCGAGGAGGACAACAACTAGAAAAATCGTTGGCATGGGTCACCATTCATCTCCCACATAAAAGCCATGGACCTGAATATGAAAATTAGTCCAAAGTCCTGAAATAGACTTATTGAAATCATTAGTCCTCTCATATGTTTTTGTCATTAACCATCAAAACGACTATGGTACAATGGATATGCTCTTACACTTCTGCCAGTGCCAAACAACATCGACAGAACAAGGACATGACAACTAGGTCTTATTCCCCACTGTCGATGGCGCCATTACCTCACCACTGCTAGCTAGACATATATACTTAACCCTAGCTATAGCCAAGGTAAACAGAGACTACTTAGCTACTCAGACCATCATTTGGAATATTACAAAAATGTACCCAAAAAAACTTACCATTCTTGTGTCGAGACAGGTGGTTCCAGTCATACATCTGTAAGGCAGAACCAATATGACAAGTAATCAATGGGTACCACGTATGCAAGAGAATCATTGGCTGGGTTCCGTTTGCCAGTTCAAGAATACAACAAATGCTTATACACACAATCTAGCGGAAAGCAATATACAATCATCGAATCGACCCCGTCGTATTCTTATCACTGTGTTTCATTCCTTCCATGCCAACCACCTATGTTCCATACGTCTCCTCTGGCATCCAACAAAAGTTGTGCTGGTACATGCTTTCTGGAGTGAGGTTTACAACGATCAAGGGTAATTAAAACATCATTGAGGAAAGAAAATTGATGTGATCGGCGTCGAGGCACCACGAGGACCTCCCGTCGGTGACCCTTCATATATAACAAGCTCATTTGCAGTTCCCAACGAAGAAAACTAGCCTCCTAGTTTTGAAGCCAAGGCATAAAAGCTTGGAGGAGCTTTGTGCGATTCTATTTCCTTCTTCCTCCAGGGCTGCAATATTCCCTCCCACCTCTGTTGGTGTGCTTTTGCTGCAATTGCTTCCCTTTTTTGGTGTCAAACTCAACTTTTTCTTTGGCACCTCATCTCATGTTACAAATCTAATTGCGAGTACCTTTTGATCTATTTGTACCAAATTTTGTATCATTTATGCCCTAGTCAACGCCACGAGTAGGTCAATACCTCTGTGCCAAGACTCTCATAGGCGCCCGAGGAATCAAGGTTAGATCGGACGGCTACCATTTCTCGAATTAGACAGAAGAGGCTATCACGCGAGG
>NC_041391.1:169766492-169783082 GCF_002162155.2 Triticum dicoccoides | reverse complement strand
ATTTATTTATGCACCATTTTGGCGTGTAGAAAAGCCAGATCTCTATCACCCCCTTCCCCCTCCGCTTGAGGGGTGATTACGACCAGTCTCTAACCTCACCATCCACCGTCGTTGGCGTTGAGGCCGTCGACCCTCCTCCTTCTCATGCCTATTCGATGGTGTGAGGGGTGGGAACCCCGATGCCTTGACGCTGGCCCGTCGATAGGTTAGGGTTTCGTGGCGGCGACACCGACCCAATGAGTAAGTTTCCTCGACCTTTCCTATCTTGACGGTGTCTTTTACGACACCCTAGATTGCTACTGGGCTTAGATCCATACCGCCCTTTGTGAGCGACGATGATAGGGTTTGCAAGGCATGTCGACGCGGGGGCAACGACTTCCGTCCGTAGTTTGGTCCTCGGTGCGTCCTCCGGTGCCATCGTGAGGCCTGCGAGAAATAATCTAGATCTGGCACTTAGATCCGTGACTCTTCCGGTTGCGGCGACTTCTTCTCGAAGGCGCACCCGTCGGCGACCAACAACGACGCGCTGAGAAAGACGGCGAGCCTTCGACGCCATTCCCGGTGATTCGTCGACGCATCTCAGTGCTTTTTTTTTTCCGTAAAATTACGCGATGACCGATCGATGTTTTTTATTTCCTTGGTTGAAACAAGTAGTAAAATTCCTCCGTTGCAGAGCAACGAGCTCCATGATTTAGCAATTTCGAAACGCCTTTGATGATATCCATAATTGCCATGAATATTTGCCAATGTTTGGGGGTGTGTAAATGTTTTTCGCTATCGCTAGAACTGAATCACTGCCACCGGTCAAGCCAGCCCGCCCCCCAACGGCGCGACCGAGCCGATCCGCACCGACGAGCCTACCCTCCGCCCCACCGACAGGTGGAACCCCTTCTCCGCTGCCCCACCGCCCAGCGAGGAGGGTCAGGTCGTGGGCGGGCAACGGAGCCGCCGCGCGGGCACGGGCGCGGGCGGTAACCTCACCTCCCACCTGCTCTCCTCTTCTCTCCCCCATCTCTCTCTGTGCCTGCCGGAGGGGCGACTGCTCAGTCCCCACAGACACGCGGAGCGGCACACCTCCACCTCCACTACCACTCCCCCCCGCACCCCCTCCCACAGTAAAAGCGCCTCCTCGGTGTCTCCGGCCGCTCCGCCGCTGCTAACTCCTCCCATTCCCCTCTCTCCGGCCGCTCCACCGCTCTAGGGTTTTAGGGCTGGTTCGGGGAAGGCGGGCGCCCCGGCGGCGACGACGACGGGGGGCGGCGCCGGCGAGGTGGAGCCTCTGGTAAGCACTTGGCGTTTTATTATTAATCTTGGACCGGGGCTTCGATCCCGCCCCGTCGCAGCAATGCGGGGCGGATTCCGGCGATCGGGGGACGGGCCGGTGGGTCCCCCGGAACGGGGGTTCTGGCTTTGGGGGGCGGGTTTTGGTCTGTTCATGTGGTTCGCGTCTCTGCGTCTGTATGAAGTTGTGGTTTTTGCCGCGAGTTTTGTATTGTTTTCGGCAGGGAAAAAGTCGGGTCTTTTCGCGTCGTTCCTGTGAGTTTTGATGGTTCTTGCTTTCTTGGCAGGGAGAAAAAAATCCCCTTTTCTTTTCGCGGTCAATGTAGGGCACCAGGACCTACGGATGTTCCCGGGAGGATCGATCAGTCAGTTCGTTTTGGGTGCTGTGGGTTTCATCTCTGACGAAATTAGTCTTGGATTCATCGGTTTTGGATCTTCTGGGGGGCTTTGGTTTCTGTTTTTCTTTGGGTTCTTTTTTCTTGGGGGCGTCTCTGGGCCTGCGCCTGTCTGGGGTTGTTGCTTATCGCTCATCTGTTTATTTATTGATTTATTCTTTTAACTGTATATTATGTGACTGGTTTGTCCGTTCGGTTGCAGAGCGATGGAGGAGGAGGACCAATCGGCAGTGCTGGTCGCTGAAGGTGCCATCAAGAGCATCAAGATCACCCTCTCCACCTCGGAGGAGATCGTAAGTTCTTCTTCTTGATGATTTTACTCTCGGTTTTGCAGAGGTGCATGCTGGACTCAAAAGACTGTCAATGTGATCTCTCAAGTTAGAGAGAGCTGCCTCTGTTTCATTAATATTTGATTGAAATTAGTATTTTTGATCGGTCTGCGAGGTTATTTTGGACAGTTGCAAAAAGTTCTTTGAATTTGCAAGATAAATGCGATGAGAACACCCTGCGGGCTATATGTTATAGGAGTAGATGATGTTAAGTTCTGACATTTTCCTTTTCCTTTTGGGGGATGAGTGATACAGGGACATTGTTGTTCCATTAGCTAAGCTATATAAATGCCCATTTCATGAACTGGATTACTTACTGTTACATGCTACTCCATCCATGTGTATCAAATGTTTGATTTTTTATGTAATCATTTAACGGCACAGTTTTTTTATTTTTCATCACCGTTTTTGTTATATTATGGTGAGGAGTATTTGTTTTTTTGAACATTACTAACGTGCAAAATTTTGTGTTCTGCAGTGTACCTACTCTATAAATGACTGTCCTGTTACTCATCCTAGCCAGCTTGGGAATCCTTTCCTTGGCTTACCACTGGAAACAGGCAAATGCGAGTCATGTGGTGCCACGGAAAACGGCAAATGCGAAGGTTCTAAAACTACTTCTCATTAGTTCTTCTTCATGCCCAAACATTGCCCTTAGCAGCCCAGGATCCCTTTTCTCTTGTTACTAATAAAATCAATATGACCTTCCAGGGCATTTCGGGTTCATTGAGCTGCCTGTACCTGTATATCACCCGTGTCATGTCAGTGAGCTTAGGCAACTACTGAGCATGGTATGTCTGAAGTGCCTTCGTATCAAGAAAGGAAAGGTATGTATCGGTCAAAACAGCTTAATCTTACCATGTTATTCTTCTATACCGATTTCCCTGTTTCGATCTAAATCTTGACATTTCATGTCTCAGGTTAAACAAAAGAATGGAAAGGAAAATGTGACGGTAACGGCATGTCACTACTGTCGGGTACTTGTCAACCTTAATATATTCTTCTTACGCCTTGAGTTTGGTAGATGCCATACTTCACTGTTGGACTGTAGCACTGAGGAATATATATATACTCAAGCAGTAGCCATTTATGTCAGTGTTTTGAATTTGACCTCACTCGTATTTAGTCCAAGTTATATAGGTAGCTGGTCTTTAACTTAACCAAAAGTCCGGTAGGAGAGAGCATATCCCACACCTCTTGTTTTATAGTGTTGGTTTGGTAACCTTTAGTATGATTGCAGGTTCTTCTTGTTCTTTTTTTCCTTTTCAAATCGAAGTTACGCACATAGGTGCTAATTGATTGGGAAGTTCTTTTCTTTAGAGAAATGGAATGCCATGATAGTGTACTTGATTCAGTTTTATTTTTTTATGTGACGTATTGTCACCAGAATTTACTGTACTCATAATTCCTCTAATGCTACCTATTCAGAATACTACTGAAACTTGGAAGATATAACCAACAACCATGGCATCAGAGACTATCACCAGTGCCATTATTTTTATTTAAATCAGTGAATGGCTTCCTACTTTACAGCATGTCACTACGACAAGTGCGATCTGGATGAGTGTCAACTGATGTTTCTCATCTTTATTTCTTTTAGGGTCTCCCTGCACTATATTTGAAGGAAATCAAGACAGAAGATGGTGCATTTCGTTTAGAGTTGAGAGCACCCCCAAAGAAACACATGACAGAACGCTCTTGGGACTTCCTTGACAAATATGGGGATTTTCACCATGGTGGAGCCTCTCACTGTAGGACATTGCTTCCAGTAGAGGTAATAATTTCACCTTGTTCTGTTTTCAAGATGTTATTGTAGCTTCTTTGGACAGTAAAGATCCAGATACACCCTTTAAGTGTGGGAAGAACTATGCTGTTTGAAATGTTCCGAAAAATCTCAAGAAAATTATGATGCAGTATATATCCTGGCACACATGAATAGGTGATGTGTGCACAAGAGGTACCGACATGTGAAATATATATTTGCTGGTACCTTTTTTTTTTCTGGAGGAGTACCCTATATGGCCAAGGCGTTTCGAGATATGACCGTTGCATTTTGAGGGTATCTTGTACCCTTATCTCAAGTAGTACAACCCACAGGAATTTCCCAGTACCTTTTGACGCAAGAACACAATTCGCTGATGGCGGCCGCGGATTGTACTAGATCGGACGTCTGAGAAGTGTCGCTGGATAAGACTAGCTGGTGCACATGCCCAGATAGATGTTCTGTTTTTCTGTTTACATGTTTACCAGATGAACTACATTTTCTCCCTGTCTTTCCACGTGTGAGGAGCTTTCATCCCTTGATAAGGTCAATTACCTTTGAATGATACATAGGGTGGTATATTACGGAATGCATTTCTATACAATTACAATCTGTAGGGTGGTATATCCTGGAATGTTAATCTCATGAGTGACATCCATTCTTTACCCCCCAAAACATGGTAATGCCTAAAGTAAGGATCACAGTACCTGAGGCCCAAGGGCTAACAGTTACTTGCCCATTGATTATTTCTTACTGAGTCACCAATTTTTTCGTATCCAGCAACCTACTATCTCATTCCTGTATTATTTGCCAGGCTTTTAATATATTAAAGAAGATTCCGGATGACACGAAAAAAAAGCTAGCTGCACGGGGATACATTGCTCAGCCTGGATATGTGATGAAATATCTTCCAGTACCACCTAACTGCCTCTATATTCCAGAATTCACAGACGGGCAGAGCATCATGTCCTATGTGAGTTTTCTTCTGTGCATTTCCTGGATCTTTGTAATTTACTGACTGGTTTATACCTACAATATCCCATATTATTTTGCTTTGTGTTTCAGGACATCTCTATATCTTTGTTGAAAAAGATACTTCAAAAGATAGAGCAAATAAAAAAATCAAGATCTGGTTCCCCCAACTTTGAGTCGCATGATTCTGAATCAGCTGATCTGCAACTTTCTATCGGCCAATATATACAGCTCAGGGGAACTACAAAGGTATGTGTCATGATTTTGAAGCAAATTACCTAATTATTCATATTTAGATGATGCATGAATTAAAATAGTTGCAAGTAAACGCTCAAATGAACCAATTTTGAGTCAGACTGTTCAAGTTTGCTTCTAAATCATCACCTAGTTAAAAGTTACAGGATTACAATCGGTTCTATGAAGTATGAACAGCATGAATTCTTTTGTGTATTTGACAAAAAAAGTTAGGAATCTTCACAATATGATTGTGTCTATCCTCTTCTGAGTGTTAACAAATTTCGACTTTCCATAGAATCATACAGAAGAGCTTTCTGGGCACTTGACCACATATTTTTTAACCATCAGCATTAGAGAACTCTGGCACCTTTGCAGTATTCTTGGTGTGCTGATGAAAGAACCATCTCCTAGTGATTGTTTATCAGAGCCATTTGCATTTATTTTCTGACCAGATTCATTTATGTCTAGTTTAATCGTGCTTTTGATTCATGGAAACTCGACTCTTTTGTTTTGAAGGGTCCTCAAGACGCAAAGAGATTTGCAGTTAGCACAGATTCATCTCATTTGTCAACAAAGCAATGGCTCGAAAAGATGAGAACGCTGTTCATCAGCAAAGGGTCAGGATTTTCATCACGCAGTGTACTTACTGGAGACCCGTATATTGGAGCAGATGTAGTTGGACTGCCTTCTGAAGTGGCAAAAAGAATTACCTTTGAAGAACAGGTCACAGATATCAACATAAATAGATTGCAAGAGGTTGTTGACAAGGGATTGTGTTTGACTTATAGAGATGGTCAAACAACATATGCAATCACTGTAGGATCAAAAGGATATACCACTCTTAAAGTGGGTCAAACGATCAGTAGAAGAATTGTTGATGGTGATGTTGTTTTCCTCAACAGGCCACCTAGTACTCACAAGCATTCTCTCCAGGCATTTACTGTATACATCCACGATGATCATACAGTCAAAATCAACCCCCTTATATGCTCTCCTCTTGCAGCAGATTTTGATGGTGATTGTGTGCATATTTATTATCCTCAGTCACTTGCTGCTAAAGCTGAAGCATTGGAGCTTTTCAGCGTGGAGAAGCAACTGACTAATTCACACAACGGAAAAGTAAATCTCCAGCTAGCGAATGACAGCTTGCTTGCTCTGAAGCACATGTCTTCTAGAACCATGTTAAGCAAAGAATCAGCAAACCAGCTGGCAATGCTCTTGTCGCTTTCTCTTCCTCCCCCTGCTGTGGTCAAGTCTAAGCCATGCTGGACAATTGCACAAATAATGCAAAGTGCGTTGCCAGCAGAATTGACTTGTGAAGGGGATAGATTCCTAGTTAGGGACAGCACTGTTATAAAACTGGATATTGACAAAGAATCCGTTCAGGCCTCGTTTTCGGACTTGGTGTCCTCAATTCTTGCTGTTAAGGGACCAGGAGATGCGCTCAAGTTTTTGAATGCGCTGCAACCCCTTCTGATGGAATTCTTGCTTCTGGATGGCTTTAGTGTAAGCCTGCAAGATTTTAGTGTACCCAAGCCTCTGTTGGAAGAAGCACAGGAGTGTATTAAAAAGCAGTCTCTTGTACTGGAGCAGTCAAGGTGCTCGAGTAGCCAGTCTGTGGAAACAAGAGTTGACAACAATCTGAAGGACGTCAAACAACAAATTGCAGATTTTGTCGTGAAATCCTCTCGTCTTGGTCTTCTCATTGACCCAAAGAGTGACTCTTCAGTGTCAAAAGTTGTTCAACAGCTTGCTTTTGTTGGTCCGCAGCTCTACCGCGAGGGGAAGTTCTACTCAAGGCGTCTGGTGGACGATTGCTTCTCAAGTTTTGTCAATAGACACCCACCGATTGAAGATGGAGTTCAACACCCACCAGAGGCGTATGGTCTTGTGCAAAGTGCATATTTTCATGGTCTCAATCCTTATGAGGAGCTAGTACATTCTATATGTACAAGGGAAACTATTGTCCGCTCCTCAAGAGGGTTGACAGAACCAGGAACTCTGTTCAAGAGTCTAATGGCCATCTTGCGAGACGTAGTTATATGCTATGATGGAACTGTGAGAAACATCTGCAGCAATTCAATCATGCAGCTGAAGTACAAAGAAGAAGACGACACAGACTTTCCAAGTGCTATAGCTCCTGGAGAACCAGTGGGTGTCTTAGCTGCCACTGCTATCTCCAACCCTGCTTATAAGGCTGTGTTGGATTCTTCTCAGAGTAATAATACTTCATGGGAGTTGATGAAGGTAACTGTGTTGTAAACTACTGTAGTCACTATTATATTCATCGGTATCTCAAGCTATGTTGTACCTACTGTTTAACATTTCTTAAACCAACAGGAAATACTTAAGACAAAAGTTAGCTACAAAAATGATGCGAAGGATCGAAAAGTTATCCTGTTCCTGAATGACTGCTCTTGCCCCAAGAAATTTTGCAAAGAGAAGGCTGCTATTGCAGTGCAGGGTTGCCTAAAGAGAGTCACACTAGAGGATTGTGCCACTGACATCTGCATCGAGTATGTATTTTCATGCCGTCAATTCTAGTTACTTCTATACATTCTTTTTAGTATTTGTTGTCATTTGCGCCAAATAGCACGGATATGACATCTGCGTTTTCAGGTATAAGAAACAAGTTAGTTTAGATGCAATTTCAGAAGCCACGCCAGCATTTGTTGGCCATATTCATCTTGAAAAGGTATTGTGATGTTTTTTTAGCTTTTCACACACAGGCTGTGTTTTTATAAGTATATATGATGCATATGAATATGTATGCATTTCTTGCAGGCACATTTAGAAAAGATAAACGTTAGCACTGATGAGATTCTTCAGAAATGCCAAGAAGTTTCTGGGAAACATGCCAATAAGAAAGGAACTCTTGGTCACCTGTTTAAAAAGATTACTTTCTCTACTTGGTAAACTTTTTATTCTCTACTCTGCATTGGGTTTTCTGTTACATCTTAGATACCATGGCTATTGCTCAGGACTGAGGTAGGCCTCATTTTAGCTGGTAGTGGTTACTGGATGCTGGTGACATGCTAATTTTGCTTCAGGGTATTGTATACTTGTGTTGTCTTTGATCAAGATGGGTAATACCTAATATCTCAACATGAAAACTGAATTCTTAATGTTGTCTGTAAATGTTTCCTTCATGTTTTTATACATAGATTCTTTAACATGCTCTCTCACATGCATGTGTACTATGTTGTAAACACATGCTGTGAATACCTTAGATGAAGACAAGATGTGGAAGATTATGTTAGTCTGTGATTGCTGATATTATTAAGGTTAATCTGATGGATATTTTTTCCTCCTTAATCTTGGCAGTGATTGTTCATTTGCGCAGAAGCCGGGTGATGGGAAGGTTCCATGTTTGCAGTTCTCTTTTTCTGAGGACATCCCTATGTTATCTGATTCCGTTGAGAAAGCAGTGAATGTGTTAGCTGATTCTCTCTGTGGTGTGCTTCTGGAGATAATCATAAAAGGTACTGTAAGCTGCAGAAACTAGTCAGCTTCCATGGAAATTTCATCCACTGCATATTTTTAAATTACAGTCTTTGTTAAAAATAAATTGGTTTCTCCTATCTTACTGGATGAAAGATCTGATGTACTGCACTTCTTTGACTTGTCAACACCTGTCGTGTATATATTAAAGGATTTCATGTGTAATTGTGTATAGTCGGTAGTCGCCTATTACTGTGTTCTTGGATGAGGCTATTGTTTTCAGTGGACTGGTGGTAGGGCATTCTGAGTTCCTGTGTTTAAGATGCTTAGGGTCAGGTACTGAACTCTGAATACACTAAAGAACAACAACAACAACAACAACAACAAAGCCTTTAGTCCCAAACAAGTTGGGGTAGGCTAGAGGTGAAACCCATAAGATCTCGCAACCAACTCATTGCTCTGGCACATGGATAGCAAGCTTCCACGCACCCCTGTCCATAGCTAGCTCTTTGTCGATACCCCAATCCTTCAGGTCTCTGTTAACGGACTCCTCCCATGTCAAATTCGGTCGACCCCGCCTTCTTGAATACACTAAAGAACCAAAACAGTAAATTTGTGACTTCTGTTTTCAAGTGTCTACTCTTTTTGGGTGTCCTCCCATGCCCTATTTAGGTGGCCTTTGTTTGGGGTGCAGCTAGTGATTCTAGATTCTAGGCCTTCCAAAATCAAAATCTGAAACAAACACATCAGATTCCTATCGAGCTTCGTAGAATCGATTCTAAAAAATGAACTACCAGACGAGCGAATCCGTAAGCTGCGATTTTGGTGATCCTGCCAATTCTGCAGCTTCCCACAAAAGAAAACGATTCGTCCTGAGCCGTTGCCCCTATTTGCAGTCCAAATTACAACCAAACTGCCACCGCAACCTTATCCAAGCAAACTGTCCCAGCAACTAGTCTCTCCTGCCGCTGCCGTTCTCACCCCACCCACGGTTGCTCGCCCCGTCCTCCTCCCATCTTTTCCGTCCGATCCCGCTACGGACCGCCGCTGCTGGCTCCCGCCTCCATCCTCCCGCTGAAAGCACGAGGGGGGCCGTCCCGAAATGGTCTGGCCGGATGTCACCCCGGTGGCCGAGCATCTGCTGACCATGGACGCCGGCCTCCTACAGGGACTCGCCAGTCATCGTCTCCTGTGGCGCCCATGGGTTCCTGCTGTGCGTCCGCCTCCCACGATCTCCGTTGCTATTCCCTACGTGGACTTTTACCTGGGATAGCACGAGGTGGGGAAAGCACGGCCGTGGCAATGCTCACTGAAGCTGTACATGTACAGGTGCCTTTCCTTTGCATGATCTTGTGAGAAGAATATGAGATTGGTTAATTTGCACTGAATCAGCATATAAACGTCATGCTCAGCATTCAGGGACATTACTGACATTTCACAACCCTTGCAGTTCCTAGAACTATCCAACAGCAGGGTAAACAAACAACCAGCTTCTAATTCTCAGGAATCCACAATCACAACTGTTTTTCAGGAATCCACAGCCAAAGTGATTCTCAGGAATCTTAAGCCCAAACAAAGGGGGCCTTATACCTGCATACTTTGATGATGAATACATATCCTTTTATGCAATAGATGCATGCCATTCAGCTGAGATTTTACAATGGATTTTTCCTTGAAAAAAAAACTGCAAATTTGTCAGTGCAACAATACAACAGATTTGCCAACTAGTTGACATGCAAACGGACGATTGCTGTCTGGTTCTACAGAATAATAGCATGTGTCATGTGGCAATTTGCTGTTCCATTTCATTTTCTGGTCCACTGATTTTTTTTGTTGCAATGTAAGGGGATATATACTCAACTATCTTTTTCTGTAAGGGGATATTAAAGATTTTATAATTAACAATTTAGGTGGTGTTCTACCAGCTTCTTCTCGTAAGTGTGCGAAGGATTCTCCGCTCAAGTTTTTTTCCCCATTTGCTCTGCAGGTGATCCTCGAGTTCAAGAGGCTAAAATTACGTGGGTTGGGTCTGATGCAACATCTTGGGTTAAACATACAAAGAAGATATCGAAGGGTGAGCCAGCAGTAGAAATTATTGTTGAGAAAAAGGAAGCTATGCAGAACGGTGATGCATGGAGAATTGCCATGGATGCATGTATACCAGTCATGAACCTCATTGACACACAAAGGTCAATACCTTATGGTATTCAGCAAGTGCGAGAACTTCTTGGCATATCATGCTCCTTTGATCAAGTTGTTCAGGTTAGCCTTGCATTTATTTGCAAAAGCTTGAGAGTTTTTTTTTTTGTGAAAACTGAAGTGACAAATGTTTCAAATACTTGGTAGGAGTCCTGTTTTTTCCTTAACTTAGGATGATCTTTGCAAAATAATCTTTTTATCCTAGCACAAGTTTGACTGTACCTGTACCACCGGGACTAGCTAAAGTTATTTGTTTGTCAAATATGGTTTTCCTGTAAATACTATACTGAAGCTTCGGTAAATATAGTAAATACCAAACTAATCAAAGTTGATGTAAATTAAAAAATGAGGCATACTTTTAGGAAACATGTAATGTCTGGGTTAAGAGAGAGGGAGGGAGGGGAGTGGGAGAGATATTGAAGGCGAGGTAGAGAGCTCCGCTGTGGTGTTTTGGTGGGTAGCTAGGCGGTGTGAGTGGCTCTGCCTGTTGGGGAATTTTGCTGTGAGAGGAGTTCGGCAATTGGTTAGAATTTTCTATTTTCATACCAAACTAACCGACGCCATATGGTTTTCGATTTTCATGCATACCATAAACCAAAACCATACTAAGTGGATGGTTTGGTTCTGTTTTCTGGGTTCAGTTTCGATACTGACATTGTAAATTTATCGTTCATTTAAATCTGACATGTATTGCTGCCTAGCGATTTACCTTTCATCCTGTTTGACTCAAGTGTTGTAACATTTTTATGAAAAGCGATTCTGCTACAACTGTTTTCTGGTTGTTGATTTGTGCCGCACCTGTTGTCAACTTCTATCTTTATTTATGTCCTATTTCATTAGATATTTTTCTTGCTTGATCTTTTGTGCAGCGTCTTTCGAAAACCATGAAGACGGTTGCTAAAGGAATTCTGAAGGACCATTTGGTTCTTGTGGCAAACAGCATGACATGCACTGGGAACTTGAATGGGTTCCACAATGGTGGTTACAGGGCGACCTTTCGTTCATTAAAAGTTCAAGTACCTTTTACAGAGGCCACCTTGCTTGTAAGTTCATTTTGAGATTTCCTGGTTTGTTTTATCACCCCATGCACTATGTTGATTTCCTGATCTTCTTTTGTAGACCCCTATGAAATGCTTCGAGAAGGCTGCCGAGAAATGCCATTCTGATTCATTGGGTTCTGTGGTCTCATCCTGTTCGTGGGGCAAGCATGCAGCACTTGGTACTGGGTCATCTTTTCAGATTCTTTGGAACGAAAATCAGGTAAGCTAGTTTTTCAACCCTCTGGAGCTTACTATTCATATCAGTAATGGAGCTTGAGTCAATATTTAGCGGGGGTAAAAAGGTCTTCAGATGGTAGGGCCAATCAAACTATTTTCTTTCTTACTACAAAGATAATAATTTGAATGTTGCTATAAAGCCGTTCCACTGCATGATCCAACCATGTGAAATTACACTTCTATATTTTAACTAGTGGAGTGGCCTGTGCATTTGCACGGCTAGATTGACTACATATTGTAATATTTTAAAATTTCACAGTCTACTGCAGAGTGCAGAGGTGATCGGCGCATTTGTCAGTTGCCCTTGTGTTTTCTGTGTACTGCAATTACATACCTCCATATGCTTATATGCATGCGCATCTTACTCCTATTAATTGATTTATTGTTTCTCCATCTGAAGCAATGTAATTATTGGTGTATATTAACAAAACTACAAAAGGTGCTAGAACTTTTTCGCATCCCTGATATTCAACGCAAAAAGCTGACCACTTAAAAAAAAGAAGGCCAGCAATTTAAAATTTTGGATTATTACATTTGGCGCTGTGAGGTCAGAGTGCAAATAATTGGAGCATGTGATAGGCTAGCAAATGCTTTGTTTTCTCTTTTGTGGCATGCATGTCAATAGGTCCTTTGTTTAACGAACCCTATTTTCAATATGGTTGGGTTGTGCTCGTCTATGAGGCAAAGGCTGAAAGCAATTAAATTCTTCTGTTTTCTAATAAATAGATGGTCCACCAGATCAACGGCTTGATGTTTCACTTTTTTGGTTGAGTTTCTAGTCTATGTCTCTATTTTTGACACTCTGCTTTTAGTATATAAATAACATATTTGACCATCGCAGCTGAAAAGCAACAAGGAGTTTGGTGATGGCCTGTATGATTTCCTGGCTTTGGTGAGGACCGACCAAGAAAAGGCTGCATACACATTCTTGGATGATGTGGATTACCTTGTTGAAGACAACGCACTGGACGATCTATGCTTATCACCGGAAATGGATGGGACCCATGGTATGCCCACTTTTGAAGATAATCCTGAACAACAAACTACTGAGAAGGGCAGCTCATGGGAAAATGGCACAACAGAGGGGAATGATTCTGGTAACTGGGGAGGAGGCTCAACAGTGGAGAATAATTCCACTGATTGGGGAGGCTGGGGCACTGGACCTGCAAATGACAACAATATTGTATCCGGAGAACCAGCTGAGCCCGACACTTGGGCTGACCAGGGTGCTAAAAAGGATACAGAAGGAGGCTGGAATAATGCAGCTGCAGCTGCTGACACAGGAGCTGCAAAACCAGCAGAGCAAGACAAGTCATGTTGGAATGCGCCCCCAGCAGTGGAGAATGATTCCTCTGGTTGGGGAGGCTGGGGCACTGGAAACGCAAAGGACAAAAATATTGCATCTGAAGGATCAGCTGAAGTTGATACTTGGGCCGATCAGAGTGGTAAAAGGGATACTGATGGAGGTGGTGCTAGCTGGGACAAAATGAAAGTGAAGGATCACAATATGCAGCAAGACCAATGGGGTCATGTGCCAACCCAGAATGTTGATGCACAGGATGATCCATGGGGGAGTGCGGCAGGTGTGGCTCAACCTTCTACCGCAAAGCATATTGATGCACATAATGATTCCTGGGGGAGCGTGGCAGCGAAAGCTCAAACTTCTACTGCAGAGCATATGGATGCAAAGAATGATTCCTGGGGAAATGTGGCAGCTAAAACTTCTACTGCAGAGCCTATGGACACGAAGAATGATTCCTGGGGAAGTGTGGCAGCTAAAGCTTCTATCACAGAGCCTATGGACGCAGGGAATGGTTCCTGGGGGAGTGTGGCAGCGAAGGCTCAGACTTCTACTGCACAGCAGGAGTCCTGGGGTAATGTGTCTGCTTCACCATCAGATAATGCGTGGGGTGCTGCTCCAGTTTCCCATGGACCTGATAACTCGGATGCAAAGCAGCCAGATTCTTGGGATGGCTGGGGTTCTGCTGCTCCAGTTTCCCAGGGAGATAATTCAGATGCAAAGCAGCCAGATTCTTGGGATGGCTGGGGTTCTGCTCAAGCCGATGACTCGAGTACTGATAAATGGAAGACCAATGCTTCTGGCAGCAACAAAGGCTGGAAATCAGATGGATGGGAGGCCAAAGAAAACCGGAGGGACCAAAGAGACAATCCAGGCAGGCCTCCAATGAGACCTCCTGTTGAGAGGCCACCAAGGCCACGGTACGAACTGCCAGCTGAGGCGAAAAAGGTTCTACAAGAAATTGAACCCATTGTAACAATGGTCAGAAAGATCTTCCGTGAATCAAGGTAAATTATCTCACAGTTTACTTGTTTGCTCTGTGTGCTTCATGGTATGCCAAACAGTTATTTTGTTTGTACCATCTTATTAAATATATTTCTTTTTACCATTATCTTAAATGTTGCAGTGATGGCATAAGGCTTCCCCTGGAGGACGAAAAGTTTATCATAGAAAAAGTTCTGGAGCACCACCCTGAAAAGGAAAAGAAGGTGTCTGGTGAAATTGATCATATAATGGTATGGATTCTTGTGCTACCTTTTGCCTTAAATATATATTTTTTAGTTAAAACACCTTTAGCTTTATTCTGAAGACGATAAATCCCTGAGTTGTTGTGATGAGCTGCTGCATCTATCTCAAAAGTTGGCCACCTGCTGACTCCACTTGCCTGCTTGCCACAACTTAACGACCACCTGACAGTCTGTTTATAGAACCACTTGCTGATAGCCCTTCTCAATAGCTAGCATTAAGCCATGAGTTTCTGCAGTTGTTGGATCAACAATTCCTTCGTATTTCGTTTCGACAATAAGCAGCCAAGAGTTGTCCTTCAGTGTTCTGAGCTACTGTTCCCGTTCTGGCAGCTCAACCCTGAGATGGAATGTGTTATTGTCTGACGCAACATAATAAAACATGCAAGATCTTAACGGCCTCGTTTGATTTCGCAGGTGAACAAGCACCACGTTTTCCAGGACAGCCGGTGCTTCTACGTGGTGTCATCAGACGGGACCCAAACAGACTTCTCCTACATCAAGTGCATGGACAACTACGTGAGGAAGAACCACGAGGAGCATGCCGAGCTCATCTGCGAGATGCACTTCAAGAAGCGCAACCGCGATCGACCAGCAGCGGTCGACGGAGCCGCGGCGCCAGCCACTGAAGCCGCTCCGTGCGAGGACTTGGAAGCCGCTCTGCCAGGCCCGCCGCCAGGAACTCCACCTCCGACAGCGATCACCCAGCAGGAGACTCCAGCTTCTCCGGCTGCGGCTCCAGAAGATGATCTGCCTCTGCCTCCTCCCCCTCCGCTGACCCAGCATGAGGATGGAATGCCAGAAGATGATCTGCCGCTGCCTCCTCCTCCTCCTCCACTGCCCCAGCAGGATGCCGGAGCGCCAGGTTCAGCGCCAGAGGCAGGGGCCGGCGATGACAAGTGGTCAGGGGCCGGTGATGACAAGTGGGCGGGAGGCGCCGATGACAAGTGGGTCTAGTGGTTGCTTAGGGTGTGGAAATGAACTGAACTGAACTGGTTGTACATACATGCTCGTAGCGTCCCGTGCTGAAAACCCTTTCTGCTTGCCCTGACAGACTTTGATGTAGAGGGGTGGTGGCGGTAGCCGTTGTTAGACCTGATGATGGGCTGCGTTTCCTGTCGTATGCGATGCGTCTTCCGGATGAACCCTGTAAGTTCTGGGAGGTCGCCCCGTGTGCTGCCTATGGTAATCGCGACTAGTTTCGATCCTTGTTTGATCTCCTTGGTTTCTGGTTGGTGTGCTGTGTTTGTTTACTTCCTCCGTTTCTTTGGGGCCGTAATATCTGGTGAACGTTTCCTAGAAGCGTTTGCCCCTGAACCCATGCCAAATATATGAAGTAAATTTGCCACATTTCATGCCAAATGAAGTAAATTTGCCATGGGTTCGCAGGCGAACTGCCAGAGCACTAACAATGCCGTTCGTTCGATCGATCATGATCAGGTGGCAGGCGGCTTTGGAGGTGTTTCCTAGAACCTCCCTCTCAGGAAACGTGTCCAGTGATCTTTTCCATTTCTTTTTTTCCTTCGGCACACAAGATTTGCCTTAAGTTAAACTTTGTAAATTTTGATCAAATTTATATTAAAACATACCAATATCTACAATACTAAAACTACATATAAAATTAATTTCATGGTGCATCTAATGATATTGATATGATCTTGTGAACGTTCATGTTTTTTTTATAATCTTGGTTAAACTTTATAAAGTTTGATTTAAGACACCTTATATGGAGAGTAAAGAGAAACGGGAAATATTGTCCGTTAATGCTTGCAAATGAGATTTGTGTTACACCTGGGTCAGCAGAACGTTTTCTCTCGGAAATGAGTTGAGTTAAGCAGTGTGTGTCTTGTACTCCCTCCTTCCCTGAAAAGTAATCATGCATATAGATGAGTTGAGAGTATAGTTCCGTTAAAAAGTCAACTATTTCTAAGTTTGATCATGCATATAGAAGAAACAATCAACAACTGCAAATTAAATTAATACATTATGAAAATATATGTGATAGTGTATACATTAATATTGATTTAGAATTTTTTATCTTCATATTTTTGTATATATGGTTGGTCAAACTTAAAAAACATTGATTTTTGACCCAGTTTATACAACATTTAAGAATGGAGGCGGATTCCATCATGCAGATCAACATATGCCCT
>NC_041391.1:169765524-169766206 GCF_002162155.2 Triticum dicoccoides | reverse complement strand
TTCACCTGTGGGGTCCCACCCTTTGATTTTCTCCATAACCAGCGACCTCGTCCCGTAATGTTTTTTCCATAACCTCCCGTGGATGTAGCATCTTTTCACATAGTGCCATAACCCCGATGACGATGATGGCCATATGTCTTTAAGGTGTTAAAGCTGCTTGGAGGGACACTCAGAATCATGTTATGCGCGTGCACAAATTGCCAAGGAGCATAACATGATGCTCAAGGGCACATGGATCACATTGCACGTGTTTCCATGTTCGTTTTCGCTTTCACTAAGAAATGCAAAACAAATGTGATTCGCTTTCCGATTTGTGCATCCTATTTGTATTTGTCCCATCATGTAAATATGTACCACTTTATGATGTTAAATCAAGGCGAGTAATAGGCGCCGGAACGTTGGCTGAAATTTCGACCGGTCGCACCGCGTACATACCATTCGCTCTTTATTAGCCGTATATACAATGCCTTCTTAACTACTTCTCTAGTTAAAAAACAAATAGTGGTGCATGTTCATCCGAGCAGCCCCGTGAATTCCCCCATCCGTCATCTAGGCATCCACCTAGCCGCCGGCCACCGCCCTCGTCGCCCTGGCCGCCGGCTCTTCTCCAGCTCTCGCCAGCAGCATCGTCGGCCGCCCGGCCGCTCGCAAGGCACCACCCCAAAGATTGTTGCTCGCCATG
>NC_041391.1:169761908-169765328 GCF_002162155.2 Triticum dicoccoides | reverse complement strand
TCCCCAAGGTTGCACCGCCATTGTTCTGGTCGTTGCAGCTCTCATTGTCACCGGCACAACACAGGCCGTCGCCCTTCTTGTAGCACTGTAGCAGCCATGAAAAAGCTCACCTCGTACCTTCCATCAATGGTGGCAACAAATTGCGCTGCCCCTTGAAGCTTTTCTACTGTCGGATGTACCTTTTCTTCCGCGATCGGCCCAGTACTTTCCCGGTCATGAAAAGGGTGAAGCTCAGCTCGTTCCAGCAAAAAGATATGCCGACGCTCAACAGGTTGAAGCTTTTTTCACCGCAGCTATTGAAGCTTTTTCAACTGCATGTCGCAACTTTTACCATGGGTGAAGCTTCAAAAGCTTCCTTCCCAAAGCCAGTTGAAGCTTTTCCTGCGCCGGTTGAAGCTTTTCCTGCGCCGGTTGAAGCTTTGTTTCATGGCTCAAGCTTTTCCATGGGGGTTGAAGGTTTTCCGCCATGCCTGTTGAAGCTTTTTCCGCCACCGCTTGTAAATTCTTCTAGGCCAGTTGAAGCTTTTCCCATGTTCGGTTGAAGCATCGACGCCCGTTGTCTGCCGATTTGCAGCGTCGCCGTGCGGTGGTTGTATCATGGCCGCAAGCCGCTTCCAGCATTGTAGGGCATCAGTTGTAGCACTCCAGGATCGCCGCTTGCAGCGCTTGTGACCTCGGGCAGCTGTTGGTTGTAGCATCCATGGCTGCTGGGTGTAGCAATCATGGTTGCTGGTTCCAGCATCGCTGGACTACGGTTCCAACATCACCAGACGCCTGTCCAGCACCATGGACCGCTGCCGGTTGCAGCAGCCGCTGGGATCTGGTTGCAGCTTCCCACCGAATGCCTTGACGCTCGTCTCATCACCATGGCGTGTCGCTGGTTCCACCATGGCGGCCTCAGCTTGCAGCACATCGTGCATAGGAGAGAGAAGAAGAAAATGAGAGGAAGAAGAGAACGAGAGGAGATCGATCACGAGAGAAAGAAAAAAGAGAACAGGGAACGGTTCGTGGCGGGCCCAGACGATTATAACTTACACTAGGCGCGCGTGGCCGCAGGATGTGGGCGATCGAACGCAGCGCGTGCGTCCGGCCGAAGACTCGGCTAGTCTGCCGGCTGTAAACGTTTCCCTTAAATTAAACAAAAAGTATTCGATACTGTCAGGCGAGTCACTACATGACTTTTATTGTTTCAAAGGAAGGCGGCGCTCAACAAGGTATCTATGACCAAAACTCCGCCTCTCAAGTTTTTAGTGGGTCCTCGTGAGTGTGTGCTTCTACATTCTAGGAGTAGTTGGTATTTTGAAATATCCAAATTCAGTTTTGTGTTGTCCACGCTGAACTAGCCTTTGTGCAGACACTCGTAATGTCCGAAAAAAGAAAAAAACTTGTAATGATCTCGTCAAGCCTTCCGATCCCGATCCGACGTCCGAGAAAGCCCGACCCCGCGCCACCTAGACAAAAGAGTCGGTCTCGCCTCCTCACACCCCACTCGACAGGCTCCACACCGGACCACCTCGCCGCCACCACCGCCCGCCGCGTCCCCCGCCGCGATCAACCGCCACTCCCTCCTCGCCTCTCGCCGGCGGCCACCGCCATGCAGGCCCGCGTCGTCGTCTTCCCCATCAGGGGCCGCGCCTGGTGCTTCGCCCGCCCGCGCCCCGTCCTCCCCGCCACCTCCGCCTCCGCCTCCGCCGCGGGCAACGGCGCTCTCCCGCCGCCCCCTACCCTCAAGGACCTCTGGAGCGGAGTCTCCGCCGGCGGCCGCACGGCGCCGGAGAATGCCGAGGCCGTGGCCGACTTCGTCGCGGACAAGGTGCTCGACGGAATGCCCCCCACCCCCTGCTCCCTCCTCCGCCCGCCGCATTCATCCTTTCGCCATGCGTTTCTCTTAGCCTGTGCCTGCGGTATACGGTCTTAGGTGGGCGTGAATGAACCATATGATCTCTGCAGCTCCAGTCGAATGTTTTTTGGGCCACTGTAATGTGGCCGATGATGCTAAGCCATTCTGGATCTTACCGTGGCTACGTTTCTATTAATTCGTAGAATTTCGTTTTCCAATGTTTAGTTAACACGCATTGATATGTACTGACGTTTTCAGTTGAAATCATTCCCTCCTTGCTACGGCAGAATCTGTTGCGAACTCTGAACCTTGTTGGGAAATGCCATCCTCCACAGATTAATTTCTAGTTTTCTACTGTCTGTTCATGCTTGTAAGTGTGTGATATACTTGGGCCTCCACAGGCCATTTCTTCAGCAGGGAAATGCATTATGCATGAGGTTTATTTTGTCTAAGGGTGAAAATGGTACAGAAACAGAGTCTTTCAGAGGCAAAAAAATAAAATTATGAAGACATAAATGGGATGACGACTTCCGGTTGAAACACAAATGGAAGTGAATTTTCTGGATTTACATGTGGAAATTTCTGCTTTTCTTATGCATGTATGCCGTCCTCATAGACAGCACATAGCTGTGTCTGTTTCCATGCCGTTTCCACCCTACTTGTATTCCTCCATAGTAAGACCCATTGCACTAAAGCATGTGCCACTGTAACATGTTTAACCGAGCAGAAGTTACTCGCTAAGGGAGAACCAACTATTGATTGAGTAACTAGCATATGTTTTTCGGGTGTGCAGATGAACAGGGCGTGGATTGGTTTCGGCAGCGCGCCGGAGGGATCAGTAAAGAGGCGGATCCACAGGTCGGGCGTTTAAGATTTGGCGTGTGTTGTGTGGAAGGGCGTGGCAAGATCGATCAGACGCTGAGCTTTGTTGTGGTGCAGCTTTGGGTTAAAGCTGCTTTCGCGGGTGCGGCCGTCAGAGACTCTGTTGAAGTCACTGACCAAGGATGTCTCCATGCTTGAAATCGTCCACCCTGCAAGGTAAGTGGTGATAAGCTTGCGTTATTGTTTCTTCATGGCTGTAAAATATGCTTGCCAGTTGGGTTGTATTTTTTTGTCTTTGGGTTTGTGGTGTTCAAATGGTTGGAAGGTGCCAGTGCTTACTGAGTTGATCTTGTATTGCATATCTTCTGATGTTTGTGATTCTGAATGTAAATAGTACTACCTCTGATCCATAATAAGTGTCACAGTTTTGAACTAGCCGAGTGCAAAACAGCGACACTTATTTTAGATCGGAGGGAGTATCTGTTATTACTGTAGGCACATAAGTAATATGCCATTAGCATGAAAAAAATCCTATGAGACCGGGTCTCTTTTCCAATCACATGAGACCCCACCCAGAAAAGGTGTGGCCATGGCCGTACAGAGTGAGAGTCAGGCAGGCAGACTGGTTACAGCCACGGGTAGTCAACTGTCATTAGGAGAAGGCTAGCCACGAGATAGACATTGCCGGCCGATGGGAATTTGGCAGAGATGTAGAGCTTGGAGTAGAAGATGCTCTGAGATGGGTGCCAAACACGTGT
>NC_041391.1:169754304-169761635 GCF_002162155.2 Triticum dicoccoides | reverse complement strand
GGGGGGGTCTCACGTGATGGGGAATGAGACCTGGTCTCATAGAATTTTCTTCCCATTAGCAGGGAATATGCATTGCCGCCAATGATAGAACTAGTTAACTATGAGCAGGAGACAGACATATGTATATATACTTATTTAGGTGGGTTCTGTATGATGAACTTTGTGCATATATCTGGCTTCAACAATTTTTGCAAACTTGTCTTTCCCCTGCCATGCAGTTACCTGGCATTTTTGAACTCACATGCCTTCTCTTACCCCCCTAAGTATTTATTCTAAATCGTAATTTGTAATTGCAGTATAAATCCTCGTCTCGTGCGCCGACGCCTGCGGCACATTGCTGTTAGGTGATTGCTTTATGACCTTACAAGTGTATTGTTTAGTTCGATTTAGATCTTTCCTGACACCTTTGTCTCTACATGGTTTTTGAGTATTAGGGGTGCAGCTATTCACAAAAAATATCTGTATGGCAGCATTTGCATGCTTCCAATAACGAGCGTTTTCATGGTAAGAATTTAAGTGTTAGCTACAATCAATGAAAGTGTGCCTATTGGATTTATTCAAATGTATTCCAAAGATATTGTTATTTTATATCTGTCATTGATTTTACTGCCGTTAAGAGTTGATCAAAGATATCATTAGATCTTCTTTGTGATGGTTACATCATTTAAGTATTTGTTTTTGCTGCATTCTAGCCTTCTAGGTTGCGCACATGTCAGTTGGTTGAGGTCTATTACTTGAAGCAACTTCCTTGTGTGCTCGCTCTACTTTGTGGCTTAGTACTTCAAGTTAACAAAAGGAAAATAATAAGGCCATTTTGTGTATTGTTAAGATTAGAGAACCAGATTTAGGTTTGTGGAAGTATGATTTACATTCACAATGTTCATTCAGTTAATGAAAGATGAAGTCATTGCATGTATTGCGTGCTGATTGTTTTTGTGGAAGTGTGGTTCATTCTATCCTGTAAATGGTTTAGTAGTTAATCATTTATGATGTAGTTATTGTATTTAATTATGCTGGTTACTGGTTTTACCATCATCTGGTTAATCAAAGGATCTGATTGTATGATGCATTGTTGTATCTATTTTATTACGTAAGACAAATAACTTTCATAACAGAACACTCTTTATTCATCTGCAGGTGCTGCCTTTGCCAAACATACCATTTTTTTGGACGCTGTTTCGGGCTTATTCTCACTGGCGAGCTCTCCAGGTTCAAAACATGTCAAACATATTCCAGTTTGTTTGAATTTCAACTTGTGAACATATACTCCCTCAGAAGTCAGCACTAGTCTGTAGTGTGTAGGGCTGTAGGGCACAATTTGTGCACAAAAATTCCAGAGGATGTAAACTATAGAGGGCATGTAAGTCAAATACGTTATTGAAAGTCTTGTTAATTAGGAAGGGAGTTATTGGCAATGACACAGTTGCTACTTGGTGACTGTTGGACGGAGCTATACTGCATTGCATGTCTTCTTTTGTTGGTAGAGAGCTAGAGATTACACTATGACATACATAGCAAATCTGTGTCAGCAATACATGAATGAAAATATGTAGGTTTTTTTGACATTTATTTTGATGCAGGGAAGCGAGAGACTCCACTTGCTAGTTTCAGACTGCTCAGGTGAAGGGAAAATACTTCTCGAGAAGAAAAATGGAATGAGTACAAGAAAGGATGACGACTCACAGTATGCTCCTTGGGTAAGTTGACTGTAACTTCAAAATGAGTAAAACCTTCAGATTCTTATATCCTTGGGGTGCCTCTGGCAGTTGGTCATCTCTTATTTGTTGTTTGAATTAAAGTCGGTTCTGAACGAATAATGCCATGAACACTAACATGTATATTACCATCATTGATGATTAAACATAGGACCTCTCATTACAGATAAGACATAGTATTAGCTAACTGGATTCTTATCACTTACCTACTGTGACCATATTAAGAGAACCTGGAATAAATTTCACATAATTGATTTAGACATGTGTTATACTCAAATATGTCCACTTAGTTATCTTTTTAAATGTACGTTCCTAGGAATTGTGCAAAAGAGATTTGTGGAAGTATTTAAACTAAAACAATTTATGTACTTGCATAGAGTTCTTCAGTTTACTACGCTCCTAGGAATCATGCCCATGGGGCCTTACGTGTAACTAAAATTATATTTCAGTGACTTGTACCATGCATGTCATGTCCTCAATGGTAAAATGTATGTAGTATAAGATTACACAATTGAGTCATTGATGATCAAACATGGAACCTCTCATCACGACATGTGATATACTATTAGCTAAACTGAGTTCTTATCACTTACCTACTGTGACCATATTGAGTGAACCTGGAGTATATTCACAATGAAGTTTTGTCAAAAGGTTCCATGGAAGGTTCTTCGGGCCGCTTGATTGGTCTAGACATGCTGCGTCTTTAAGTATACGCACCCAAGTGAGATTTGTGGCAGGAAGTAGTTCAATTAAAAAAAGTCATCTACTTGAACAGAATTCTTCTATTTAGTAGGCCTGATTTGTTTGACCTCAGGCGTATGTCCTTCATACTTAGATGCAAGCATGTGCGTACACAGAAAGGCATGTATGACCATGACTTTGGATGGATGAATTTATTGTTAGTAGCTTTCTTCTGGCATGCCAGACTTCCTGATAGAACAATCAAGCATTGAGCAATCATCACAATCAGACAATCAGTTCTGTTAGTATATCTTTCTGTAGCTCATGCAGTTTGGTGTGGCCTGCCTGGGTTATTAAACTTATTATAGTACATCATTAGGTGATTGGTGCGACTGTTTGTTCATCTTACATGGGTAATCACAATAGTGAAAAAGAGGATACTTGCACCTTGGCCTCGAGTAGTTACCAGTTTTGGCATAGCTTTTACTGCGAGCCTGCGAATATATAGTTTCTCTGGCAATCAAGCATGTTGATGTATAACTTTTAGTTGAAATATAAAAACGATATTTTCAATTTGACTGCAATGAACCATGATCTTGTTCCCCACAGAGTTCATTGTTTTTCTTCACTTATTGGAGTTCTCACTCCTCAGCGCTCTATAACCTGCCCCCACTACGAATGGACAGACAAATATTCAGAATTCCATATTTAGCATCATAAGATGATCAATGTTCTGTAATATAATACTCCCTCCGTAAAGAAATATAAGAGCGTTTAGATCATGATCTAGACGCTTTTATATTTCTTTATGAAGGGAGTACATCTCGGGCAGTTTTGTCCAAATAAGAGTCATTGGGTTGTGGGGTAATGGTTGCTTTCATGGTTGCTCTTGCGCCCCTCTTATCATATGCATGTAGTCTCATGTGTGACTGAAACTATATTTGAGTGAATTGTAGCATCCATCTCATTTCCTGGATGGTCAATTATCTTACTGTGGTTATTTCATTCAACAGAACTTTCAGCCATCACAGAAGCTCGATGGGTTCCTTAAGAGGAGAGGCTTGGATGAGGGTCTGGATTGCGACACTATTTCAAGGATATGCCAGACGTACGACTTGGACAAGGTTGATGTCCTGAAGTACAGGGATCTGGAGTGGCCTAGCTCAGCTTCTCGCACTACCTAGGGATTCTTTGCCCACCGATGTCTGTACGGTAAAACAACTCTACTGGATGATAACTGCTGGAGGGTGATCAGGCTGGATCTTTTTTGCTTGGGACATGAACATTTAACCGGCATGGCGGATCATGCGGTGCCCGCATTAATCTGCTGCTAGCTTAGAAAGCTGAGAAACGAAGAGGACCTCTGAAACCGTAGCAACCCCATATGGTGACCCCCGTTGCTCTGTACCCAGGGTGTAAATAGAGTTTGGTGGTGAACTTCTACACCTGCCGTTTCTTTACCATTTCAGCACCTCTCGGTGATAGGAGTCTGTTTGCCTGCTCATATCAACAGCTGGGTACTGAGGTTGAACATGACCTTTCTTAATTTTGTTTTCTTCTATCCATGCATCTGAATTCTGAATCCATCTTTGGTCAGATCTGAATCTTGCCAGGATCTTGTCTCTGCAGAGCAAGCAGAAATGAAATTGGTCTTTATGCTGATGTGTTTGTGGTGATTTTCACTTTGAAGACCAGCTTATTATTGCTTATCTTTTGACTGACCCAACTCTAGTAAGTACTTCCTACGTCTTCCATTGATTGCATGTCATAACAAGGATTTTTTTTGTTGGAAAGGCTGGCTGCCAACTAAACTACGAAAAAAGTTTCGAAAACGACGTCGATACATCATGGATTTACTGTGTACTGAATCCTTGAAACGGACTCGTACATATGATGATTAAGTGCGATTGCAGTTTGCTGCTGGGACTGGAGTAGATCGAGATGGGGCCGAGGCCAGCCAGTGTCCGTCCTCTGCTGTGCAGCTTGAAGCCTATCCATGCACATAGGGGCGGCGGTACGTGTTGAGCGCGACGTCTCTTCGACTATCTTTGTCGCAAATTGTGGTCCATGTGTTCTTTTGCGAAGGAAACTTTCAATCTATTCATCGACTGAGCGTCTACAGGTGATAAGATGCCTCGCCTGTGGCATGCACCGTCTAACAAATGGATTGCTACTGTCAATTGAAAAAAGAGACTGGATCGCTCGTAACTAGGTTCATAGTGAAACAACCATAAGTTCCAATATTTTGTAGAGGGAAATAACAGCATACATAAAAGAGAGAGGGAAATAACTTGAAACTGTAACCTGATCCTAGCTCTTGTGTAATTGTGGGAAGCAAATTATACGTACACAGAAACTACCAAATGGACGACTCACGCCCTATGGACAAATCCGACGGATGCTAGGAATCGCTAGTCTAGTGGTTCCCTTTTTTTCTTTAGGCCTCTTTTTTTTTTGCGGAAAAACTTTCAATCTATTCATCTTCAATCATGGTAGTACAACGGACACTAGAAATAATAAAAATTACATCCAGAACCGTAGACCACCTAGCGACGACTACATGCACTGAAGCGAGCCGAAGGCGCGCCGCTGTCATCGCCCCTTCCTCGACAGAGCCGGGCAAACATTGTTGTAGTAGACAGTCGGGAAGTCGTCGTGCTAAGACCCCATGGAACCAACGCACCAGAACAGCAACCGCCGCAGATGAAGAGTGTAGATCAAAAGGATCCAACCTGAAGACACACGAACGAAGGCGAACGACAAACAGATTCGAGCAAATCCATCAAAGACAGATCCGCCGGAGACACACCTCCACACGCCCACCGATGATGCTACACACATCACCGGAGCGGGGACTAGACGGGAAGACCTTTATTCCATCTTCAGGGAGCCGCCGCCGTCTCGCCTTCCTGAACAGGACATAAACCCTAACAAAGCTCGAAAAAAAATATGAAAGCGGAACCCTCCCACCGGCATGGGCCGAGATCCACTCCGCCTCCATGGCCCTAAGGCCACCGGAGACGGGACGGACCGGCACCGGCGCCGGTGGGAGGCAAAGAACCCTAGTTTTGGGGAAGCGGCGGCTGGCTACATTGGAGGCGGCGGCTGGGTACGAGGCGATCCGAGCGAGCTTTTTTTTGAGGGAGAGCGAGCGACGCGTTGGATGGATGGTTTTCTTTAGGCCTCTTTTGGTTTGCAGGAATTCTAAACGATAGAAATTTTGTAGATTTTTTTTTCTTTGGAGCCTTTTGATTTATAGAAATATAATCCTATCCTTTTTTTTAATAAAAATAGATTCCTGTTCCTATACATGATAGGAACCAACCCTTTGTATTTCAAAGAAAAAAATATATTAGCCTAGATGCAATGAAAAAAGAATCATATCCTATGAACCAGATAACATATTTCTCTACAGGATTTGAGATATATGTCATCTCATTTTCTATGGCTTTTTTATATTTCTATAATATTACTGTTCTATGAACCATAGGATGCCTTACTATGTCCATCTCACCTGGGGCCTTGCACTACTCCTCACAGCCCACCCCCTTTGTTCCCCGCGCTCCAACAACTAATTTCTGTTATTCGAATAAACCACATGATACCATCATCAACTAGGGCAACCATAATCCTATGAGCGACTTCTTTCTTATACGTACGCAATGTCTGAAGATATACATATCAGAATTTCTAGTTAACCGACTTGTACAATAGTACCCAATCATTGTCGTAAACACATGTTTTAGGCCCTGTTTGGTAGCAAAGTATTTTCTAAGTTTTCTGTGAATACTACAGTTTTTTAGATTACCATAGTTTTATTTACAATGAGCTGTTTGATTGCCCCTAAAAACTGTGGTTTTAATACTACAATATAGGCAAAACTGCAGTTTTTTCTCTGCATAAAAAAAAAGAACCCAACACCTCTTTTTTTAAAACTGAGCAACCGAAAAGAACAATGCAATGCGTCTAGCTTGGCTGTGCGGTTGTAGTTCGTGCAGCTTTATGACATGGTGAAGTTGCTACCGGCTACGCCATGGTGCCGGGTGCCCTCTTTGCCTCTTTGGTAACCTACAAGCCCTGAGCGTAGGTGTTCAATGGAGGTCACTTTGTGCTAGCTTCCGTTCTTATGCATCCAGATGGCAATGGCTAGCTAGCTAGAAAAATGGCTGCTCCATTGCCGTGTACATGGCCGGTCTTAGTCTGGTCAGTTGGGGCATGCAACTACGCTGGTAAACTGAATTGTTCGCTAGCTAGCATTTTTTCGTCGCTGCACCAAACAGGTCCTTAGTATCGCGAATACTCTGAAATATTATGTTGTGTCAAAACCACGGTATTTGATACCTACAGGATAAATTACTGTAGTTTTTTGATACTTTGGTTTTTACAGTACTTTACTATCAAACATAGCCTTAATTCTATAGTCTTGTCAACTGGTATCCCAGGGGAAGCTCCAAAACCTTGTATTTATGGTGTTTGGTGGTGGTGGAGCAATACCTTCTCTATCTTGACGTTTATGTGGACCATCGTGGTTGATGCGGAGGAATGCAAATACACCAGCTGTTGTAAAAAAATAACTTTTAACAATCATTGCAGCTCAACAACGACCCTCAACATGGAGACGGTGCACAAATGAATTAAAAGACCAAGAGAGGGACTCTCCTGCCTCGAGGCAGCATTCCAATAATATGATAATATTATGATGGTTTTTATTACATAGAGGATGGCTACCTCATCTATGAAACTATAAATCTCGTTTCGTGCAGTAATTTTTGACTTCTTCATAGCGACCACTTGTTGGTTTGATACATAGTTACATGTTCGTCTGTACCTATTTTGTGTGCCTCAACAAAATTATTGGTTCAGGAAGAGCATCTCACAATAATATCATGCTCGAGGACATGAAAATAGTGTATTCTATGTGTGTGTGTGTGGGGA
>NC_041391.1:169724516-169754096 GCF_002162155.2 Triticum dicoccoides | reverse complement strand
GCCTGGTCTTTTTGGGAGGGCATACATTATAACCTTTTATACCTTTTCCTCCCCGCCTCGGTGATTTTTTCCTAGCCCCGTCACTGCCTGCATCCTTCGTCTGTTGCAGATGGAGCACGCCTACGACACATGCACAAGGCCTTCAAAGTTGATGCTCTAATGAGTACAAGTCTTGAGATTCCTTAACAATCCAAGCTATAAATGTAAATAAGAAGGAACTTGCACCGACTTACCTAAGGCAAGTAACGACATGGTCCATCAACAAGTACTGAACTTTGTATGAGTCGGCGAGAACCTAAATTATTACAACAATTAAAGTCGTATGTTGTACAGTAACAAATGCTGCGAATCAAAAGGTAGATAAGCATTAAAGTATCACAAATCACCCTCACAAAGAGTAGTTGATATAAGCTAGCCAGAAATCATTGACCGTGTTGTGCCTACTATGCGAGAGGACTCATAACTATTTTGACAGACATCATTTTGTGGTTATCCAAGACCATCTTTTTTCTCTCCAAAAAATATTGAAATCCATATTCACACTAAGGGAACTAGGATATGGTAGGATTTATGGCATTAGGAATGACATCTTCATGAAGGTGCGCTCAGCAGAGACCTCCACTATTATCATCTAGATGCACTAGGAACCTCTACATCCAAGTGTGCCCTTACAACACACCTGGGATAGAAGCTCGGTTAGGAATCCAACACATTGAGGAGATGCTCCGTATACAATGTCCAAGCTAGTATTCCTCTTTTCCTACATGTTCTTTCCAAGGTCGATGCTCTGACAAATGCACGTCTTGAGAACCGTTAACTGTCCAATTTATGTGTACCGAAACTAGAAGCTTAAGGCATCCACATGAGAATACATGACATTAGAAAAGTGCATAATTCCTCAAGGCAACACCTAAGGCCAGTTCTTTTGGTGGCTTAAAAAATAAGGTGACTCATTCCATAAGCCACCTCTCTCATTCACCAGGGCTTGTAAACTAATTATGGGACAACTAATTTAGAAGCCTTGATAAATTTAAGGGGAGGCTTATTTTTTAAGCTAGGAAGAGGCAACTTATTTTTTAGCCCATTAACTGGCCCTTGGCCATGTTCTCTGGCCCTCCTATGTGAATTTGTGTACTCAAAATTCACAAGATAAATAAAACAAACAATTTTCCTCAACCCACATAAGGATAATGTCGTTTCTATAGTTTGCGCTCGTCGTGATCGGTGCTTTCCTCACTCTAGGTATATTGTCAAAATTATTAAACTCCTTTTAGGTGCAAATTACCTTTTTGTATGGAGAATTTATGGGAGAACTACTATTCATCTCGTGCCCAACCTCCCGTTTATGTTGGAAATACTCTCTAGAGGCAATAATATTGTATTCTTACATTTCCATTTTTATAACTAAGAGTTTATATTCTATGCTATAACTGCTATGATCCTGGAATGTGCGATTCAGTGGAAAACTCATATGCATGTGTGGGATGATAGACAGTAAAACCAGATTCCTAGTCTCGCCTCTAAGACTAGCTCAAGTGTTGTTACTGATCATGTTTTCCGGGTCTTAGGATATTGTTAAGTGTAATGATACTCCTAAAACAATTTTGAGAATACGACATTGGAAGAATGATCATATTGGATCGGCCCAAACTTGTTTGTTATACTTTGAGATACAATCGTCACAAGTCAATAGTTATAACATGGAGTGTTAACATATGCTTTAGTTCCTTAGACAATGAGAGTATCACTGTCTCTTCTTACCATATGATGGACTTTCGGGTTGCTCAGACGTCATGTGTAACACGGTGATCATAACGACAACTTACAGGTTCATCGAAAAGTTTGACAACGGGTTGGATAACTCAAGAGTGGGATTTGCTCCTCTGACGATGTAGAGATATTATTAGGGCCCTCTCGGTGTGACGGCATCCATCATCATCTGGCCAGACACAGGTGACTAGGTCACAGGGATGCCTGAACATGTCAACGAGAAAGAAGAAAAAAATCGGTAACGAGGAGACCGATATAGTGAGCATGAGAATGACTCAAGAGGATACTGATATATCTCACCTTGTGTTTTTGTAAAGTATCACAAAGCAAAGGGAAAAACACATGATAACCAAAGGTTCACTCGAATGTCATTTTTGTACTCATAGGGATTGATATGCATGTCCACGCTTTCGCTATCGGTCATTGAACAAAAGGGGTTTTGTTCATGTCTATGTCTTACCGAACCTACATGGTCACAAGCTTAAGGTAATCATGATCCGCTGAGTGTTAATGAGCAAGAGTTATGAGAAAATATTCATGAAATAGTTTCATTAATATTCGAAAGTGTTTCGGGGTTACCGAAAGGGTGTCGGGGTTTATCGGGTAATACCGGTAATTGATATATAGGTGGAAAATGTTTCCGAAGGTCTTAAATTAGTAATAAAAGGCTCTAATAATGATTATGAGGCTTTATAGTTAATTAAATAACAATGGTCCAAGAAAAATACTAAAAAACGAATTGGAGGGGGATTCTAAAAATTGGGGGAGGGAAACCTTCCACCCTTGTGGCACCCCCTCCCCTCTCCTCCAACCTATATATACTAGAGGTTTTGGATACTTTTGTATACACAAATTTTGGAGCCTACTCTAGTTCTCTTGTTCTAGTTCTAGTTGATCCAATTAGAGCTAGACCTAATCCTCTCCAGTCCTCGTAATTAGAAGCCCAGAGTGGTTCTAATTTTCTTCCTCTATTTCTTCAGTGACGATTAGCTCTGGACGGCAAAGCGCTGTCGGACCGTGAAGACTGTATGCTTGCAAACTATGGAGAGGCCATGTTTCCGGTCTTCCGTTCGAGTGACTTCAAGTATGATCTAAATCGACTCTTCTTCCACTGCAACTCGGAGTTGGTAACGTTCCAATCTAAACCATTAATGCATCTTCATAGTGTTCCTGGTTTGATTGTAGGACTTTTTTTTTGTTTTCTACTATGTTTCCCAAGTGTTTATACATAATCCCATTGTGAAATTTGTTTTTTTTGCTTGGGCACCCCATGAAGGCACTAATCGCCTTAGTGTTGTAATGATCCTCTGAACCTCTCGTTATCCAACCCGATTGTGCAAATGTTCTTAATACCATTTTAGGATCATCCTTGGGAGGCTCTGCATATTGTCGTGTAATTCTAGATAACAATAAACTTCTTGAATACCGAGAGTTCATCTGTTAGAAAACCGACCCTGAGGAGATTGGGGTCATCGACTGCTGGGCAAAGCTTGGTATAATAGAGGGTCGTACCGTTTGTTGGTTGCCCCAACCCCCATACTGTACTTCTAGGCGCATAGGAGCCAATTGTAACTATTTTGAAGGAATAAAACTCATATTTATTTCTCACATTTTTTGGAAGAGATCTAAATAACACCCACATGCACATGCCAACATAAGGTGCCAATAGCTCGTACTTGAGGAGTATATGACCATACACCTAGTTCTTATGAAACCTTTGAATCAGAGAGATCTTTTGACATGTTCTTCCCAATCGAGCCAAGAGGCTCGCAGGGAACTTCACCCCCACGCCACTCCCCGGTAGTGGCGTATGTTGCTCGCTGATAGTCAGTCACGCATATTCAGGAATAGAACTTAGCCATGGCATATAAGGTCTAAATTTTGTAGCCACAGATGCAGGTCCATTCGAGCAAAACTCATGAAATGCTACTAATAACATAAAACATGCAAACAATAGCAGCGCTACCACTCGCCATCGGAGAAAAACCGAGACGACTCGTCAGGGCCGGAGGAAGGATAGGTAGGGGAGGTCATCGCTGTTGGAAATATGCCCTAGAGGCAATAATAAAAGTATTATTATTATATTTCCTTATTCATGATAATTGTCTTTTATTCATGCTATAACTGTATTATCCGGAAATCGTAATACACGTGTGAATACATAGACCACAATATGTCCCTAGTGAGCCTCTAGTTGACTAGCTCGTTGTGATCAACAGATAGTCATGGTTTCCTGGCTATGGACATTGGATGTCGTTGATAACGGGATCACATCATTAGGAGAATGATGTGATGGACAAGACCCAATCCTAAGACTAGCACAAAAGATCGTGTAGTTCATTTGCTAGAGCTTTGCCAATGTCAAGTATCTCTTCCTTCGACCATGAGAGCGTGTAACTCCTGGATACCGTAGGAGTGCTTTGGGTGTATCAAACGTCACAACGTAACTGGGTGACTATAAAGGTGCACTACAGGTATCTCCGAAAGTATCTATTGTTTTATGCGGATCGAAACTGGGATTTGTCACTCCGTGTAAACGGAAAGGTATCTCTGGGCCCACTCGGTAGGACATCATCATATGCGCAATGTGACCAAGGAGTTGATCACGGGATGATGTGTTACGGAACGAGTAAAGTGACTTGCCGGTAACGAGATTGAACAAGGTATTGGATACCGACGATCGAATCTCGGGCAAGTAACATACCGATAGACAAAGGGAATTGAATACGGGATTGATTAAGTCCTTGACATCGTGGTTCATCCGATGAGATCATCGTGGAACATGTGGGAGCCATCATGGGTATCCAGATCCCGCTGTTGGTTATTGACCGGAGAACGTCTCGGTCATGTCTACATGTCTCCCGAACCCGTAGGGTCTACACACTTAAGGTTCGATGACGCTAGGGTTATAAAGGAAGTTTGTATGTGATTACCGAATGTTGTTCGGAGTCCCGGATGAGATCCCGGACGTCATGAGGAGTTCCGGAATGGTCCGGAGGTAAAGATTTATATATGGGAAGTCCTATTTTGGCCACCGGAAAATGTTCGGGATTTTTCGGTATTGTACCGGGAAGGTTCTAGAAGGTTCCGGAGTGGGGCCCACCTGCATGGGAGGACCCACATGGACGTGGGTAGTGGGGGCAAGGCCCCACACCCCTGGTCAAGGCGCACCAAGATCCCCCCTTAGAAGGAATAAGATCATATCCCGAAGGGATAAGATCAAGATCCCTAAAAAGGGGGGATAACAATCGGTGGGGAAGGAAATAATGAGATTTCTTTCCTCCCACCTTGGCCAACGCCCCAATGGACTTGGAGGGCAAGAAACCAGCCCCTCCACCCCTATATATAGTGAGGAGGCGCATGGGAGCTATACACGAAGTTCTGGCGCAGCCCTCCCCCTCTCACAAGTACTCCTCCTCTCCCGCGGTGCTTGGCGAAGCCCTGCAGGATTGCCACGCTCCTCCACCACCACCACGCCGTTGTGCTGCTGCTGGATGGAGTCTTCCTCAACCTCTCCCTCTCTCCTTGCTAGATCAAGGCTTGGGAGACGTCACCGGGCTGTATGTGTGTTGAACGCGGAGGTGCCGTGCGTTCGACACTTGATCATCGGTGATTTGAATCACGACGAGTACGACTCCATCAACCCCGTTCACTTGAACGCTTCCGCTTAGCAATCTACAAGGGTATGTAGATGCACTCTCTTTCTACTCGTTGCTGGTCTCTCCATAGATAGATCTTGGTGACACGTAGGAAAATTTTGAATTTCTGCTACGTTCCTCAACAGTGGCATCATGAGCTAGGTCTATTGCGTAGATTCTTTGCACGAGTAGAACACAAAGTAGTTGTGGGCGTTGATGTTGTTCAATATGCTTACCGTTACTATCCAATCTTGTTTCGACGGTATTGTGGGATGAAGCGGCCCGGACCGACCTTACACGTACTCTTACGTGAGACAGGTTCCACCGATTGACATGCACTTGGTGCATAAGGTGGCTAGCGGGTGCCAGTCTCTCCCACTTTAGTCGGAACGGATTCGATGAAAAGGGTCCTTATGAAGGGTAAATAGCAATTGGCATATCACGTTGTGGTCTTGCGTAGGTAAGAAAGGTTCTTGCTAGAAACCCATAGCTGCCACGTAAAATATGCAACAACAATTAGAGGACGTCTAACTTGTTTTTGCAGGGTATGCTATGTGATGTGATATGGCCAAGAAGAATGTGATGAATGATATGTGATGTATGAGATTGATCATGTTCTTGTAATAGGATTCACGACTTGCATGTCGATGAGTATGACAACCGGCAGGAGCCATAGGAGTTGTCTTTATTTATTGTATGACCTGCGTGTCATTGAAGAACGCCATATAAACTACTTTACTTTATTGCTAAACGCGTTAGTCATAGAAGTAGAAGTAGTCGTTGGCGTGACAACTTCATGAAGACACGATGATGGAGATCATGATGATGGAGATCATGGTGTCGTGCCGGTGACGATGATGATCATGGAGCCCCGAAGATGAAGATCAAAAGGAGCAAAATGATATTGGCCATATCATGTCACTATTTGATTGCATGTGATGTTTATCATGTTTATGCATCTTGTTTGCTTAGGACGACGGTAGTAAATAAGATGATCCCTTACAAAATTTCAAGAAGTGTTCTCCCCTAACTGTGCACCGTTGCTACAGTTCGTCGCTTCTAAGCACCACGTGATGATCGGGTGTGATGGATTCTTACGTTCATATACAACGGGTGTAAGACAGTTTTACACAGCGAAAACACTTAGGGTTAACTTGACGAGCCTAGCATGTGCAGACATGGCCTCAGAACACGGAGACCAAAAGGTCGAGCATGAGTTGTATGGTAGATACGATCAACATGAAGATGTTCACCGATGATGACTAGTCCGTCTCACGTGATGATCGGACACGGCCTAGTTGACTCGGATCATGTGATCACTTAGATGACCAGAGGGATGTCTATCTAAGTGGGAGTTCATAAGATGAACTTAATTATCCTGAACATAGTCAAAAGACCTTTTGCAAATTATGTCGTAAGCTCGCGCTTTAGTTCCACTGTTTAGATATGTTCCTAGAGAAAATATAGTTGAAAGTTGATAGTAGCGATTATGCGATCAGTAGAAAGCTTATGTCCTTAATGCACTGCTCAGTGTGCTGAACCCCAACGTCATTTGTCGATGTTGTGAACATCGGACATACACGTTTTGATAACTACGTGATAGTTCAATTAAATGGTTTAAGTAGAGGCACCAAAGATGTTTTCGAAACGTCGCGGAACATATGAGATGTTTCGAGGGCTGAAATTGGGATTTCAGGCTCGTGCCCACGTCAAGAGGTATAAGACCTCCGACGATTTTCTTAGCCTGCAAACTAAGGGAGAAAAGCTCAATCGTTGAGCTTGTGCTCAGATTGTCTGAGCACAACAATCACTTGAATCGAGTGGGAGTTGATCCTCCAGATGAGATAGTGATGTTTCCCCAAAGTCATTGCCACCAAGCTGCTAGAGCTTCGTGATTAACTATAACATATCAGGGATAGATATGATGATCCTTGAAATATTCATGATGTTTGACACCGCGATAGTAGAAATCAAGAAGGAGCATCAATTGTTGATGGTTGGTGAAACCACTAGTTTCAAGAAGGGCAAGGGAACAAAGGGATACTTCATGAAACGACAATTCAGCTGCTGCTCTAGTGAAGAAACCCAAGGTTGAACCCAAACCCGAGACTAAGTGCTTCTGTAATAAGGGGAACAACCACTGGAGCAGCATTACCCTAGATACTTGGTAGATGAGAAGGCTGGCAAGGTCGATAGAAGTATATTGGATATACATTATGTTAATGTGTAGTTTACTAGTACTCCTAGTAGCACCAGGGTATTGGATACCGGTTCGGTTGCTAAGTGTTAGTAACTCGAAATAAAAGCTACGGAATAAACGGAGACTAGCTAAAGGTGAGCTGACGATATATGTTGGAAGTGTTTCCAAGGTTGATATGATCAAGCATCGCACGCTCCCTCTACCACCGAGATTGGTGTTTGCGTTGAGCATAGACATGATTGGATTATGTCTATCGCAATACGGTTATTCATTTAAGGAGAATAATGGTTACTCTATTTTTGAATAATACCTTCAATGGTCTTGCACCTAAAGGAATGGTTTATTGAATCTTGGTCGTAGTGATACACATTTTCATGCCAAAAGATATAAGATAGTAATGATAGTACCACTTACTTGTGGCACTGCCATGTAAGTCATAATGGTATAAAACGCATGAAGAAGCTCCATGTTGATGGATCTTTGGACTCACTCGTTTTTGAAAAGTTTGAGACATGCGAACCATGTCTATTGGTGTATATGCATGAAGAAACTCCATGCAAATGGATCATTCGGACTCACTTGATTTTGAATCACTTGAGATATGCAAATCATACCACATGGGCAAGATGACTGAAAAGCCTCATTTTCAGTAAGATGGAACAAGATAGCAACTTGTTGGAAGTAACACATTTTGATGTGTGTAGTCGAATGAGTGCTGAGGCATGCAGTGAATATCATTATGTTCTTACTTCACAGATGATTCGAGTAAATGTTGAGTATATTTACTTGATGAAACACAAGTCTGAATTATTGAATGGTTCAAGTAATTTCAGAGTGAAGTAGCAGATCATTGTGACAAGAGGATAAAATGTCTATGATATGATCATAGAGATGAATATCTGAGTTACGAGTTTTGGCACACAATTAAGACATTGTGGAAATTGTTTCGCAATTAATACCGCCTGGAACACCATAATGTGATGGTGTGTCCGAACATCATAGTTGCACCCTATTGGATATGGTGCGTAGCATGATGTCTCTTATCGAATTACCACTATCGTTCATGGGTTAGGCATTAGAGACAACCACATTCACTTTAAATAGGGCACCACGTAATTCTGATGAGATGACACCGTATGAATTATGGTTTAGAGAAACCTAAGTTGTCGTTTCTTAAAAGTTTGGGGCTGCGACGCTTATATGAAAAAGTTTCAGGTTGATAAGCTCGAACCCAAAGCGGATAAAATGCATCTTCATAGGAAACCCAAAATAGTTGGGTATACCTCCTAATTCAGATCCGAAAGCAATATGGATTGTTTCTAGAATCGGGTCCTTTCTCGAGGAAAAGTTTCTCTCGAAAGAATTGAGTGGGAGGATGGTGGAGACTTGATGAGGTTATTGAACCGTCTCTTCAACTAGTGTGTGGCAGGGCACAAGGAGTTGTTCCTGTGGCACCTACACCAATTGAAGTGGAAGCTTATGATATTGATCATGAAACTTCGGATCAAGTCACTCCCAAACCTCGTAGGATGACAAGGATGCGTACTACTTCAGAGTGGTATGTAATCCTGTCTTGAAGGTCATGTTGCTAGACAACAATGAACCTACGAGCTATGGAGAAGCGATGGTGGGCCCGGATTCCGATAAATGGCTTGAGGCCATAAAATCCGAGAGAGGATCCATGTATGAAAACAAAGTGTAGACTTTGGCAGAACGGCTCGATGGTCGTAAGGCTAATGAGTACAGATGGATTTCAAAAGGAAGACGGACAATGATGGTAAATGTCACCATTAAGAAAGCTCGACTTGTCGTTAAGATGTTTTCCGACAAGTTCAAGGAGTTGACTACGATGAGATTTTCTCACTCGTAGCGATGCTAAGAGTCTGTTGGAATTATATTAGCGATTACTGCATTATTTATGAAATCTTGCAGATAGGATGTCAAAACATTGTTTCCTCGACGATTTTAATGAGCAAAGGTTGTATGTGATACAACCGGAAGGTTTTGTCAATCCCGAAAGATGCTAATAAGTATGCAAAGCTCCAGCAATCCTTCTAAGGACTGGAGTGAGCATCTCGGAGTTGGAATGTTTGCTTTGATGATGATCAAAAATTTTGGGTTTGTACAAAGTTTATGAGAAACTTGTATTTCCAAAGAAGTGAGTGGGAGCACTATAGAATTTCTGATGAGTATATGTTGTTGACATATTGTTGATCAGAAATGACGTAGAATTTCTGGAAAGCATATAGGGTTATTTTGAAAGTGTTTTTCAATGGAAAGCCTGGATTAAGCTACTTGAACATTGAGCATCAAGATCTATAAGGATAGATCAAAATGCTTAATAATACTTTCAAATGAGCACATACCTTGACATGATCTTGAAGGTGTTCAAGATGGACCAGTCAAAGAAGGAGTTCTTGCCTGAGTTGTAAGGTACGAAGTTAAGACTTAAAGCTCGACCACGGCAGAATAGAGAGAAAGGACGAAGGTCGTCCCCTATGCTTAAGACGTAGGCTCTTCAGTATGCCATGCTGTGTACCGCACCTGAAGTGTGCCTTGCCATGAGTTAGTCAAGGGGTACAAGAGTGATCCAAGAATGGCTCACAGGACAGCGGTCAAAGTTATCCTTAGTAACTAGTGGACTAAGGAATTTTCTCGATTATGGAGGTGGTAAAAGAGTTCGTCGTAAAGGTTACGACGATGCAAGCTTGACACCTATCCGGATAGCTCTGAGTAGAGAGACCGGATACATATAATGGAGCAATAATTTAGAATAGCTCCAAGTAGAACAGTTGTTTGGAATAGCTCCAAATAGAGCGTGGTAGCTGCATCTAGGAGATGACATAGAGATTTGTAAAGCACACACGGATCTGAAAGGTTCAGACTCGTTGACTAAAACCTCTCTCACAAGCAACATGATCAAACATAAAACTCATTGAGTGTTAATCACATAGTGATGTGAACTAGACTACTGACTCTAGTAAACTCTTGGGTATTAGTCACATGGCGATGTGACCTGTGAGTATTAATCACATGGCGATGTGAACTAGATTATTGACTCTAGTGCAAGTGGGAGACTGTTGGAAATATGCCCTAGAGGCAATAATAAAAGTATTATTATTATATTTCCTTGTTCATGATAATTGTCTTTTATTCATGCTATAACTGTATTATCCAGAAATCGTAATACACGTGTGAATACATAGACCACAATATGTCCCTAGTGAGCCTCTAGTTGACTAGCTCGTTGTGATCAACAGATAGTCATGGTTTCCTGGCTATGGACATTGGATGTCGTTGATAACGGGATCACATCATTAGGAGAATGATGTGATGGACAAGACCCAATCCTAAGACTAGCACAAAAGATCGTGTAGTTCATTTGCTAGAGCTTTGCCAATGTCAAGTATCTCTTCCTTCGACCATGAGAGCGTGTAACTCCTGGATACCGTAGGAGTGCTTTAGGTGTATCAAACGTCACAACGTAACTGGGTGACTATAAAGGTGCACTACAGGTATCTCCGAAAGTATCTATTGTTTTATGCGGATCGAGACTGGGATTTGTCACTCCGTGTAAACGGAGAGGTATCTCTGGGCCCACTCGGTAGGACATCATCATATGCGCAATGTGACCAAGGAGTTGATCACGGGATGATGTGTTACGGAACGAGTAAAGTGACTTGCCGGTAACGAGATTGAACAAGGTATTGGATACCGACGATCGAATCTCGGGCAAGTAAAATACCGATAGACAAAGGGAATTGAATACGGGATTGATTAAGTCCTTGACATCGTGGTTCATCCGATGAGATCATCGTGGAACATGTGGGAGCCATCATGGGTATCCAGATCCCGCTGTTGGTTATTGACCGGAGAACGTCTCGGTCATGTCTACATGTCTCCCGAACCCGTAGGGTCTACACACTTAAGGTTCGATGACGCTAGGGTTATAAAGGAAGTTTGTATGTGGTTACCGAATGTTGTTCGGAGTCCCGGATGAGATCCCGGACGTCATGAGGAGTTCCGGAATGGTCCGGAGGTAAAGATTTATATATGGGAAGTCCTATTTTGGCCACCGGAAAATGTTCGGGATTTTTCGGTATTGTACCGGGAAGGTTCTAGAAGGTTCCGGAGTGGGGCCCACCTGCATGGGGGGACCCACATGGATGTGGGTAGTGGGGGCAAGGCCCCACACCCCTGGTCAAGGCGCACCAAGATCCCCCCTTAGAAGGAATAAGATCATATCCCGAAGGGATAAGATCAAGATCCCTAAAAAGGGGGGATAACAATCGGTGGGGAAGGAAATAATGAGATTTCTTTCCTCCCACCTTGGCCAACTCCCCAATGGACTTGGAGGGCAAGAAACCAGCCCCTCCACCCCTATATATAGTGGGGAGGCGCATGGGAGCTATACACGAAGTTCTGGCGCAGCCCTCCCCCTCTCACAAGTACTCCTCCTCTCCCGCGGTGCTTGGCGAAGCCCTGCAGGATTGCCACGCTCCTCCACCACCACCACGCCGTTGTGCTGCTGCTGGATGGAGTCTTCCTCAACCTCTCCCTCTCTCCTTGCTGGATCAAGGCTTGGGAGACGTCACCGGGCTGTATGTGTGTTGAACGCGGAGGTGCCGTGCGTTCGACACTTGATCATCGGTGATTTGAATCACGACGAGTACGACTCCATCAACCCCGTTCACTTGAACGCTTCCGCTTAGCGATCTACAAGGGTATGTAGATGCACTCTCTTTCTACTCGTTGCTGGTCTCTCCATAGATAGATCTTGGTGACACGTAGGAAAATTTTGAATTTCTGCTACGTTCCTCAACAATCGCTCCTCCACCACTGACCTGGGGTGGCCGCCCAGCCTCGCCCGGTGGTAGATCCTCCACTGCCTACATTTGAGACCAGAAGCAAACGCGCCCCTTACCATGCCGTGTTTTTTCATCGACTTTAGTTTTCATCCTATAATTTTTATTTTATTAATTTACATGTTTGCTAGGCCAAGTTTAGGGTAAAAGCAAGGATAACATGAACAAGATCAAGTGAGGGAAAACAAAACAAGATTATAAACTGACCAAAGTGGCCAATACCGGTGCAACTCCAACTTGGAATAGGCAACACACTATCTAAACAGACGCGCAAACCCTTGGCAATACATTGTCGTCTATGATCGCTGGGTCTGTCTCCACCATTTTCGCGATGGCAACCAGGACACACTCTTTGCTTGCAGTTGGTCCTCCACTTGACAGCTCTCCTCCAGGAGTTGGAGGTTGTAGTGTTGCTCCACCAGTAGTTGCCTGAACTTGGACACTGGAGGCTCCTCAATTGGTGCAAAGCCAGCTCTTTCTCATGCACCTCCACCAACACCCAGCTGTAGTGCCGCTTTGCTTGAAGCTTAATGAACCCCGATATTGGCAGCTCCTCCATCAATGACGAGGGAGAATTCTCCTCCTCTATCAACGACGCAGGCAAATGCTCCTTCTCCATTGGCAGTGTAGGCGCATGCGCCTCCTCCATCAGCAGCGCGGGCGCACGCTGATAACCCACAAGTATAGGCGATCGCAACGGTTTTCGAGGGTAGAGTATTCAACCCAAATTTATGATTCAACACAAGGGGAGCCAAAGAATATTCATAAGTATTAGCAGTTGAGTTGTCAATTCAACCACACCTGAAAGAGTTAATATCTGCAGCAAAGTATTTAGTAGCAAAGTAATATGATAGTAACGGTAACAGTGGCAACAAGAACAATAGCAGTTTTGTAGTGATTTTAACAATAGCAGCGTGAAAGTAACTTAGCAAAGATCAATATGTGAAAAGCTCGTAGGCATTGGATCGGTAATGATAATTGTGTTGGATAATATTCATCATGTAGCAGTCATAACCTAGAGCGACACAAAACTAGCTCCAATTCATCAATATAATGTAGGCATGTATTCCATATATAGTCATATGTGCTTATGGAAAAGACCTTGCATGACATCTTTTGTCCTACCCTCCCGTGGCAGCGGGGTCCATAAGGAAACTAAGGGATATTAAGACCTTCTTTTAATAGAGAACCGAAACAAAGCGTTAGCACTTAGTGAATACATGAACTCCTCAAATGGTGCTTTATATATAAAGTGGGGCGAAAGCCTTTTTCGGTAATACATGAACTCCTCAAACTACGGTAATCACCGGAAAGAATCCCAATTATTGTCACCTTGGGGTATGCGGATCATAACTCGTAATAGGTGTCTACAACTTGCAAGATAGGATCAAGAACACAAATATATTCATGAAAACATAATAGGTCCAGATCTGAAATCATGGCACTCGGGCCGTTGGGACAAGCATCAAGCATAGCAAAGTCATAGCAACACCAATCTCAGAACACAGTGGATACTAGGGATCAAACCCTAACAACACTAACTCGATTACATGATAAATCTCATCCAACCCATCACCGTCTAGCAAGCCTACGAGGAATTACTCACTCCCGACGGTGAGCATCATGAAATTGGTGATGGAGGAAGGTTGATGATGATGATGGCGACGGATTCCACCCTTCGTAGCCCCGAACAGACTCCAGATCAGCCCTCTCGATGAAGAATAGGAGGTGGTGGCGGCTCCATATCATGAAACATGATGAATCCTTCTCTCTGATTTTTTTCTCCGTGAATAGGTATATATGGAGTTGGAGTTAGGGTTGCCGGAGCTCCAGGGGACCCATAAGCCTAGTAAGCGCGCCCTGGGGGGTGGGCGCACCCCTTGAGCTTGTGGCTCTTGGGTGGCCCCCTCTGGTATCTTTTTCCGCTAGTATTTTTTATTTATTCCAAAAGTATTCTCCATAAATTTTTAGGTCAATCTGAGAACTTTGATTTCTGCACAAAAATAACACCATGGCAATTCTGCTGAAAACATCATCAGTCCGGGTTAGTTCCATTCAAATCATGCAAATTAGAGTCCAAAATAAGGGCAAAAGAGTTTGGAAAAGTAGATACGATGGAGACATATCATCTTCCCTAAGCTTAACCCATTGCTTGTCCTCAAGCAATTCAGTTGACAAACTGAAAGTGACAAAGAAAAACTTTTACAAACTTTGTTTGATCTTGTTGTTGCAAATATGTCTAACCAATGTTTTGGTTTTCAGCAAAGACTATGAACTAACCATATTCACGATAACACTTAGGTCTCACATTTACTCATATCAATAAAAAAATCAACTAGCAAGCAATAATAAGATATCTCAGATGACAACACTTTTTCAAAAGATCATGATATAATATGATAATAATGTTATCTCGCTAGCCCTGCCTGAGACCGCAAAACATAAATTCAAAGCACCCTTGAAGTTCAAGCACTGACTAGACATTATAATTCATGGAAAAAGAGATCCAGTCACACTCATACTCAACATCAACTAAAACAAAGCATATAAATTACAATAGTGCTCTCTAGTTGGTGCTTTAATAAGAAGATGATGACTCAACAATAAAAGTAAATAGATAGGCCCTTCGCAGAGGGAAGCATGGATTTACAGAGGTGTCAGATCTTGAAGCTTTTAAAACGGAGATGAATATAATTTTGAGAGGTATGCTTTTATTGCCAACATAACAACCGAGAGATCTCACTATCTTCCATGCTAGACACATTATAAGCAGTTCCCAAACAGAATGGTAAATTTTTACCTCCCCTCCACCAACAAACACAAGCCATGGCTAGCCGAATCCTCGGGTACCCTCCATACCAACAACAATCCCGGGGAGTTTTGTTTCATTATTATATTTTGATTTTGATCATAGGACTGGGCATCCCGATTACCAGCCACTTTCTTGTGAATGACAAGCGAATAAACACTCATTGTGAGAATAACCCACCTAGCATAAAGATATTGACAACCCCCTGTTGCTACATGAGCGATTCGGGCATACAAAACAGATAATTATTTGAAGGTTTAGAGTTTGGCACATGCAAACATACTCAGAATGGCATGTGAATACCGCATATAGATAGATATGGTGGACTCGTATGGAACAACTTTGGGTTTAAGGAAGTGGATGCACAAGCAGTATTCCCGCTTAGTACAAGTGAAGGCTAGCAAAAAGAACGATGCTCATAAACATGCTCCATTCATAATAGGCTGAATCAATGAATGATGAGCTAATGGTCATAAAGTGAAGGCTGAATCAATGAATGATGAGCTAATGGTCATAACGATGAGCTAATGGTCATAATCAAGCAGTATTCTCGCTTAGTACAAGTGAAGGCTTAGCACAAGCAGTATTCCCGCTTAGTATTTTGTTTAAGGAGCGACCAACTAGAGAGCGACAATGGTCATAAACATGCATTGGTATTAACCAACATTGAATGCAAGCATGAGTAGGATATAAATCACCATGAACATAAATATCGTGGAGGCTATGTTGGTTTTGATTCAACTACATGCGTGAACATGTGCCAAGTCAAGCCACTTGAATCATTCAAAGGAGGATACCATCCTATCATACTACATCATAACCATTTTAATTGCATGTTGGCACACAAGGTAAACCATTATCCACTCCTAGCTAATTAAGCATGTCATGAGTAACTATAATTTCTAATTTTCATTGCAAACATGCTCCATTCATAATAGGCTGAATCAAGAACGATGAGCTAATCATATTTACAAAAACAAAATAGGTCGAGTTCATACCAGCTTTTCTTCATCTCAACCATTTCATCAAATTTCATCATTATTGCCTTTCACTTGCATGACAGAATGATGTGAATAATAATAAGAGTGCTTGTGCCATGGACTAAGCTGGAATCTGCAGACTTTATTCAATGGAGAAGACAAGGTAATTTGGGCTCTTTGTTAGATCAACAATAATGCATATGAGAGCCACTCGACATTTTCATCGTGGTCTTCTCCTTACGACCCAAAGAAAAGAAAAGAATTTCAAAGGAACATACTGATTTTTTAGTTTTTGTTTTTCTCTAAAGAAAGTAAATTAACAAAGGAAAAACGAAAACGAGAAAAACTATCTACACGGGAAAGCTCCCAACAAGAAAAAGAAGAATGAGAAATCTTTTTGGCTTTTCTTTTAATACTACAACTAATTAAACTAGAAAGAAAAACTAAAAAGAAGCAAGAAATAATTTTGGATTTATTAAAGTTTTTCAAATACACAAGAAGAAAGCAAGAAAAAAAATAAACTAACATGGATTATACATTGAAAAAGGATGGACACCGACAACTGGAATGAATGTGTGATGCATGAATGTAAGGTCGGTGAGGAATACGTACTCCGTCAAGCTTAGCTTTTGGCCTAAGTAGGCTAGGAAATAGGTTGAGAAGCAGCCAACTAGAGAGCGAAAACCGTCATGAACATGCATTATGCATAATCAACATTGAATACTAGCATGAGTAGGATATGAACACCATGAACATAAATACCATACAAGCTATGTTGGTTTTTATTCAACTACATGCATGAACATGTGCCAAGTCAAGCCACTTGAAACATTCATAGGAGAATACCATATCATCATACTACATCGCAATCATTTTAATGCATGTTGACATCTAAGATAAATCATTATCAACTCTTAGCTACTTAAGCATGGCATGCGAAACTATAGTCTCTAATATAATCTCTAATTGTCGTTGCAAACATGTTTGATCATAATATGTTGAATCATGGATACTAGGTTAAACATATTTACAAAAGCAAAACAAGTTGAGTTCATACCCGTTTCTCTCTGCCACATTCAATTCATCAAATATCGTCATTATTGCCTTTCACTTGCATGACCGAATGATGTGAAAATAATAATAGTGCAAGAGTGTCGTGGACTAAGCTGGAATCTACAAACATTTTATACAAAAGGAGAAGACAAGGTAATTTGGGCTTTTTATTAGATCAACAATAATACATACGAGAGCCACTCAACATTTTCATCATGGTCTTCTCCTTGGTACGACTCAATAAAAAAGAAATAATTTCAGAGAAACACACTGTTTTTTTGTAGTTTTTAGTTTTTCTTGAGGAAAGCAAAATTAAAGAAGGGAAAACAAAAACGAGAAAAACTATTTACATGGGAAAGCTCCCAACAAGCAAAAGAAGAATACATAAATATTTTTGGGTTTTCTTTTAACACTACAACTAATTTAAGCTACAAAGAAAAATCGAAAAGGAGCAAGAAATATTTTTGGGTTTTCTCAAAGTTTTTCAAACACACAAGAAAGCGAGAAAATAAATCTAGCATGAATAATACAAGTGCGGACACCGATAACTGGAATGAAATATGTGAACATGAATCTAATGTTGGTGGAAATACATACTCCCCCAAGCTTAGGCTTTTGGCCTAGCTTGGTAATCACCATCCGTAGTAGCCTTCTGGTCCCATGTAGAAGTGTTGTGGTAGCGGCACCTGAGCACCGCACTCCTGGGGCTCCTCCTCTATCGCTGCCTGTTCATTCCGGTAGGCAATAATGTCCTCTAGCATGACCCTGTATCCACCCCAGGCAATAGAATCAAACAAAGCAGGTGCAGGAAACGGAATAACATCACGGGAATCCACACTGAAAAGCAGGTTGTAATGAATATTATGAAGAGAGTTAGCATCATTAGTAAACTGGTGAGCTACCATCGCCTGGTGATCTAGATAAACTCAGGGCAGAGGATAATCATGTTGGCGTATCTGAATGTTAAAATGACTCGCTAAGTGAGTGGCATAAATACCGCCGTGAATTTTGCCCTTGGTTCTGTTAAGGTGCAGACGACGTGAAATAATGGCCCCTAGTCTAAAGGTGTGATCATTGTGTAGTGCACGACGTAAAATAGCGAGGTCGGGGGCACTGAGTACACCGACCTTCTCCCTAGCAGTTAGACACTTCACGATGAACAAAGCAAAGCAATGTACAGGAGGAAACTGCAAACTAGTGGCAGTGGCGACCGACACGCCTCTCTCATCCCCCACTGTCAAAGATTGGTGAAAGTCCTCAAACTCTGTCGGTCTAGGCTCCCTTAATTCCCCATCAAAAAGGGATTGTTCCTACTCAGAAAATGAAAAATTTGCACAAAGGAATTTGTAAGGAGGTGGTGTTGGTCACAAACATCTGGGAGGAAGTCGGTCAGCCCAACATTTGCAATGAATTGGGCAAACTCTTGATGGAATCCAGCCTCCTCCATGAAGGCATTATGCGACCATTCACATGGTTGCACCTCCGCTGTTCTCGGAGTGTTGTGGTCATTGTCTGATGATTTCCCAATGACCCCCTTAGCATTCTTCATGGAAGAGAACTTCCTAAAGAAACTCAACTTATTCCTGTAAATAAAATTCTGAAAATTTTAGTCCACAAAAATTTTGTCAACAAAACTTCACAAGATTGATAGCAACTACTCATATGGATGCCTAGAGGCCATAACAAGCATTCAATTTACTTTGAACTCTAAGAATTCAACATGCAAGCACATCTACAGCAACACCAAGAGTAGCTAATTATTCAAAATATAAAACACTAAAGTAAAAAGTAATTGGAGCAATGGAGGAGTCACATACCAAGTAGCTATTCCCCAAAACAGTTTCGGAAATGGAGCTTTGAGCAAAGAGATCGAAATCCGCAGGTTTGAGAGCAAGAACACGAGAAAGAGAGAGCTATGGCGATTTTTCTAGAGGTAGGAGATGACATGGGCTAAAGGGATAAGTGAGGGGATCCACGTGGGGACCACAACCCACCAGGGCACGCGTGGGGTTGCTGGCATGCCCTGGTGTCTTGTGGTCACCATGGGCACCCTTCTCTGATGTTATTTGTACCAGAAATTCAGAAATATTCAGAAAAAAATTGTATTAAATTTCAGGGCATTCTGAGCACTTTTATTTTTGACCACTTTTTATTGCACAAAAAATTCAAAAAACTGACTAAACATGGCGTTTTATTTCATTTAACTAAGAAAAATAGAAAACAAAAGGTGGGAGCAAAAGGTTGTGCTCACTAAATTCATCAACTTCATACCTCTGAAATATGATTCATCAACAAGGTTGATCAAGTCTTATTAACAACCACTTTCGATTAGCATGAAACCGAAGAACTTTCATAAAACACTAAGTTACCTCAATGGGGATATGCATATCCCCACCAATAAGTATGTCATATTTCTTTTTGGCAGTAGGTAGAGGTAGTTGAAAACTTCCAATAGCGAGTGTCAGAGATTTTTCAATAACATTAATACCATTCACTTGGAATTGTTGCTTCGGAAAGTGCACCATATGCTCATTACCATTGATATGAAAATTGACCTTGCTTTTATTGCAATCAATAACAGCCTATGCTGTATTCAAAAAGGGTCTACCAAGGATAATCGACATGTTGTCATCCTCGGGCATCTCAAGTATAACAAAGTCTGTTAAGATAGTAACATTTGCAACAACAACGGGCACATCCTCACAAATACCGATAGGTATGATAGTTGATTTATCAGCATTTGTAAAGATATTTCAGTAGGTGTGAGTTTATTCAAATCAAGTCTTTTATATAAAGATAAAGGCATAACACTAACACCAGCTCCTAGATCACACATAGCAGTTTTGACATAATTTCTTTTGATGGAGCAAGGTATAGTTGGTATTCCCGAATCTCCAAGTTTTTTAGGTACTCCATCCTTAAAAGAGTAATTAGCAAGCATGGTGGAGATTTCAGCTTCAGGTATCTTTCTTTTATTAGTGATGATGTCTTTCATGTATTTTGCATAAGGGGCCATCTTTAAAATATCAGTCAAGCGGGTACGCAAAAAGACTGGCCTAAGCATTTCAGGAAAGCGTTCAAATTCTTCATCATCCTTTTTCTTAGTTGGTTTAGGTGGAAAGGGCATGGGTTTCTGAACCCATGGTTCTCTTTCTTTACCATGTTTTCTAGCAACAAAGCCTCTTTTATCATATCTTTTATTTTAGGTTGTGGGTTATCAAGATCAACAACAAGTTCCATCTCAACATCATTATCTCTTTGTTTATCATTGTTTGGTTGAGTATCTTCATGAACATCATCATTATCTTTTTCATAATCACTCGATGAATGCTCATTACCAGATTGAATTTCAGCATATGAGATAGAGCCATCATTATTATCTTCAGGAGTTTTTTCTATTTCAGGTTCACTAGAGGTGTGCAAAGTCCTATCATTTTTCTTTTTCTTTTTAGAAGTACTAGGTGCATCAGCATTAATTCTTTGAGAGTCTTGTTCAATTCTTTTTGGGTGTCCCTCAGGATAAAGTGGTTCTTGCATCATTTTACCTCCTGTAGTTGCTACTCTAATAGCAAAATCATTCAAATTATTATTCATTTCATTAAGCAATTCTCTTTGAGATTTAGCAACTTGTTCTAACTAAGTTTGAACCATAGAAGCATGTTTTCCTACACTTCTTACATCATTAGTAATTCTAAATAACAAGTAAGTCAAGCGAGCAATCATATCAGAATTATATTTCAATTGTTTCATAACATTTGCATTGAAGTGATCTTGTATGATGATGTACCTATCAAATTCATATAGGCATTGACTAGGATATGTATTGTAAGGTATGTCACTTTCATCAAACTTTATAAAATAATTTACCTCGACCACCTATGGTGGTGGTGTGTCAAGTCCATGTATTTCTTCAATAGGTGGTAAATTCTTAACATCTTCAGCTTTAATACCTTTTTCCTTCATACATTTCTTTGCCTCTTGCATATCCTCAGGACTGAGAAATAAGATACCCCTCTTCTTCGGAGTGGGTTTAGGCGGTGGTTCGGGAAGAGTTCAATCATCATAATTTTTAATATGTTGTTCAATAATTCCCCAACTTGTTCAACAGTTCGTTCCCTGAAAAGATAACTAGCACAGCTATCTAGGAAGTCCCTAGAAGCATCAGTTAGTCCATTATAGAAGATATTAAGTATTTCATTTTTCTTAAGAGGATGATCGGGCAAAGCATTAAGAAGTTGGAGAAGCCTCCCCCAAGCTTGTGGGAGACTCTCTTCTTCAATTTGCACAAAGTTAAATATTTCCTGTAAGGCCGCTTGTTTCTTATGAGCAGGAAAATATTTTTTAGAGAAGTAGTAAATCATATCCTGGGGACTATGCACACAACCAAGAGAAAGAGTATTGCATCATATCTTACCATCACCCTTTAATGAGAACGGAAATAATTTGAGGATATAGTAATAGAGAATTTTCTCATCATGAGCAAATAGGGTGGCTATATCATTTAATTTAGTAAGATGTGCCACTACAGTTTCCGTATCATAGCCATGGATTAGATTCAACCAAAGTAATTAACCCTGGGTCGACAAAGAATTCATAATCCTTATCGGCGACAAAGATAGGTGAAGTAGAAAACTTAGGATCACATTTCATTCTAGCATTTCAAAGATTTTTCTTTCAGTTTGCATAGTAATTTCTTAAGATCATCGCTATCATTGCAAGCAAGAAAGTCCCTAGTTATCTCTTCATCCATAACATAACCTTCAGGTATCTTAGGCAATTCAACAATAGGAGAGCTAGGTCTAATAGGTGTTTCATAATTCTCAGTTTCAAGGACTTCATAAGTTTCATAATTTCATCAGTTTCAGCATTCTCAATATCTTTAGTTGTAGCAATTTTTTCATCAAGAAATTCACCTAGTGGCACATTATCATCAAGCAAAGTACTAGCATCATCATAGTATCATTCATAGCAGAAGTAGCATCATCAATAACTTGCGACATATCAGGATTAATAGCATGGGGTGGTGTTGCAACTTTACTCAAAATAGAAGGTGAATCAAGTGTAGAGCTAGATGGCAGTTCCTTACCTCCCCTCTTATTAGAGGGGAAAATCTTGGTTTTGGTATCATTCAAATTCTTCATAATGATAAATAGATAATATTCCCAAGTGACTCAACAAATATAGCTATGCTCCCCAGCAACGACGCCGGGAAAAGGTCTTAATAACCCACAAGTATAGGGGGTCACAACTGTTTGCGAGGGTAGAGTATTCAACCCAAGTTTATAGATTCGACACAAGGGGAGCCAATGAATATTTGCAAGTATTAGCAGTTGAGTTGTCAATTCGACCACACCTGGAGATTAAATATCTATAGCACAGTTATCAGTAGCACAGTAATATGATGGTTTTGATAGTAGTGGTAACAGTGAAGGAAATATGCCCTAGAGGCAATAATAAAGTTGTTATTTATATTTCCTTATATCATGATAAATGTTTATTATTCATGCTAGAATTGTATTAACTGAAAACTTAGTACATGTGTGAATACATAGACAAAACATAGTGTCCCTAGTATGCCTCTACTTGACTGGCTCGTTAATCGATGGTTATGTTTCCTAACCATAGACATGTGTTGTCATTTGATGAACGGGATCGCATCATTAGGTGAATGATGTGATGGACAAGACCCATCTTTTAGCTTAGCATTATGATCGTTACAGTTTCATTGCTACTGCTTTCTTCATGACTTATACACGTTCCTCAGACTACGAGATTATGCAACTCCCGAATACCGTAGGAACACCTTGTGTGCTATGAAACGTCACAACATAACTGGGTGATTATAAAGATGTTCTACAGGTGTCTTCGAAGGTGTTTGTTGGGTTGGCATAGATCGAGATTAGGATTTGTCACTCTGTGTATCGGAGAGGTATGTCTGGGCCCTCTCGGTAATGCTCATCACTATAAGCCTTGCAAGCAATGTGACTAATGAGTTAGTTGCGGGATGAAGCATTACAGAACAAGAAACTTGTCAGTAACGAGATTAAACTAGGTATGATGATACCGACGATCGAATCTCGGGCAAGTAACATACCGATGACAAAGGGAACAACGTATGTTGTTATGCGGTTTGACTGATAAAGATCTTCGTAGAATATGTAGGAGCCAATATGAGGATCCAGGTTCCGCTATTGGTTATTGACCAGAGATGTGTCTCGATCATGTATACATAGTTCTCGAACCTGTAGGGTTTGCATGCTTAACGTTCGATGACGATTTGTATTATGAGTTATGTGTTTTTATGACCGAAGTTTGTTCGGAGTCCCGGATGAGATCACGAACGTGACGAGGAGTCTCGAAATGGTCGAGACATAAAGATTGATATATTCGAAGGTGATATGTCTCCGTCGTATCTATAATTTTTGATTGTTTCATGCCAATATTATTCAACTTTTACATACTTTTGGCAACTTTTTATATGATTTATTTGGACTAACTTACTTATCTAGTGCCCACTGCCAGTTCTTGTTTGTTGCCTATTTTTGTATCACAGAAAATCCATATCAAACAAAGTCCAAAGGTGATGCAACTCCACGGAGAATTATTTTGGAGTATTTGTGATTTTTGGGAGTTGGAATCACCACAAACGGAGGCCCACACAGACCACGATACACCAGGGCGCACCCCAGGCCCCTGGCGCGTGGTGGTGGGTTGTGCTCACCTTGAACATTGGTTGGATCTCTACTTTGGGCGCAAGGAAGCTTATATCAGGAAAAAAATCGTGTAAAAAGATCAGCGCAATCGGAGTTACGGATCTCCGGGAATATAAGAAACCGTTTTGGCTAGATCTAGGGAGCGTGAAACGGAAGAGAACAGAGAGGGAGATCCTATCTCGGAGGGGCTCCCGCCCCTCCGCCTCCATGGAGGTGATGGACCATAGGGGGACCTCACCGCCCATCTAGGGGGGAGGTCAAGGAAGAAGAAGAGGAAGGGGGGCTCTCTCCCGCTCTCTCCCGGTGGCGCCGGAACGCCGCCGAGGCAATCATCGTGTGACGGCGATCTACTCCAACAACTCCGTCATCTTCATCAACACCTCCATCACCTTCCCCCATCTATATTTAGTGGTCCACTCTCCTGCAACACGTTGTACCCTCTACTTGAACATGGTTCTTTATGCTTCATATTATTATCCAATGATGTGTTGCCATCCTATGATGCTTGAGTAGATTTTTGTTGTCCTATGGGCTAATCATGATCTTGGTGGTACGATTTTATATTTTATTTTGGTGCTGTCCTACGGTGCCGTCCATTCTCATGCAAACGTGAGGGCCCCCCCGCTATAGGGTGTTGCAGTATGTTCATGGTTCGCTTATGGTGGGTTGCGAGAGTGACAGAAGCTTATACCCGAGTAAGTGGGGTATGACGTATGGGAGTAAAGAGGACTTGATACTTAATGCTATGGTTGGGTTTCACGACCTTAATGATCTTTAGTAGTTGCGGATGCTTGCTAGAGTTCCAATCATAAGTGCATATGATCCAAGTAGAGAAAGTATGTTAGCTCATGCCTCTCCCACATATAAAATTACAAGAATGATTATCGGTACTTGTTATCGATTTCCTAGGGACAATTCCGCAAATCCTACCACCACTTTTCCACACTCGCTTTATTTACTTTTTGCACTTTTATTTAAACAACACCTAACTTTTATTTTCCCCTTTTTTATTATCTTGCAAACCTTTCCTACAAAGTACTTCTAGTTTCATACTTGTTCTAGGTAAAGCAAACGACAAGTGTGCGTAGAGTTGTATTGGTGGTCAATAGAACTTGAGGGAATATTTGTTCTGCCTTTAGCTCCTCGTTGGATTTGACACTCTTATTTATCGAAGAAGGCTACAAACGATCCCCTATACTTGTGGGTTATCAAGACCTTTTTCTGGCACCGTTGCCGGGGAGCAATAGCGTGGGGTGAATATTCTCGTGTGTGCTTGTTTGCTTCATCACTAAGTAGTTTTTATTTCCTGTTCTAAGTTGTTTTCTATCTTTAGTTATGGGTAGGGAACGCAAAATACCAAAAAAAATAGTTGTACCTACTAAACCAATGGTTGAAGAACCACCCAAAATCTATCATACTACTGAAGCTTTCTACTTGGATCATCTTCGATCCATTTGTGCTCGTGCTGAAAACCCAACTAGCTTAGTTGAGGGAAAATAATTAGATGAGCATGCTTGTTTTGTGCGACATCGTTTATCTGAAAAAGGGAAACTTCTATAGCATCAAATTAATACTATGCAATGCTATGCTTAGAATTTATGTGAATTATATGATGTTACTTGTTGTTCTGAAGACCCTAAGAAACACCTTCCCTACCAATGTGAGTTTATTAAAAATGTAATCATATCTTCTTATGACAAAGGTGTTTATAATTACTTTGATATCGAACAAATTGAAGAATTTGTTGCTTTTAAGCGTGCTTATGAAATTGCTTCTTTGATTGAAAAGTATGATGCTACTCTTTACAAATCTGAAAATCTTGCCATACTTAAATATTGTTATGATAATTATGCTTCTAATGCCTATGTTAAACCATATATTGAGGACTCTGCCGCTGTCCAAGAAGAGACTAACATTTTGCAGGAGTCTATGGAAGAAGGAATTGATGAAATTGCGAGATCATTGGATGAAAAAGATGATGAGGAGAGCGAAGAACAAACGGAGGAAGAGCGGATTAGCTACCCGTGTCCACCTTCTAATGAGAGTAACTCTTCAACTCATACATTATTTAATGCTCCTTCGTTCTTACCGAAGGATGAATGCTATGATAATTGCTATGATCTCGTTGATTCATTTGAAATATCCCTTTTTGATGATGCTTGCTATGCTTGTGGCCAAGATGCCAATATGAGTTATGCTATTGGAGATGAACTTGCTATTGTTCCTTATGTTAAACATGAAATTGTTGCTATTATCTCTTTGAATTCTCCAAACTACACTATATTGGAGAAGTTTTCACTTATCATGGATTATATTGATGGGTTGCCTTTTACCATTGCACATGATGATTTTGATGAATATAATATGCATGTGCTTGCTGCTCCTACTTGCAATTATTATGAGAGAGGAACTACATCTCCACCTCTCTATGTTTCTAACACGAAAAATTGCAAGAAACTACTTATGCTATGTATTGGCCTTCACTTGATGTGCATGAATTGTTCTTGTATGACATTCCGATGCATAGGAAGAGAGTTAGACTTCGTCATTGCTTGATATATGTTGCTTTGTGCTCACTACTAAATGCCAAATCATTGTTAATTGAAATTGTCTTTGATATACCTTGGGATCCGGGTGGATTCATTACTTGAGCACTTTATGCCTAGCTTAATGGCTTTAAAGAAAGCGCTGCCAGGGAGACAACCCAGAAGTTTTAGATAGTCATTTATTTCTGTTGAGTGCTTTTATAAAGTTTTAAAAAATATATAAAGGGGAACTTAAATCTTTTCACAAAAAGAAAAGGTGAAAGGTGATGCATTGGAGAAGTGAGGGTCGACCTTGAACACTTGTGTTCATGCTCATGGAAACAATGTAGAATTTTTCATGAAAATTCTCAAAAAAATAATTATCCTTGTACAATTCCATTGTATTATAAAAATAATGTGCCAAGATTTGCCTTTAGGATGATTAGATTGCTTGTTGGTATGTGCGGTGCAGAAACAGAAACTTTGGCTGTAGCACGTGAATTTTCATTTTTTACTGGAACATCAAGCGTTTCTGAAACTTTTTGCACAGTCTTGATATACAACTTTTTCATTTCTTCTTAATTGTTCAGAATTTTTGGAGTACCAGAAGTATGGTGGATGTTCAGATTGCTACAGACTGTCCTGTTTAAGACATATTATGTTTTTGATGCATTGTTTTGCTTGTTTTGATGAAACTACCGATTTTTATCAGTGGTATGAGCCATGTAAAAGTTATATTACAGTATCTACAATGCAAAAACAAAATATGAATTGGTTTTCAACAGTAATTAGAGTAGTGATTTGCTTTATTATGCTAATGGATCTTACCGAGCTTTCTGTTGAGTTTTGTGTGGATGAAGTGATCAAAGATCAAGGAGGTCTTGATATGAGGAGAAGGAGGAGAGGCAAGATCTCAAGCTTGGGGATGCCCAAGGCACCCCAAGTAAATATTCAAGGAGACTCAAGCATCTAAGCTTGGGGATGCCCCGGAAGGCATCCCATCTTTCTTCAACAAGTATCGGTATGTTTTCGTCTTCGTTTCCTTCATGTGATATGCACAAATCTTGGAGTGTCTTTTGCATTTAGTTTTCATTTTTCTTTTATGCACCATGCTGGTATGTGATAGTACATGGTTTATTTATAGAATGCTCATTGCACTTCACTTATATCTTTTGAGTATGGCTTTATAGAATGCTGCATGTGCTTCACTTATATCATTTGAAGTTTGGATTGCATGTTTCTCTTCACATAGAAAACCGTTATTTGTAGAATGCTCTTTTGCTTCACTTATATTTGTTAGAGCATGGTCTTTTTTATAATGAATTAAACTCTCATGCTTCACTTATATATATTTAGAGAGGCAAATGGAATTGGTCAATTGCATGGTTAGTCATAAAATCCTACATAAAACTTATGGATCACTGAATATGATATGTTTGATTCCTTGCAATAGTTTTGCGATATAGAGATGATAAATATGTGGGAAGTACTAGTAAATGGTTGTGGTTAGTAAGAATACTGGTGTTAAGGTTTGTGATTCCCGAAGCATGGATGTATAGTCTCTCGTTATGCTATGAAAGTTGGAGCGCAATTTATCCTTAATTGTCTTCCTATTATGAGTGGCGGTCGGGGACGAGCGATGGTCTTTTCCTACCAATCTATCCCCCTAGTGGAATGCGTAGTAGTACTTTGCTTAGAGGGCTAATAAACTTTTGCAATAAGTATATGTGTTCTTTATGACTAGGGTTTTTTATTTCCGTGCCTCTGGTTCCTTAGCTCTACTCATTATCCCCACTCGGTTAACTTTTGCTCACTTTTCCCCACTCCCTTGCCTGAATCCCTCAGAACAGGTTATAACGAACCTTGTCGTCAGGTCAATGCATTTGACCGTTAACTCTGACGAGTGGGGCCGCGTATACATGGGCGCATGTAAGACCGCGGTTGTGCGTGTGCGGTCGTGGGGTAGCACATGTCCATGGACATGCCCGAAACGTCCCATCATATAAAGAGGGGCAACCACCTCCATCGCCCCTACCATTTTCCCCCCAAATCCCCTCCCCGCCGCATCGTCTTCCTCTCCCCCACCGGCGTCGTCTCGCTCTCCTCCACTGCCTCCACCGCACCATCTTGCTCTCCCCCACCGCATCCTCTTTCTCACCTTCATCGCCTCCATATGTCAGATGGCTGACGCTCGTGGCGACGTCGGCGCAACGGCCAGAGATGTGGTGGAGCTGCAGGGTCAGGGCGCGGTGACTGCAGATGTCAGCGGCGTCCACGACGGTGAGGGGAAACTCGTAGCCACTGCAGATGTGGTGGGCTCTGCCTCATTGCTGCAGAAGGTGATGGCGTCGAGTGGTGCAGTCCATCCTGATACCCCCGATGCACCGCCTGCCGTGGAGCAGCATGCATTTGCACTTGCTTAGCTTGTAGAGTTAGTTGCTCCCTAGTTGCATTGGTTAGATTGTGATTCATACGGTAGTTCAGATGGTTAGAGTAGTTGGTTTGACGGATGGGCCGGGGTTTTTGTATGGGTTGGGGGGATGGGGGTTTTTGGACTAGGGTTTGTTGGATAAATTCGTTGCAAAAATGCTAGATGTTGTGAACTATGATTTTAGGTGCTGCAATGATTGGGGGTTTTTAGATTTGATTTTAGATTTGGATAAATTCATTGCAAAAATGCTAGATGTTGTGAACAGATGCATGCTTATTAGATTTGTTTTTAGGGCTCATAGATTGAGTTTTTTAATGCTACTCAGATTCATTGCCTTAGATTGGGTTTTGAATGTCATATGCCCAAATGGAATCCATTGATTAAGAAGTTAGTTATGTTTAGAATCACAATCCTACCGTATGAATCATAATATAAATTTGAATGTCATAACCAAAAGTAACCCTTGATTCATTAGTATATAAATTTGTCCACAATATGTAGTTATATTAGCTCTGTTGTTCAATTTGTGTGCATGACAATGGAAAATGCAAAACAATGATCATAGTATATTGGGAGTATATTAGCCCTCTCATCAA
>NC_041391.1:169629216-169724357 GCF_002162155.2 Triticum dicoccoides | reverse complement strand
CAGAGGAAAGTGATGATGAAGAATATGAGGTAAGCCTACTTGAAATTTAGATTGTTCATTTAGTTCCTTTGACATAGTGTATCAATGAATCTATAATGTATTAATGTAACTCATTCATGTGTGCAGTATGATTCTGGAGAAGAAGTGTATAAGGGCAACGTCACATCCTTCATAGCCAAGGACGTGGTGGACATCAAGGCCAAGGGAGTTGCTTCCTTCTACAACCGCGAGACCAAGAAGTGGCACTGCCCCTACTACACCACCAAGCCAAAGCCAAGGGATGGCCGCTTCGATCACCTTCTGTCTCATGCGGAGGATGTAGCGATTCACGGGGAGGACTACATGATCAGGGGGCAGCATGTTGCCCTCGCGAAGGCCCTGACTCCGGCATGATGTGATCGATGATGTGATGCTGTGAACTGAATCTTTAAGTTTATCTGTTGGGTTACTTTTGGTTTGTTGAATTGAATCTTGTTGGTTATGGTTTGTTGAACTGAATTTATTTTTCATGAATTTGTTTATAGTTGGCTATATTGATGCTAGTAATCTGGTTGCTATCTATATTTGTCTGTCCATAAATTTGCTTGTGGTATATTTGTCTGTCCTGAATCTATGGTTAGTTATGTTTAGATGTTGTGAACTATGATTTTAGGTGCTGCAATGATCACACATGTTGTGTAGGAAATCAAATGCATGCTCTAAATGAGATCATGTAAACCTTGGAAAACCTGGACAGTATAAATTCAAGAAAATGCAAAAACAAGTAAAACCATGGCAAACTATCTATGTTTGTGTAGTAGATCATGTGTGCAAAATTTGAAGTGATTTAGAGGAGGTCAAATAAATTTGAATTTGAGAAATGTGCTCCAAATGAGCTCCCAGGCTAGGGTAAACAACCCATTTGTAATTAAGTTTTTTTGGACCTACTCTAAATGAGCCAAATGTTTTTTTATTAACACATATTCACTTTCCACAGTGTAGATTTGAAGTCTCACTATTTTTTGAATTAATCTTCATATTTTTACATTTTCTTTTGAAAACATATACTTTAATATAAAAACTATTAAAAACACGTTTGAAATATGAAAATGGAAAACTAACTTCAGATCCTTCTTATTCACTTTGAAATAAAGCTTTGGTGATTTTTTTTGATTTTTTTAATTTTTTCAAAAAACAGAAGGTAACCCTACCTCGTCTCCTTGAACTCTATAAAATCATGTACATGATAGCTCATATGTGTGAAGGTTTTCTCATGAAAATGACCATAGACCAAGTTTATGATTTTTGGTTGGTAACATGTCACATAAGACAACATTGTGCGTAGGTTTTATATTTTTTTTAAATTAATGGTGCTCATTTGACCTCGTTCGTGCCAGCTAGGATTTTTTCATGAAAATGACCATAGACCAAGTTTAGTATTTTTCCTTGTTAGTTTGTCTTATAAAATGACGAACGGCGAAGGTTTCATATTTTTTTTGTTTTTTTAAATTAGTTATGCTCAATCAAAGCCTTTGAAACCCCGTTGACCAGCTCAAAGCCCCTCTAAACCCCGCGGGGTTTCACCTAACCCTAGATCCCAACGTCAGCCGTCCGATCATACCCTCGCGCCAAGCGACAACCCTCAGATCTGGTCTTCTAGAAGGAATTAGGTGGGCTGGCTGCATGCAGGCTCTACGTCGTTGGATCACAAGAACGTCTCTGTATTGTTGGATCGTGGGGAGATCCGCGAGAGGAAATCCTATTGATTGTGCTCGGCTGCTCGCCGACCACTGACTCCGCAAAAAAAACATTGTTATTGGGCTCAAAAGGAAACCAAGCTCTGGTTGGGCCATCGAATTGCGTCGTTTTTTGCATCGTTTTCTCTGTTTTTTGTGAATGTGCTGGCTCTGTATTTTTGTATCGTTTGCTCTGTTTTGTGAACATGCTAGCTCTGTTATTTTTGTTCTATACAAATGCAAAATGACCAAAATTTTGTTCAAAAACTATCTCTTTTTGTTCATATAATATATATGACCATAGATTCCCACGCGTGCAATTAACTTCTTTTTCTTCTTCTTTTTCAAATCATCATTACCCATACGTGTACACTCCCGATGCTGCGGTGGGTTTGAACACATTTGACCCCGTTATTGCCACGGCCAAATAACACGTAGCACTATGGCTATTTAAGCCACCCTCTGCTTCTTCCATCCCTCATCCATCTCCCATCCCCTCTGCCATCTGCCCTTCTTGCTCTTTGAGCACTTCTCCTTCTTCTAGCACATCCTTAGCCATGCAGTACACCGGACCAACCTACCACTTACCACCCACTGTGCCAGAGAGGCTCTACCCTCCTGGCATGTACGTTGGGCGCACACTACGTGTGTGGGCGATATCAAGGTGGAGGACCGCAAGGAACTTCACCGAGTTCTTACTCGCGTCCGGCTACCACCACCTCCAGCGGGGATCTCCAAGGATGTTCCATGTCGAGGAGGTCATCCAAAACGGGGTGGTTGTTGCTCTCCTTGCCCACTTCACCAACACATTCGACGCCTTCTACCTCCTCGGCCGGGTGTTTTGGTGTGACTGCGAGTTCATCGCTTTCACCACATGTTCACGGAGTACACCAACATCTTCCCCACCGCGTCGTGCATGCACACTCTTCCGTACCCCATCGACAATGCCCCAGAGGAGCAGTGAAGGGCACCTAGACGAGGAGTGAGGTGGAGAAGGCGGCGTCTAGGGTTCTAAACCCTCTATCTATTTTTATTTTTTTGAGTCTATGTTATGTTAAGTTGTAATTGAACTATGTTGGAGATGCTATGTGATTGTTGGCCCTTTTATCAAGTTCTATTATTAAGTTTTCTATCTATTCTGTTATGAAGTTCTTCCTAGTTTCAACTATGTGATCGTGCTATGGGCTTGTTGGCCCTATCTACATGTTTGTTGATTGTTTTCTTAGAGAGCTCGCTTTGTTAGTAACCACCTAGTGCATGCAGCCACAACGAACCCTTCTTTTTTTACACAAGACATAAATATGTAGCCACCTAGCTAGTGCATGCAACCACAACATATTTGTTCAATTTATTTGTGGTAGCAAAACGGGTGCAGATGCGAGTAGATCGAAAAGGCTGCAACTGATCATAAAAAAACGATACTCTAAATCGAGGAGACAAGCGTGCAAGAAGAGAGGAACCAACATCAACGACCGTCGCTACATCCGTGGCGGCTGGCGTGCATGAAAGCGGCTCGATCAGTGCATCGTGGCGGCACGCATTAGCGCATGCAGGCTCGGCCGGTGCATGCAGGCTCGGTCGGTGCATCATGGCGGCGATCATCGATGCATGCTGGCATGCTTGTTGGGTGCATGCATAGCAGGCTTCTGTCGTGGTGGTGTGCGCAGGTGTTTAATGCAAGGGACGACCCAACGAAACCATGACCCAATGAAACCACGGCCCAACGGTCGAACAGCTACACCGCCCAATGCGGCCCCACTCGTCAGAGTTAAGCACTGACCCGACGACGACGTCCGTTCTCACCTTTCTGAGGGTTTCGGGCAAGGGAGTAGGGAAAAGTGAGCAAATGTTAAGAGCGTGGGGATGAATGAGTAGAGCTAAGGAACCAGGGTCACATATGTAAAAAAACCCTTATGACTAATGTGAGTCCATGGATTATATGCACTCTTACCTTTCTGCAATTTGCTATTCTCTACGGTACCGTGCATTGCCCTTTCTCACCTCGAGACTTGGTGCAAACTTCGCAGGTGCATCCAAACCCCGTGATATGATACGCTCTATCACACATAAGCCTTATTATATCTTCCTCAAAACAGCCACCATACCTACCTATTATGGCTTTTCCATGGCCATTCCGAGATATATTGCCATGCAACTTCCACCGCTTCCGTTTGATGACTTGAGCATTCATTGTCATATTGATTTGCATGATCGTATAGTTGACATAGTAGTTGTGGCTCAGCCACCGGGCATCATTTTTCATACATGTTACACTAGATCATCTGTCAGAGGCATTCATATAGATTCATATTTTGTTATAGGTATAGAGTTGTAATTTTTTATTCCTTTTGAGTTATAAGTAAATAGAAGTGTGATGATCATCATTTTTAGAGCAGTGCCCCAGTGAGGAAAGGATGATGGAGACTATGATTCCCCCACAAGTCGGGACGAGCCTCCGGACAATGAGAGAAAAAAAAGAAAAGAAAAAGAAAAGAAAAAAAAGAGAAAGAAAAAGAAAAAAAATAAACAAAGAGAGAAGGGGCATTGTTAGTATCCTTTACCACACTTGTTCTTCAAAGTAGCACCATGTTTTTCATATGGAGAGTCTCATATGTTTTCATTTTCATATACTACTGGGAATTTTTCATTATAGGATTAGATGCACACCCACTTAGTTTTCATATGGACCTTTCATACACTTATAGCTCTTAGTGCATTTGTTGCATGGCAATCCCTACTCCTCACATTGATATAAATTGATGGGCATCTCCATAGCCCATTGGTTAGCCGCGTTGATGTGAGACTTCCTTACCTTTTTGTCTTCTTTATATTTACCCCTATCATCATACTCTATTCCACCTGTAGTGCTATATCCATGGCTTGCGCTCATGTATTGTGTGAGGGTTGAAAAAGCTGAAGCGCGTTAAAAAGTATGAACCAATTGCTCGGCTTGTCATCGGGGTTGTACATGATTTATACTTTGTGTTAAGAAGACAGAGCATGACAAGACTAAATGATATTGTAGGGATAAGTTTCTTTAGCGTTGATATTTTGAAAGACATGATTGTTTGTTGGGATGCCTTAGTATTGATCTCTTTATGTCAAATTATAGACTATTGCTTTGAATCACTTATGTCTTAATATTCATGCCATGACTAGATATATGATCAAGTTTATGTTAGGTAGCATTCCACATCAAAAATTATCTTTTTTATCATTTACCTACTCGAGGACGAGCAGGAATTAAGCTTGTGCATGCTGATACATCTCCATTGTATCTATAATTTTTGATTGTTTCATGCCAATATTATTCAACTTTTACATACTTTTGGCAACTTTTTATATGATTTATTTGGACTAACTTACTTATCTAGTGCTAGTTCCTGTTTGTTGCCTGTTTTTGTATCGCAGAAAATCCATATCAAATGAAGTACAAACGTGATGCAACTCCATGGAGAATTATTTTGGAATATTTGTGATTTTTGGGAGTTGGAATCACTTCAAACAAAGGCCCACACAGACCACGATACACCATGGCGCGCCCCAGGCCCCTGGTGCGTGGTGGTGGGTTGTGCTCACCTTGAACGTCAGTTGGATCTCTACTTCGGGCGCAAGGAAGCTTATCTTAGGGAAAAAATATGTAAAAAGATCAGTGCAATCGGAGTTACGGATCTCCGGGAATATAAGAAACGGTTTTTGGCCAGATCTGGGGAGCACGAAACAGAAGAGAACAGAGAGGGAGATCCAATCTCGGAGGGGCTCCCGCCCCTCCGCTGCCATGGAGGCCATGGACCAGAGGGGGAACTCACCTCCCATCTAGGGGGGAGGCCAAGGAAGAAGAAGAAGGGGGGCTCTCCCCCCTCTCTCACGGTGGCGCTGGAATACCGTCGGGGCAATCATCGTGTGACAGTGATCTACTCCAACAACTCCGTCATCTTCATCAACACCTCCATCACCTTCCCCCATCTATATTCAGTGGTCCACTCTCCCGCAACCCGTTGTACCCTCTACTTGAACATGGTGCTTTATGCTTCATATTATTATCCAATGATGTGTTGCCATCCTATGATGCTTGAGTAGATTTTTGTTGTCCTATGGGCTAATCGTGATCTTGGTGGTATGATTGTATATTTTATTTTGTGTTGTCCTATGGTGCCCTTCGTTCTCGTGCAAACATGAGGGGCCCCTGCCGTTGGGTGTTGCAATATGTTCATGGTTCGCTTATGGTGGGTTGCGAGAGTGACAGAAGCTTAAACCCGAGTAAGTGGGGTATTATGTATGGGAGTAAAGAGGACTTGATACTTAATGCTATGGTTGGGTTTCACGACCTTAATGATCTTTAGTAGTTGCAGATGCTTGCTAGAGTTCCAATCATAAGTGCATATGATCCAAGTAGAGAAAGTATGTTAGTGCATGCCTCTCCCACGTATAAAATTACAAGAATGATTACCGGTACTTGTTATCGATTGCCTAGGGACAATGCCGCAAATCCTACCACCACTTTTCCACACTCGCTTTATTTACTTTTTGCACTTTTATTTAAACATCACCTAACTTTTATTTTCCCGTTCTTTATTATCTTGCAAACGTTTCCTACAAAGGACTTCTAGTTTCATACTTGTTCTAGGTAAAGCAAACATCAAGTGTGCGTAGAGTTGTATTGGTGGTCGATAGAACTTGAGGGAATATTTGTTCTGCCTTTAGCTCCTCGTTGGGTTCGACAATCTTATTTATCGAAGAAGGCTACAAATGATCCCCTATACTTGCGGGTTATCAGAAGGCTATATTCGGACATCGGAAAGGTTCCGAGTGATTCGGGTATTTTCGGAGTACCGGGGAGTTACGGGAATTCACCGGGATAAGTAATGGGCCTTATTGGGCCATACGGGAAAGGAGGAGGCAAGCCAAGGGGAGGTGGCGCCCCCCCTATGGGTCTGAATAGGACTAGGGTAAGGGGGCGGCGCTCCCCTTGCCCTTTCCTACTCCCTCTCTCTTTCCCTCTTTCCTTCTCTCCTACTCCGAAATGGAAAGGGATTCCTACTAGGACTTGGAAGTCCTAGTAGGGCTCCATACTCTTGGTGCACCCCTAGGGGGCTGGCCTCTCTCCCTCCCTCCTTTATATTCGTGGGCAGGGGGACACCCCAAAGACACACCAAGTTTTGCCTTAGTGCCCTCCTCCACAGTTACACACCTCGATCATATCACCATAGTGCTTAGGCGAAGCCCTGGGCTGGTAACATCATCATCACCGTCGCCATGCCGTCGTGCTGTCGGAACTCACCCTCGTCCTCAACTGGATCAAGAGCATGAGGGACGTCATCGAGCTGAACGTGTGCTAAACACAGAGGTGCCGTACGTTCGGTACTTGGATCGGTTGGATCGCAAAGACATTCGACTACATCAACCGCGTTACTAAATGCTTCCGCTTTCGGTCTACGAGGGTACGTGGACACACTCTGCCCTCTCGTTGTTATGCATATCCTAGATAGATCTTGTGTGATCGTAGGAAAATTTTGAAATTACTACGTTCCCCAACAAACAATAGTAGTAACGGTAACAATGATAGCAATGGTTTTGTAGCAAGTGTAACAGTGGCAGCAGCAATAATAACTTAGCAAGAACAATATGTGAAAAACTCATAGGCATTGGATCGGTGCATTTGTTCGATGATATTCATCATATAACAATCATAACCTAGGGCGACACAGAACTAGCTCTAGTTCATAAATATAATGTAGGCATGTATTCCGTAAATAGTCATACGTGCTTATGGAAAAGAACTTGCATGACATATCTTTTCCTACCCTCCAGTGGCAGCGGGGTCCATAAGTAAACTAAGGCGTCCTTTAATAGAAAACCGGAACAAAGCATTACCACATAGTGAATACTGAACTCCTCAAACTACGGTCATCACCGGAAAGTATCCCAATTACTGTCACACTGGGGTTTACGGATCATAACACGTAATAGGTGAATATGACTTTTGATAACCACAAGTATAGGGGATCGTTTGTAGCCTTCTTTGATAAATAAGAGTGTCGAAACCAACGAGGAGCTAAAGGCAGAACAAATATTCCCTCAAGTTCTATCGACCACCGATACAACTCTACGCACACTTGACGCTTGCTTTACCTAAAACAAGTATGAAACTATTTTGCAAGAATAAAACTACGAGTACTTTGTGGGAATAAAACTACGAATAAAATGCAAGGCAGTAAAAGTGGATAGCTTTTGTCAACAAGAAAGTCATTTATCCATAGGCAATCGATAACGAGTACCGGTAATCATTCTTGCAATCTTACATGAGGGAGAGGCATGAGCTAACATACTTTCTCCACTTGGATCATATGCACTTATGATTGGACCCCTAGCAAGCATCCGCAACTACTAAAGATCATTAAGGTTGTGAAACCCAACCATAGCATTAAGTATCAAGTACTCTTTATCCCATACGCAACAACCCACCTACTCGGTGAGGGAGTTCCGAACTAGGGGGTGTCCGGATAGCCAAACTATCATCATCGGCCGGACTCCAAGACTATGAAGATATAAGATTGAAGACTTCGTCCCGTGTCCGGATGGGACTTTCCTTGGCGTGGAAGGCAAGCTTGGCGATACGGATATGTAGATCTCCTACCTTTGTAACCGACTCTGTGTAACCCTAGCCCTCTCCGGTGTCTATATAAACCGGATGGCTTTAGTCCGTAGGACAAACAACAATCATACCATAAGCTAGCTTCTAGGGTTTAGCCTCCTTGATCTCGTGGTAGATCTACTCTTGTAACCCACATTATCAATATTAATCAAGCAGGACATAGGGTTTTACCTCCATCAAGAGGGCCCGAACCTAGGTAAAAACATCGTGTCCCTCGTCTCCTGTTACCATCCGCCTAGACGCATAGTTCGGGACCCCCTACCCGAGATCCGCCAGTTTTGACACCGACATTGGAGCTTTCATTGAGAGTTCCTCTGTGTCGTCACCGATAGGCTCGATGGCTTCTTCGATCATCATCAACAGCGCAGTCCAGGGTGAGACCTTCCTCCCCGGACAGATCTTCGTATTCGGCGGCTTTGCACTGCGGGCCAATTTGCTTGGCCATCTAGAGCAGATCGAAAGCTACGCCCCTGGCCGTCAGGTCAGATTTGGAAGTTTGAACTTCACGGCTGACATCCGCGGGGACTTGATCTTCGACGGATTCGAGCCACAGCCGAGCGTGCCGCACTGTCACGTCGAGCATGATTTAGCTCTGCCGCCGGACAGTACCCTGGAGGCCACACTCGAGCCCGCTCCGATCCTTAATTCGGAGCCGGCCGCGCAGATCGAGGACGGATGCCTAGACACGGCCTCGGGGGCTGCAACCTCTACGGCGATAGAGCCGAACACCTATCTTGTCCCCCATGAAGCTCGTGACTCCGAGGGGCCGGACTCCTTGCTGGACTCCGGACCTCCCGCGCCCCCTCCAGTCAAAACCGATTGGGCGCCGATCATGGAGTTCACCGCGGCGGACATCTTTCAACACTCACCTTTTGGCGACATCTTGAGTTCGCTAAAGTGCCTCTCATTATTAGGAGAGGCCTGGCCGGACTGCGGCCAGGACGGTTGGGATGCAGACGACGTAGAAATTCAGAGCCCACCTACCACCCACTTGGTAGCCACTGTCGACGATCTAACCGACATGCTAGATTACGACTCTGAGGACATCGATGGTATGGACGACAATGCCGGAGACGACCAAGAACCAGCGCCCATCGGGCACTGGAAAGCCACCTCTTCATACGACATATACATGGTGGATATCCCAAAGGATGGGAACGGCGAAGGAATAGCGGAGGATGACTCCTCCAAGAAACAGCCCAAGCGCCGGCGTCAGCGGCGCCGCTCTACATCCCTCCATAGCAAGAATGAGGATTCCGGCACCGGAGACAATAATACACCGGATAGCGCCGAAGACAACCCACTCCAGCAAGATCCAGCACAGGAGGAGGGGGACGCCAGCCCTCATGAGAGAGCGGCCGAAGAAGAGGTAGAGGACTATATGCCTCCCTCCGGAGATGAGGCAAGCCTCGACGACGATGAATTCGTCGTACCTGAGGATCCCGTCGAACAGGAGCGTTTCAAACGCAGGCTTATGGCCACGGCAAACAGCCTCAAGAAAAAGCAGCAACAGCTTAGAGCTGATCAAGATCTGCTAGCCGACAGATGGACCGAAGTCCTCGCGGCCGAAGAGCATGAACTCGAACGCCCCTCCAAAAGCTACCCCAAACGTAAGCTGCTCCCCCGATTAGAGGTGGAGGCATATGATCCCGCTTCACCAGGAGACAATACGGTAGATCGACCACCCCGTGGTCGCGACAGATAGGCCTCAAGGCCCTTCACTAGACCCGTACCCCAGCATCGCTCGAAAAGCACAAGGCCACAGGGGAACACTCCGGACCTACGAGACATATTGGAGGATAAGGCAAGACAATCAAGATCGATCTATGGATCACATGGGCGCCCCACGATACGTGACGATCACTGTCACCCCGGACACAGTAAGTCCGGCCGGGCTGAACACAACAGACAAAGCTCTTTTGAACTCCGTCGCGATATCGCCCAGTACAGAGGCGCCGCACACCCACTGTGCTTCACAGATGAGGTAATGGATCATCAAATCCCAGAAGGGTTTAAACCCGTCAATATTGAATCTTATGATGGCACAACAGACCCCGCGGTCTGGATCGAGGACTATCTCCTCCACATCCACATGGCCCGTGGAGACGATCTCCACGCCATCAAATATCTCCCACTCAAACTTAAAGGACCAGCCCGGCACTGGCTTAACAGCTTGCCAGCAGGGTCAATCGGGAGTTGGGAGGACCTGGAAGCCGCATTCCTCGATAACTTCCAAGGCACGTACGTGCGACCACCAGATGCAGATGACCTAAGCCACATAATTCAGCAGCCAGACGAATCGGCCAGACAATTCTGGATACGGTTCTTAACCAAGAAAAACCAAATCGTCGACTATCCAGATGCCGAGGCCCTCGCGGCCTTCAAGCATAACATCCGCGACGAGTGGCTTGCCCGGCACCTGGGACAGGAAAAGCCGAAATTCATGGCAGCCCTTACATCACTCATGACCCGCTTCTGTGCAGGTGAGGACAGCTGGCTAGCACGCAGCAACAACCTCAACAAAAATTATGGCAGTCCGGATATCAAGGACCGTAGTGGCAGGTCGCGTCGCAACAAAAACAAATGCCGCATTAACGGCGATAACAGTGAGGATACGGCAGTCAATGCCGGATTCAGAGGCTCTAAACCCGGTCAACGGAAAAAGCCATTCAAAAGAACAACTCAGGGTCCGTCCAATTTGGACCGAATTCTCGACCGCTTGTGCCAGATACATGGCACCCCTAAAAAGCCAGCTAACCACACCAATAGGGACTGTTGGGTGTTCAAGCAGGCAGGCAAGTTAATTGCCGAAAACAGCAACAAGGGGCTACATAGCAACGACGAGGAAGAGACCCGACCGCCAAACAATAGAGGACAGAAAGGTTTCCCCCCACAGGTGCGGACGGTGAACATGATATATGCCACGCACATACCCAAAAGGGAGCAGAAGCATGCACTCAGGGATGTATACGCGATGGAGCCAGTTGCCCCGAAGTTCAATCCATGGTCCTCTTGCCCGATCACCTTTGACCGAAGGGACCACCCCACCAGCATTCGCCATGGTGGGTTCGCCGCATTGGTTCTAGACCCAATCGTTGATGGATTTCATCTCACCAGAGTCCTGATGGACGGAGGTAGCAGCCTAAACCTGCTTTATCAGGACACGGTGCGCAAAATGGGCATAGACCCCTCAAGGATTAAACCTACCAAGACGACCTTTAAAGGCGTCATACCAGGTGTAGAAGCCAATTGTACAGGCTCAGTTACACTGGAAGTGGTCTTCGGATCCCCGGATAACTTCCGAAGCGAGGAGTTAATCTTCGACATAGTCCCGTTCCGCAGCGGCTATCATGCCTTGCTCGGACGTACCGCGTTCGCAAAGTTCAACGCAGTGCCGCACTACGCATACCTCAAGCTCAAGATGCCAGGCCCTAGAGGAGTCATCACGGTCAACGGAAACACTGAACGCTCCCTCCAAACGGAGGAACATACAGCGGCTATCGCGGCAGAAGTACAAAGCAGCCTTTTAAGGCAATTCTCGAGTCCGGCTGCTAAGCGGCCGGACACAGCTAAGTGTGCCCGGAGTAACCTACAACACGACCACCTGGCACGTTCCGAGCACGCGTAGCAGTGCGGCCCCAACCCCAGCCCCTGTAAAACATTAAGACAGACCCTTCACGTACTCCATTACGCTCTGAAGATACCATGGGCATGGGGCAAGGGGCTCGACCACGATAAGCCCAGACTGCGGCTCAACCGCACCAGGGGCTCTTAAGTGTGTCGTTTCTTTTTTCCCTTTTATTTTTTTTACCCACAGGACTCCGTTCGTCAGAGGCCCTGTTCGGCAGCAGACATGCCGAACCCACGATACAACAGCCAGGGAAGGAGGAAGGCTACAACGAAAATCCAGGTGGTCTCTATTATGAGCATTAAATCTGTTTTATGCATTATTCCGTAGCCTACCCCTGGAGGGGGACATGTTAAACAGTCCCATCCCTTGCTTACCGCACCACTTGTATCGCCCGACACTTACAGCAGTTTTTATTTGAATAAAGCAATGCAGCACATTTTTGCTTCTAATTGCATTTCTTTCTTACACATATGTTCATCTATGACATGTTGCATCCGTATGTTTTGGTATGGCTAAATACACCAGGGGCTTATGTTTCCCGCATTATGGTGTGATACGTCCGAACACTTTCACAAGTGCGGCACCCCGAACTTATAACATTATATGCATCGGCTCCGAATCATGTTCTTGGGTCAATAGTTGGGTTTGCCCGGCTCCCATGTTTTGGTACCTTACGTTCCGTTTTATCGGCTAAGGTAGCACTGGAAGAACCACTGCGATTGCGCCCCAGTTGAGCTGGGTTAACGCCTCAGTGGAGAAAGCTAAAACTGACCGTCATGATGAGGCGAGAGCTGGTCGCTGTTCGAGAGGTTCTTTGCGAGTCCCTAAAGACTTATGCCGCTTCGAGCGAGGAGCCGGATTCTGTTCGGCCAAGGCATGGATAGCGCCCCAAATTCGGCCTTCCGAAAAGTAGGGGCTTCGCCGAAATTTAAAATTATAGAATTCTATGGCTAAGTGAGAGTGTTCAAGCATTATAAGTCCGGTTTCCTTGTTCGTTGTGTTGAGCGCCTCCCTAGATGGACCCAAAAATGGGAACAAGAGCGCTCGAGTTTATCCCAAACACCCCAGCACTCGTGGCATGGGGGCTGAAGCCGATGACTTGCCATCTCTCAGATTTGATAAACAGCCGCACAGAAGGTAATATTTTAAATTAACAAGCGTTGCTTAGCACATATGAACCAAGTTTTCAGCGCACAGGATAACAAAATGCGAGTCTACTCAAATATTACATCTTTGGAGCACTCACCCGCAATAGTGCGGGCGCCCTTCAGCACACTCCTATAATACATCTCGGGCGTGCGATGCTCCTTGCCCTCTGGTGGGGGGTCCGTCACAAGCTTCTGGGCATCCATCTTGCCCCAGTGCACCTTTGCGCGGGCAAGGGCCCGACGCGCACCCTCGATACAGGCGGAGTGCTTGATAACTTCAACCCACGGGCACGCGTCCACCAGTCGCCGCACCAGGGCGAAGTAGCTCCCAGGCATAGCCTCCTTAGGCCACAGCCGAACTATGAGGCCCTTCATGGCCTGTTCGGCCGCCTTGTGGAGCTCGACCAGCTGCTTCAGCTGGTCGCTAAGGGGCACCAGATGTCCGGCCTCAGCATACTAAGACCAGAAGACCTTCTCCGTTGAGCTCCCCTCCTCGGCCCGGTAGAATGCGGCAGCATCGGACACGCTGCGGGGAAGATCTGCGAACGCTCCTGGAGAGCTCCGAATTCGGGTAAGCGACAGGTAATTAACACTCACATGCTTACTTTGCATGAAAAATGCCTTACCCGCTACTATTTTCTTCACCGCCTCTATCTCCTGGAGGGCCTTGTAGGCTTCGGCCTTAGCGGCTTTGGCACTCTCAAGAGCTGTTGCAAGCTCAGACTCTCGAGTCTTTGAGTCACGCTCCAGGCTCTCATGTTTCCTCACGAGATCCTGGAGCTCTTGCTATACCTCCGCCACCCGCGCCTCTTGTTTCTCTTGCTCGATGCGCTCCGCAGCCGCATTGTGTTCGACCGCGGCCACCACCTCCTTCAGGGTCGCCACCTCGTTAGTGGCCCCTGCAATACCCCAGTTATCCTTGTCATTTTTCTTGCAACCAAATCCTTTTCTGTAAGGTACAATTTTCATAAGGTATTACTCACCTTCTTTTTCCTCGAGCTGCTTCTTGGCATGGCCAAGCTCGTTCTCGGACCGGGCGAGGTTTTCCTTCAAAGTTTTGACCTCTGCAGTCAGTGCGGCAGAGGTCAGCAGCACAACCTGCAATCCCATATTGACATATTTTCATGACTCCTGCGTTTATCTTTCTAAAGATCCTCAGTCCGGCTTTTCTTTCCGAACATCGAACCGAGCATCAGGGGCTACTGTCTATGCGGTACCATTTTACATATATTGAAATTCTTACCTCAAAGCCTGTTAGAAGGCTGCTGCAGGCTTCGGTCAGCCCGCTCTTGGCGAGCTGAACCTTCTGAATCACCGCACTCATAACAGTGCGGTGTTCCTCTTTGATGGAGGCGCCATTGAGCGCCTCCAGCAAATTATCTGGCACCTCCGGTTGGACGGAGGCAGCCGGCGTCGCGGTCTTGCCCTTCTTCCAAAGGGGTCGCCCGTCGGACTCCGGAGCCACTATGGGTTCCGGGGCTGAGTCCGGTGCAAAGTCCGGGAGGTTGTCCTGCGACACCTCCGGGGCCCTCTCCTCCTGGTGGGTCCCTTCCTGGGATCCCACCTCGGCATCATCCGCATCACGGGGGGAAGAGGCAGTCGGAAGAGAATCCATATCCGACGCCCCTAAGGACCCGCTCGACGAAGTGGGGAGACCATCCTTAGGCGGACTGCAGGGTTGTATGCGGCATTAGAAAGACATAATGTGGCGGAAAATGAAAACCTTGAAGTTATTCGGGAATCCGGATACTTACGATCTTGCTAGAGGCTTGGCCCTTGGAGGCCAATCCTCGTCGTCGTCACTGGCGTTGGCGGAACAGTCCGGGGGAAGAGTTTTTCCCCTCTTGGACCCTTCAGCCTCCCTTGTTTGGGAGGCCTTCCTTTTCTTCCCTCTCCCCACTGGGGGAGAGGCTTTCTTCTTCTCCTCCTCGCCTTGGTGGGAGGAGTCGGCCTCGGATTCATCGTCCGATAGCACCTGAAAACGGGAACTCTTCCAAGTCCCCATGGCCTTCTTCTTGGCCTTCTTCTCCAGCACCACGTGGGGTGCCGGAGCCAGCAGCCCCGTTAGGCGGGCGTCAGCTGGGTCCTCTGGCAATGGGGCCGGACAGATAGCCTGTGCGGCCTTCTTCAGCCATTCCTGTCAAAGGAAAGGGAGTTTAGATCCCGCATAGAGTCAAACTATGAATAACAAGCATCCCGTAAAGGACAATATCACTTACCTCGTCAGCTGGACGCTGCGAGCTGAATCCGCGATCTTCGGTAGCGGATGCGGGAGCCTCGGCGCCCTTGAACAACACCTTCCAGACCTCTTCGTACGTAGTGTCAAAGAGCCCATTCAAAGTCTGGTGCTGCGCCGGATCGAACTCCCACATATTGAAGCCCCATCATTGGCACGGGAGAATCTGGTGGATGAGCATGACCTGGACTACGTTGACAAGCTTGAGCTTCTTGTCCACCAGCTTTTGGACGCAGGCTTGGAGTCCGGTCAGCTCCTCCGAATCGCCCCAAATCCGGCCGCTCTCTTTCCAGGAGGTGAGCCGTGTGGGGATGCCGGATCTGAATTCGGGGGCCGCTGCCCATTCGGGATCACGCGGCTCGGTGATGTAGAACCACCCCGATTGCCACCCCTTGATGGTTTCCACAAAGGTGCCCTCCAGCCATGTAACATGGGACATCCTGCCCACCATGGCGCCTCCGCACTCCGCTTGGCTGCCCTTCACAACCTTCGGCTTGACGCTGAAGGTCTTGAGCCACAAGCCGAAGTGGGGCTGGATGCAGAGGAAGGCCTCGCACACGACGATAAACGCCGAGATGTTGAGAATAAAATTTGGGGCCAGATCATGGAAATCTAGGCCGTAGTAGAACATGAGCCCTCGGACAAAGGGATGAAGTGGGAAGCCCAGTCCGCGGAGGAAATGGGGAAGGAATACTACCCTCTCATGGGGCCTAGGGGTGGGGATGAGCTCTCCCTCGTCGGGGAGCCGATGCGCGATGTCGCTGGACAAGTATCCGGTGCTGCGCAGCTTCTGGATATGCCCCTCCGTGACGGAGGAGGCCATCCACTTGCCTCCCGCTCCGGACATGTTTGGAGAAGGTTGAGGTGAGATGTGCAGGCTTGGGCGCTAGAGCTCGAGTTCGCAGAGATGGATAAGCCAAGGAGGAAGAAGGCGCGGGTAAAAAGGTTGGATCTTTATCCCCTTATATGGGCGGACAGAAACACGCGTCCCCGCCGGCCTGGTAAAACTCGCTTATCCCCCAAGCGTCGCGATTGATGGCGCGGTTGGGTTACCCACGTCCGTATTGATGGGAATCCCGGAATAAGGGGAACACGATCTCTGCTTGGACAAGACGTGCCAAGGAAACTGCCTCGCTAAACGCGCTAAGATGGAACAATAAAAACAATTTGAGGGCTTGGTGGTGGTGTGACGTTACGCCACAGAATACGTCAGCAGATTGATCTTGTGTAATATTATTCTCTCTACGGTGGTATGTGGAATTTATTTTGCAGAGCCGGACACTATCCTGGTGTTCACAATCTTCTATAAATTATTCGGAGGAGGAACCCGCCTTGCAATGCCGAAGACAATATGTGCGCCGGACTCGTCGTCATTGAAGCCTGGTTCAGGGGCTACTGAGGGAGTTCTGGACTAGGGGGTGTCCGGATAGCCGAACTATCATCATCGGTCGGACTCCAAGACTATGAAGATACAAGATTGAAGACTTCGTCCCGTGTCCGGATGGGACTTTCCTTGGCGTGGAAGGCAAGCTTGGCGATACGGATATGTAGATCTCCTACCTTTGTAACCGACTCTGTGTAACCCTAGCCCTCTCCGGTGTCTATATAAACCGGATGGCTTTAGTCCGTAGGACGAACAACAATCATACCATAGGCTAGCTTATAGGGTTTAGCCTCCTTGATCTCGTGGTAGATCTACTCTTGTAACCCACATTATCAATATTAATCAAGCAGGACGTAGGGTTTTACCTCCATCAAGAGGGCCCGAACCTGGGTAAAAACATCATGTCCCTCGTCTCCTGTTACCATCCGCCTAGACGCACAGTTCGGGACCCCCTACCCGAGATCCGCCGGTTTTGACACCGACACTCGGGTTTAAGCTTCTCCACTCTCGCAACCCACCATAAGTGAATCATGAGCGTATTGCAACACCCTACAGCGGGGCCCCTCACGTTTGCGCGAGACGGAGGGCACCATAGCACAACACCATAAATAAAATATACAATCATACCAAATGTCATGGAATTGTCACGTCAGATGTCCTCGTGAAAGGACTTAGTTGTGGAGCCATCGCAACTAGGAAGCTTGAAGGGGTTAAACGGGACAAAGGACACGAGAGGGTTTATACTAGTTCGGTCCCTTATGGTGAAGGTAAGGCCTACGTCTAGTTGGGTTGGTATTGATGTTTCGATGACCAGGGAGCGAGATATGCTATGCCTGGCTCTCGATGAGTTGTTTCTTGCCCTAAGCCGCCAGCGGGTCGTCGCCTTATATACACGGGTCGACGCCCTGCGGCTTACAGAGTCCCGGCCGGCTCATAAACAATGTCCGGCTCGGTGACTAGTTAAGCCTACCTTATGATACAAATAATACTATTACATCGGGTTATTACAACGGGCCTTAAGTCCCCTATGGGCCTTAAGCTCTCTATGAACCGCTATCTTCATACTTCGTCTTGGGCTTCTCTCTGTGAGTCCTCTTTGCGTAACCTGACCCCTCCTGGGCGGCTTACACAAATAGTTATATCCCCAACATTAGGCCCCAGATTGATTTTAACCGGTTCATGTCAATCTTAAAATACCTTATGAACCGCCCTGCAGTCTTTTATCTTGCGTGAAGGATTTTAACCCGCCGTGACGTCATCATCTAACTCCGGGTTAAATCTCTGTGATGTCATCTTCATTAAAGCTTTATTTTTTATGCCGTCACATCTTCAACGGATCTTTGTCTTTATTGACCATCCTGAGAATCGAGGCGCCAGAGCCGCTGGATAACGAATGTTATCTCCTTGTTTTTCGCGCCCTCTCGGTCAGTCTTTCCTTATAAGTAGAGCGACCTAGGTCTTTCCCCTCAGTCATCTTCTTCTTCTCGCCTCCTCCCGAGCTCTATCGCCGCCATCGTCGAACCTCTCGTCTTCACCGACTCAGGCCGCTGCATCGACATGATTCTGACCAGAGATCGACGGCGACCCTCCACGGCACATCCGCATCTGTGAGTTCTTCGCATTCCCTTTCTCAGATCTGCATTAGGTCGTTGCTGAGTTCGTCGGTGTTCATCACGGTCTGACACCAAACCCTCGCTAGTTCCTTCCAATGCTCTGTTTAGATCGTCAGAACCACGTAGAACTGCTGTGGTGCTTGTCTGTGTTGATCTTGCATGAAAATAGATCTCATTTCCCTTGTTCAGAAATCCTCTTCGAACGCATGAACTTCCCTGCCCTATTTTAGGTCTAGAAAATTTCCCTTTCAGAGCAATATCTTGATCCAGAATAATAACTGTTATCTGCGAAACTTGTTTTTATCACCCGGAACACCTCTTCTGGTGAACACCCTGAAACACAACTGTCGAGGCGTCCGGATTAAATATATGACACAAAACTTTAATTGCTTCTCATAACCCGGAAAAATTTTGAATTGCACTTTGATACTTGTAGCGGCTTAAATATTGTTGCACAGTCATCCTTATGTCATTAGGCCCCTCATTAAGCCGCCACTTTAATCAAGATTTTCCTCCCGGGTTAAAATTGAACCAGATCCTCTTATTTTCCATAGGCCAATTGCTGTGATGGCTCCTAAGGCTACCAAGGCCCCTGTAACTTGCAATTGGGTTCCATCCACAGTGACCAATAGCAAACTAGCTGAGTTTGTAAAGTCTGGGCATCTACCAAAAAAGGACGTCATGTCGTACCGTGCCCCTGACCCGTCTGAAGAAAAGCCTTACCCCAAAGCAGGGGAAGTAATATTTTTTACGGATCATATGTGCCGCGGATTTGCTCCTCCCGGCTCAAAATTCTTCAGAGAGGTTTTAAATTTCTTTGACCTTAGACCTCAAGACATCGGACCCAATTCCGTGTCAAATATCTGTAATTTTCAAGTCTTCTGCGAGGTGTACCTGGGAGAGGAGCCAAGTCTGCTTTTGTTCAGGGAACTTTTTTACATGAACCGGCAAAATGAGCGTGCCAACGGGCCCAGTCTTGAGCTTGGCGGCATCTCAATCCAGCGACGGAGAGACTGTCTTTTTCCTTATGCTGAGCTGCCGAGTCACCCCAAATCTTGGAACTAGACGTGGTTCTACTGTCAGGACACTTCTCTGGCTGATGAAAAGCCTCTACCCGGCTTTCGCGCCCTGTGCCTTGAATCTAACCATCAGTTACCGGACAAGCTGACAACACTTGAACGCGTGTCTCTCAATCCTACCATCAGGAAGATTAAAGCTCTCTCGAGAAATGGGTTAAACAGCATCGATCTGGTCCGAGTCTGGTTACTTGGCGAATACTTCCATTAAGCCGCCGTCCCGGCTTAATGTGTACTTATCCTGGAGAAAAGACTGATCCGCAACGCCATAGCCCTGACGACTTACCAGATGACGTGGTGGATGCTACAACCCAGTCACTGCTGAAGGAGGGCACTGTGACGAGCAATGCCTTCGGTTTACTTCCATTTTACAAGAATAACCCGGCCCCTGCAGTAAGTTATCAACCATAACAAATGTTTACGGATATATGATACCTTTCTTGATACTCATGATTCTTTAACTTTTTCCACAGGCTGGTGACGACTTTTGGAAAGCCAAATATGACCATGAAGCTGCCAAACAAGCCAGGACGACCAAGAAAGCTGAAAGGAAAGCCGCCAAGGTAGGAACCTCAAAGAAAAAGAAACCCAGCGCCTCCGACTTACTCAGATTGGAGGATAGCTCTTCGGATGAGGAAGAGGTAATCTTTTAATTTTCTTAAGTCCCTTACTATCACCTGTCTGACATTTTATCCCTTCAGGAGGATACGGGGAACAGCCGAGCAGCCACTAAAGAGGTAACTATAATCTCCTCCGACTCAGAGCCTTTGCCAAGGCGAAAGACCCGAAGGGTGACCCGGAAAGTAAGATTTTCACATGCACTTGCTTATCAAGATCCTCAATTTATTTTAAAGCAACAACAGCTTGAGAGCCGGAGGCAGACCCGGAACAACAAAGATGCAGAACTCTCCTCCGGCTTACATGATGTAACCAGAAAGCGTCGGATCGAGGTTATCTCCAATTTATGCTCCGTCTTACCTTTAGCAGGTTTAATTCGTCAACCTCTCAATTCATCTGACTCCAACTATCAGGATACCTCTCCTTCTTCCGGTGAATCCATGCAGTCAAACATGCCGACTTTCAAAACTGCTCCCGGGTAATATAAACTTACGCACTTTTTGTTTTACCTGTGCTTGCATACTCATCCTTCTGCTTTTGTTAACAGCCTGCAAGTGAAGCCCAGTAAGAGGGCAAAGAAGAACAAGCCGTCCCAAGACCCGGTGGTCACTGAACCGGCGATTGACTCATCCGTTCCTGATAGCTCCACTCATCCGCCACCGCCTGAGCCGACTTTCAGCATTCCGGTGTCAACCTCTGACCCGCCTTCAGAAGACACTGTCCATGATTCTGATAACCCGGAAATTCATAGCCCGGTGAAGAGAAATGACCCGGAAGTTGAAATTGTAAAGTCCCAGTTTGTTGAACCAGGGCAGCCCACAGTCCTTGCCAAATGTTCCGCCAAAGATGAGTTTGCCCAACGCCGAAAAGCCAAGCAGGACATTACTGATTATACTCACCTAAGCATTGGTGATATAGTCTCAGGCTATCTGAATCAAGTGTATAATAGCCGTGACCTAGAAGTTGACATGGTGAAACAAATACAGCATAAATCTGAGGTATAACTTATATTTTTTATCTGAGCCTTATATACACTGTACCAGCCCCCAAGTCTACCGCATATGAACAAATACGCTGTAGACTTAGAAGTCTGCTTTGACTTGTTAACTTATCCGGCTTAAAAAGAATTTATTTAACCCGGTATAACATAAGGCTTTTAAATTTGTAATACACATTAGTCCCCAAGTGTCACGTACCCTTACTTGTAAGGTGCTTGAGACTTAATATGCTTGACCCGGTAGGATAAAGTTAAATTTTCTTTCGGCATACATTAGCCCCCAAGTGCCAAGTATCTTTACTTGTAAAGTGCTTGGGACTTGAATGTTTAACTTATTAGAATCCTTACCATTACTCGGTGTCAATTGCAGGCTGCCATAAGTCAATTTGAATTGGAGCTTGCTGCCCTGAAGAGTCATCTAGAAACTCAAGAGCTTGAAACACAAAAAGCTAACTCCAAATTTGAATTTAGTGTCTCTGAAAATGAGAAACTAAAGAAGAATTTTGAGTCGGAAAGGAAAATTTGGGCTGATGAAAAGGCTTCCCTGGTGACTCGGGCCGAGATAGCCGAAACATCTCTTGCAGAAGCAACAGCCGAGCTGTCCAACTTAAAACAGCAAATATCCCAAATGGCCTGAGCCATCTTTGGTAAGTTTTTGTAACACAGTTTTAACATGGCAACCATACAATGACTATTGTAATAATTACTTCCGGCTTACCGTTATGCTTGTGCACATACAGGCTCCAGGAGTGTCAATCTGAAGCAAAACACGCTGATCAAGCTTAAAGCTGTTTACACGTTAGTGGAACAGTTATATTCCGGGACACAACGTGCCCTGGCCGTTGTAGCTTTATCAACTCGCACCCCCGCCTTTTGCAAGATGTTGTGAAGAGCCTTGCCTTTCTACCTCAGCGGATCCAAGACTTAAGGCGTTCATCTTCAAGAGCCGGGGCCGTAGCCGCATTGAGCCGGGAAAAAGCATGGCTCCCAGAACTAGACCCGACATACATTGCTCTTGGATATCCAAGTCTAAAGGAAGACGGCAATGCTTTTGATGATCATGACTTCCACGCTTGTGTTAAAGCCATACGTCCGGTGGCCACCCTGATTGGAAACGATACTGACCTCAGCAAGTGTGCGTCGGCTTATGATAGCAACAACCGGAAAATCCCAAACGCTCCATATGATCAAATCAGCTTGATCCCTCCAATTCGTAAGCATACTTTTGCCCCTGAAGTGGACCCGACCGGTTTAATAGATGATGAAGCTGAATTTGAAGCTTTGAGCAGCATTGATTGGGCTTCATCAACTTTCCAGGAAAAAACAACTGACGGAGAAGCGGCGAAGGATAACCCGGAGCCCTCAAGCCCGCCGAAGGAGTAAATCGCCGGGTGTTTGGCCAAAAAACAATGCTTCATCAATTCAGACTCAGGGAATCTTGTAATATTGTAGAAAGAACTGCTTAATGCTTGTCATGCCTTCGTGCATGCTCTTATTACTTAACGCTTTCCGTAAGTCGCCATGATTGTATATTTCTGGCCCTTACTTCCTTGGTGTGTTAAATTTTGCTTGCCTTATTCTGCAATTCTCGAATGATCTTCCCGGCTCATATAATGTTCCCCTGGTACTTAAATAACCTGGGGTGACGAATATTAAACCGGCAAGACAAAAAACACCTTAAAATGCTTTCCACAAGGTATCAGAATAATCAAAATACTTTTACAGGCCTCTAATTCGGATACGATCAGTAAACCGTTCCAAAGGGGTTAAGCTAAGATTCGGATACGATCATATAGCCCCCAGTTGCGTGGCGATGCCAATCAAGTGGGTATCGTCAGCTATGTTCTCTTTGGTTCGAATACGACCTATGTTTGAACAGGAAGCCCCCAAGTGACCATAGGATTTGTTTAATGACGCTGATTCGTATACGATCCACGTCAGACCTAAAGGGGTTAAGCTGTGATTCAAATATGATCAGGAAGCCCCAAGTAGGCTTGGCAAGTATGCCGATCAAGTGGGTATCGACAGCTATGTTCTCTTTGGTTCGGATACGACATATGTTTGAACAGGAAGCCCCCAAGTGATCATGGCTAGATTCACATATGATCATAAGCCGGTCAAAGAGAAAGCCGGATTCAGATATGATCCGGTCCCTGTTGGTTGTTTCCACTACCTGTCAAAAAGACATATACACCTTTTTGAGGGTGAAAAAAGGACAAAGGTCCTGCTTTATTACTTTATATAATACGTACATTGTCAAAAAACATATATATCATAAGAGCCGGTGGCTCAAGTATAGTAAAACCGAAGATGGGTTATATCCCACCACCGAATATCACTTAGCAAGGCCGCCTAGACTCCATAGACTATGAAGAAAGGTGTACAACCCGCCGGATCGAGGTCACTTACCCTTATGCCTCTGATTGTTACCTTGTGTATTAACATTAGCCACAAGTTCCGGGTTGTAATCCGCTTTACGCTTATTGCTGTTTTGACCCTCCGGGTTGTGCTCTTGGCCCTTTCTATTGTCATTCCGTTTTCCCTTCCCTGTCTTTTCACCGTTAGACTCGGGATCCTTAGTACTATCAGAATCGGCATATTTGACCAGAGCCGCCATTAGCGTACCCATATCCTTGCAGTCACGTTTAAGGTGCCCCAATTTCTGCCTTAGCGGCTTGAAGCTGCAATTCTGTTCCAATATAAGGGCTGCAGAGCCGGCATCCATCTTATCAGATGAATGAATTATCTCCTTGACCCGGCATACCCAATGGGTGGTAGACTCACCTTCCCCCTGCTTACAATTTGTCAAGTCCACGACCGTCATGGATTGCTTACATGTGTCTTTGAAGTTCCGAATGAAACCGGCCTTAAACTCCTCCCACGAACCAATGGAATTAGGTGGTAAACCTTTTAGCCAAGACCGGGTCGTTGCATCTAACATCATGGTGAAGTATTTAGACATTGCCACGTCACTGACCTCCAACAGTTCCATGGCCATCTCATAACTCTCAATCCACGCTTCAGGCTGTAAGTCAGCCGTATAATTCAGCACCTTTCGAGGTCCCTTGAAATCTTTGGGCAGGCGCACATTGCGCAAAGCCGGTACCAAACAAGAAAAGCCACCGACTCTGGTGGCTGTTCCCATCTCAGCAGAAGTCGTTGGATATTCCGGCATATCCTGACGTGCCGTCTGTTGAGCCGCCAGCTGAGCCGCTCGCTCTTTCTCCCGACGTACTCGATCTTGCACCGGGTTATAGCCTCCATGTTGGTCACGGCGTTGGACGTCGCGTGAGAAAACTTCAGATCCTATGTGCCTACTGTAACTCTGACTCCAGTTCTGACGAGGTGGTGACATCCAAGGCGGTGGAGCTGAATGAAATCTATCCCGATTATAAAAATAGATCTCTTGCTGAGCCAGGGCTGTCTGAACGAGTTCCCTGATCCTCCGGGTCTCCACCGCTGTTGGGTCGTCGCCATCCACTGGAAGAGCCACCAGACGCGTTGATGCTGCGATTAAATTCTCCATGGGGTTGGAAAAGTGACCCGGCGGTATTGACACATAACGTGATGGTTCCGTGCTCCTTTGAGGAGGTGGCATCTCCCGATGCTCAGCCGGCTCTCCCGCTCCGGATGTCATGAACTGATTAGCATCGGGCGGGTTACTTGGGCCGGCCCCGGGTGTGGCAAAAAGAACCCTAGGATCATAATTCGGAGGCAACCGGGATTGGGCCTTCTGGTGTCTCCTCCTCATTACTTCATTGGACGCGTTTAAACTCATTGTGAGCTGATAAGCCTCTGACTGCAACCGCTGTGCCCGGGCGTCGAGAGCCGCCCGCTCTGCGGCTAGCCTAGTATCCTCAGCTGCTAAGGCCTCTTTGGCCTGAGCTATCTCCTCACGTACCCGTGCTACCTCCGCGTCATGCTCATCTTCGTTTGCAGGGATAACCGTGGCGGTTAACAGGGTCGTGAGCTTGTCCATGAGGTCTATCAGCACTTGAGCCGGCGGACGCACAGGGCCTCCTGCCCTGGCTGCTCCTAACCCGGAAGTAATTGCGGCCGTGGCTGTAGAGTTTTGTCCGGGTTGAGTCCCAGCCATAAAGATTCCTGCCCAATTTGGCGGCTCACAGAGGTACGGAATACTAAGGCCATCGGAACAGCCCTCGAGCGCACCATCTTGAACTTGATACAAAGAATCTGTTGAACCGGTGGACGAATCACCGTCAGAGGGGACGACCGTCTCACCAACGTCTTCAGGGCCTTCAGAAAGCTCTTCTCCGTGGACGCAGCCCACAAAGACGCGCTTCATGACGGGTTGAACTCGGGCGGGTTTCGCACGCTGAGCCGTCTCGACGAGGTCGGTGCAGTTGTCCGGCTCAGGCCCCGGCTCACCGATCCGGCCGATGAAGACGCGGATCCCTCCGAAGGGGACCCGGTACCCGTACTCAATTGAGCCGGCGTCGGGGCCCCAGCCTTCGTCATCGATGTAGATCTTGCCGCGACGACTCTTGATCATCTGGCCCACTACGTATCCCTTGAGCCCTTCGAAGTTTCCCTTCAAGAACTCAAATCCACCATGCGCTGGCCCCACGGTGGGCGCCAACTATCGTGGAATTGTCACGTCAGATGTCCTCGTGAAAGGACTTACTTGTGGAGCCATCGAAACTAGGAAGCTTAAAGGGGTTAAACGGGACAAAGGACACGAGAGGGTTTATACTAGTTCGTCCCCTTACGGTGAAGGTAAGGCCTACGTCTAGTTGGGTTGGTATTGATGTTTCGATGACCAGGGAGCGAGATACGCTATGCCTGGCTCTTGATGAGTTGTTTCTTGCCCTAAGCCGCCAGCGGGTCATCCCCTTATATACACGGGTCAACGCCCTGCGGCTTACAGAGTCCCGGCCGGCTCATAAACAATGTCCGGCTCGGTGACTAGTTAAGCCTACCTTATGATACAAGTAATACTATTACACGGGTTATTACAACGGGCCTTAAGTCGCCTATGGGCCTTAAGCTCTCTATGAACCGATATCTTCATACTTCGTCTTGGGCTTCTCTCTGTGAGTCCTCTTTGCGTAACCCGGCCCCTCCTGGGCGGCTTACACAAATAGTTACATCCCCAATACCAACCAAGATCACGATTAACCCACGGGACAAAACGCATCTACTCAAACATCGTACGATAACCATAGATCATTGGGAAATAATATATGGAGTTGAGCACCATGTTTAAGTAGAGATTATAGCGGGGAGAAGGGGTGTTACATCACTGCATAGAGGTGGAGAAAGTTGGTGCTGGCGCTAGCAAGATTGTTGATGTAGATCGCCGTCACGATCCTAGCCCCAGCGGCACTCCGGCGCCATCGGGAGAGAGGGGGAGAGAGCCCCCCTCCTTCTTTCTTGGACTCCCCCTAGATGGGAGGAGAGTTCCCCCTCTTGTCCATGTCCTCCATGGTGGCGGAGGGCCGGGAGACCTCCAAGATTGGATCTCCCTCTCTGTTCTCTTCTGTTTCGCGTTCCCCAGATCTGGCCCTTCACGGTTTCTTAAATTCCCGGAGATCCCTAACTCCGATTGTGCTGAAATTTTTACATGATTTTTTCCATCAATTATCTTTCTTGCAACAGAAGAAGGGCTCCAACTGACGTTTGAGGAGGGCACAAGACACCTGGGCACGCATGGGCCCCCAGGCACGCCCTGGTGGGTTGTGGGCACTGTGGGCCCCCGTTTACGTTGATTCCACCTCCAAAAAATCACATAAATTCCAAAATAATTCTTCGTAAAAAAATTCGCGTTTGGACTTTGTTTGATATGGATTTTCTACGATACAAAAAACATGCAAAAAACAAGAACTGGCACTGGCTACTGGATCAATAGGTAAGTCCAATAAATCATATGAAAAGTTGCTAAAAGTATGTGAAAGTTGTATAATATTGGCATGAAACAATAAAAAATTATAGATACGACGGAGATGTATCATCATCCCCAAGCTTGATTCCTGCTAGTCCTCGAGTAGGTAAATCATAAAAAAGATATTTTTTGATGTGGAATGCTACCTAGCATAAACTTGATTATATATCTAATCATGGCATGAATATTAAGACATAAGTGATTCAAAGCAATAGTCTATAATTTGACATAAAGACATCAATACTCAGGCATCCCAATAAACAATCATGTATTTCAAAATACCAATGCTAAAGAAAGCTATCCCTACAAAGTCATATAATATTGTCATGCTCTGTCTTCTTAACACAAAGTATTTATCATGCACAACCCCGATGACAAGCCGAGCAATTGGTTCATACTTTTTAAAGCGCTTCAGCTTTTTCAACCCTCACGCAATACATGAGCGCAAGCCATGGATATAGCACTATGGGTTGGATAGAGTATGATGATAGGAGTAAATATAAAGAAGACAAAAAAGTAAGAAAGTTTCACATTGACGCGGCTAACCAATGGGCTATGGAGATGCCCATCAATTAATATCAATGCGAGGAGTAGGGATTGCCATGCAACGAATGCACTAAGATTTATAAGTGTATGAAAGCTCCATATGAAAACAAAGTGGGTGTGCATCTAATCCTATAAAGAGAAATTCCCACTAGTATATGAAAGTGACAACATAGGAGACTCTCCATATGAAAAACATGGTGCTACTATGAAGCACAAGTGTGGTAAAAGATAGTAACAATGCCCCTTCTCTTTTTTTTCTTTTTTTTCTCTCTCATTGTCCGGTGTTTCATCCCGACTTGTGGGGAATCATACTCTCCATCATCCTTTCCTCACTGGGACATGCTCTAATAATGAATAATGATGATCATCACACTTCTATTTACTTATAACTCAACAGAAGTAAAAATTATAACTCGATATCTAAAACAAAATATGACTCTATATGAATGCCTCTAGCAGTGTACCAGGATGTGCAATGATTTAGCGTAACATGTATAAAAAATGATGCATGGTGGCTGAGCCACAACTACTATGTCAGCTATATGATCATGCAAAGCAATATGACAATGAATTCTCAAGTCATCGAAACGGAAGCGGTGGAAGTTGCATGGTAATATATCTCGGAATGGATAAGGAAAGGTCATAATAGGTAGGTATGGTGTCCGTTTTGAGCAAGATATAATCTTATGTGTGATAGAGCATATCATATCACGAGATTTGGATGCACTGGCGAGGTTTGCACCACGTCTCGAGGTGAGAAGGGCAATGCACGGTACCATAGAGGCTAGCAAATTACGTAAAGGTAAGAGTGCGTATAATCCATGGACTCACATTAGTCCTAAAGAACTCATATACTTATTGCAAAAGTTTATTAGCCCTCGAAGCAAAGTACTACTATGCATGCCCCTAGGGGGATAGATTGGTAGGAAAAGACCATCGTTCGTCCCTGACCGCCACTCATAAGGAAGATAATCAATAATAAATCATGCTCCAACTTCATAGCATAACGAGAGAATATACGTGCATGCTTCGGGAATCACAAACCTTAACACCAATATTCTTGCTAACCACAACCATTTACTAGTACCTCGCACATATTCCATCTCCATATCGCAAAACTATTGCAAGGAATCACACATATCATATTCAATGATCGATAAGTTTTATGTAGGATTTTATGACTAACCATGCAAATGAACAATTCCCGTTGACTCTCTAAATGGATATAAGTGAAGCAAGAGAGTTTAATTCATTCTAAAAAAGACCATGCTCTAACTAATATAAGTGAAGCAAAAGAGCATTCTACAAATAACGGTTTTCTATGTGAAGAGAAACATGCAATCCAAACTTCAAATGATATAAGTGAAGCACATGAAGCATTCTATAAAGCCATACTCAAAAGATATAAGTGAAGTGCAATGAGAATTCTATAAATAAACCATGTACTATCACATACCAGCATGGTGCATAAAAGAAAAATGAAAACTAAATGCAAAAGACGCTCCAAGATTTGCACATATCACATGAAGGAAACGAAGACGAAAACATACTGATACTTGTTGAAGAAAGATGGGATGCCTTCCGGGGCATCCCCAAGCTTAGACGCTTGAGTCTCCTTGAATATTTACTTGGTGTGCCTTGGGCATCCCCAAGCTTGAGCTCTTGCCTCTCCTCCTTCTCCTCATATCGATACCTCCTCGATCTTTGATCACTTCATCCACACAAAACTCAACAGAAAGCTCGGTAAGATCCATTAGCATAATAAAGCAAATCACTACTCTAAGTACAGTTGAAAACCAATTCATATTTTGTTTTTGCATTGTATATACTGTAATATAACTTTTCCATGGCTCATACCACTGATAAAAATCGATAGTTTCATCAAAACAAGCAAAACAATGCATGAAAAACATAATCTGTCTTAAACAGGACATTCTGTAGCAATCTAAACATCTACCATACTTCTGGTACTCCAAACATTCTGAAAAATTAGGAAGAAATGAAAATTTTGTATATCAAGACTGTGCAAAAAGTTTCAGAAACGCTTGATGTTCCGGTAAAAAATGAAAATTCGGGCGCTACAGCCAAAGTTTCTGTTTCTGCACCGCACATACCAACATGCAATCTAATCATCCTAAAGGCAAATCTTGGCACATTATTTTTATAATAAAATGGAATTGTACAAGGGGATAATTATTTTTTTGAGAATTTTCATGAAAAGTTCTACATTGTTTCCATGAGCATGAACACAAGTGTTCAAGGTCGACCCTCACTTCTCCAATGCATCACCTTTAAATCGCTTCTATTTTTGTTAAAAGTTTTAAGTTCCCTTTATATATTTTTTAAAACTTTATAAAAGCACTCAACAGAAATAAATGACTCTCTAAAACTTCCGGGTTGTCTCCCTGGCAGTGCTTTCTCTAAAGCCATTGAGCTAGCATAAAGTGCTCAAGTAATGAATCCACCCGGATCCCAAGGTATATCAAAGCCAATTTTAATTTACCATGATTTGGCATTTAGTAGTGAGCACAAAGCAACATATATCATGCAGTGATGAAGTCTAACTCTCTTCCTATGCATCGGCATGTCATACAAGAATAATTCATGCACATCAAGTAAAGGCCAATACATAGCATAAGAAGTTTCTTGCAATTTTATCGTGTTGGAAACATACAGAGGTGGAGATCTAGTTCCTCTCTCATAATAATTGCAAGTAGGAGCATCAAGGACATGCATATTACACTCATCAAAATTATCATGTGCAACGGTAAAAGGCAACCCATCAATATAATCCTTAACAAGTGCAAACTTCTCTGATATAGTGTAGTTTGGAGAATTCAAAAATATAATAGGACTATCGTGTGTGGGTGCAATAGCAACAATTTCATGTTTAACATAAGGAACAATAGCAAGTTCATCTCCATAAGCATAATTCATATTGGCATCATGGCCACAAGCATCAAGTTCATCAAAAGGGATATTTCAAAAGAATCAGCGGGATCATAGCAATTATCATAGCATTCATCCTTCGATAAGAATGAAGGGAAATTAAACAATGTATGAGTTAAAGAGTTACTATCATTAGAAGGTGGGCATGGGTGATCAATCCACTCTTCCTACTTTTGTTCTTTGCTCTCCTCATCATCTTTTTCATCCAATGAGCTCACAGTTTCATCAATTCCTTCTTCCATAGACTCCTGCAAAATCTTAATCTCTTCTTGGACAGTGGAGACTTTTTGAATAAATACATCAATACCTGAATTGTATTTGTAATTATCATAGCAATATTTAAGGATGGAAAAATTTGCAGGTGTATAAACATCATCATCAAAAGCTTCATACTTTAAAAACAAAGATTCAATTTCATAAGCACCCTTAAAAGCAACAAATTCTTCTATTTGTTCCACATCATAATAATCATATATACCATTGGCATAAGAAGCCAATGTTTCATTATCATTAAATTTGCATGAAAAGGGAAGGTGTGGAGCATTCATCCTAGAGCAACAAGTAAAATCATATCTCAATCATAAATCCCGAGCATACCAATGCAACATATAAATTTGATACCATAAAAGTTTTCCTTTTTGTGTCAACCGATAATCCCTAAAGTATTCACGTTGATCCAACGTGACTCCCATTATATAGTTGAATGGGGTTTTCTCAGGATTATCAAAGTAGTGCATAATATCTTTCACACAACGATCATCAAGGTTTTAGGAGGTTCCCCATCTCCATGAGTAGCAAGTACCACTATTTTTTTGGTGTTTCGTGTTCCATATACATAACTAAAGATAGAGAACAACTTAGAATGGGAAATAAAAACTACTTAGTGATAAAGCAAACAAACACACACGAGAATATTCACCCCACGCTATTGCTCCCCGGCAACGGCGCCAGAAAAAGGTCTTGATAACCCACAAGTACAGGGGATAGTTTGTAGCCTTCTTAGATAAATAAGAGTGTCGAACCCAACGAGGAGCTAAAGGCAGAACAAATATTCCCTCAAGTTCCATCGACCACCGATACAACTCTACGCACACTTGACGTTTGCTTTACCTAAAACAAGTATGAAACTATTTTGCAAGAATAAAACTATGAGTACTTTGTGGGAACAAAACTACGAATAAAATGCAAGGTAGTAAAAGTGGATAACTTTTGTCAACAAGAAAGTCATTTGTCCCTAGGCAATTGATAACAAGTACCGATAATCATTCTGCAATCTTACATGAGGGAGAGGCATGAGCTAACATACTTTCTCTACTTGGATCATATGCACTTATGATTGGACCCCTAGCAAGCATCCTCAACTACTAAAGATCATTAAGGTCGTGAAACCCAACCATAGAATTAAGTATCAAGTCCTCTTTATCCCATACGCAACAACCCACCTACTCGGGTTTAAGCTTCTGCCACTCTTGCAACCCACCATAAGCGAATCATGAACGTATTGCAACACTCTACAGCAGGGGGCCCTCATGTTTGTGCAAGGCGGAGGACACCATAGGACAGAACCATAAATAAAATATACAATCATACCAACTGTTGGGGATATAACTATTAGGTATGACCTGCCCAGGAGACCAGGTTATACCTGTAAAGATTCTTAATATGAAGCCCACGTGGATATTAAAGATGGCGGTTCACAAGCAAGGGCCCAAGGCCCAAAGGAGACTTAAGGCCCGTAGGGGTAAACCGCCATATATGTAAAGACTTGTATTGTAAGGCATGTAAAGATAGTCACCGAGCCAGACACATTATCTATGAGCCGGCCGGGACTCCGTGAGCCGCTGGGCGTCAACCTGTGTATATAAAGGGACGACCTGACGGTGGTTCAGGACAAGAAACAACAAATCAAAAGCTAGGTCAAGCGGATTCGCTCCCTGGTAATCGAGAGATAAGCAATACCACCTCGAACTGGATTAGGCCTTTACCTTCACCGCAAGGGGTCGAACCAGTATAAACTCCTATGCCCTTTGTCCCGTTTAACCCCTTTAAGCTAATCTAGTTGCGATGGCTCCACGACTAAGTCCTTTCGATAGGACATTTGTCGTGACTATTCCACGACAGTTGGCGCCCACCGTGGGGCCAGTGCACAGTGGCTTTGAGTTCTTAAAGGCCAGCTTCGAAGGGCTCAAGGAATACGCTATGGGCCGGATGACCAAGAGTCGTCGTGGCAAGCTCTACATCGACGATGCAGGCTGGGGCCCCGAGGCCGGCTCAATTGAGTACAGATATCGGGTCCCCTTTGGCGGAATCCACGTCTTCATCGGCAAGATCGGCGAGCCGGGCCCTGAGCCGGACATCTGTACCGACATCATCAAGATGGCTCACGGTGCGAGACCCGCCCGAGCTCAGCCCTCCATGAAAAGTGCTTTCATGGGATGCATCCATGGAGCGGAATTTGATGAAGGATCTATGTCTGGCGGTGAGACGGCCATCTACTCTGATGGTGAGTCGTCCACAGGCGAGACTACTTTGTTGTATCAACTGCAAGATGGCGGGCTTGGGGGCTGTTCCGATGGTGACAGTATTCTGGACCCCTATGAGTTGCCAAACAGAGTCGGGATCTTCATGGCTAGTACGTAGCTTGGGCAAAATTCTTTAACCACAGCAGCGATGACTTCCAGGTCAGCAGCGGTAACGGCAGCCGGGGCAGGAGGCCCTGTGCGCCCACCGGCTTAGGTTTTGATGGCTTTAATGGATAAATTGACAGATTTGTTGACAACAGTAGTCAACCCGGCGAATCAAGCTCAACATGATGCGGAGGTTGCAAAGTTAAGTGATGAGGGAGCACTAGCCAAGGAAGTCCTGGCGGCAGAGGACGTCAGGATAGCCGCAGAACGGGCTGCTCTGGATGCTCAGGCCCAACGGATTCAGTCAGAGGCTTTCCGGCTTACGATGGATCAAAACACTTCAAATCAAATCATGGGGAGGAGGCACCAGTCTCGTCTACCTCCGGTTTACGAGGCGAGAAACCTCTTTTCGCACGCCAGGAGCAGGGACCAGTAATCTACCGAAGATAAACCGGGCTGCAACACCTGGGGTTGGAACGCTAGTTCAACCACGCATGACGGAACCCCCCCCCCATCTGAATACCGCTTTGCCTCAGCATCTACCAACACCACCGGGTCATTATTCCAATCCTTTGGAGAACATGATTGCCGTGGCGGCACGATTGGCGGCTCTCCCGATGGATGGCGACTCTCCAGCGGTGGTTGAAACATGAAGGGTCACAGAACTTCTTCAGACAGCATTGGCGCAATAGGAGGCATATTCTTACAGTCGAGATAGGATCCACTCGACCCCTCGCCCAAGCTGGAGTTATAACAGGCACATGGACTCACCGGCCATTTCGAGCAATGCCCAGCATCGTGACCAGCCGCGTGGGCATGACCCGACACGTGATGGAGCACATAACTCGGTCAATCAGGACAGAGTGCATCAAGAGGCTGAGCAGGCGGCTCAGCAGGTGTCTCACCAGCCCATTTTGGTTTACCCAATGACTTCGGTAGAGGCAGGCGTGGCCTCTAGATCTACAGGTGTACCTTGTTTGGTGCCGGCTCTGCGTAATGAGTGTTTTCCCAAGGATTTCAAAGGACCTCGCAAAGTGCCTAATTATACAGCCGACTTACCCCCTGAGGCGTGGATTGAAAGTTATGAGATGGCCATGGAACTATTGGAGGTCAGTGACACCGCATGTGCTAAGTACTTCACCATGATGCTGGATGAACGACCCGTACTTGGTTAAAGGGGCTGCCGGCTAATTCCATCGGATCATGGGCTGGGTTAAAGGCCCGATTTATTCAGAACTTTAAGGACACATGCAAACATCCCATGTCGATTGTGGACTTGGCTACTTGCACCCAGGAGGAGGGTGAGCCAACTACCCATTGGGTGCGCCGGGTCAAGGCTATCATACACTCATCCGATAACATGAATGCCAGTTCTGCAGTCTTAATGTTGGAGAAAAATTGCCATTTTTTGCCTCTTAAGCAGAAGCTAGGGCGGCTAAAGCGTGATTGTAATGATATGGGGCAGCTGATGGCGGCTCTAATCAAATATGCCGACTCTGATAGTACCAAGGACCCCGAGTCTGATGATGACAAGCCGGGAAAGGGAAAGAAGAATGGTAACGCCAAGGGTCCGCAGCATAACCTGGCAAAAATCAAGAGGGAAAGGTAAATGCAAGGCTGATGGTAACTCGGAGTTCGTGGCTAACACTAATACACAGAGCAATAATCAGTGTCGAAAGGGGAGGCCGCTTGCTCGGACTGGTGGATCAGGTCCTACTCTTGAGCAGTTGCTGAATGAGCCCTGTCCAAAGCATGGCATGCAAGAGAAACTAGCTCCTCACCTTTGGAAAGATTGTTCAATTATGAGGGCTTTCAAAAAATTCTGACTTGTTTCACAACAATCATGGGCCGGGCGGCGCCTCAGGTTCCAGCGGCGGCGGTTCTCATGGCCCGGGTTATGGAGGTGGCGGTTCTAATTCCGGCTTCCAAGGCTACCAAGGTAATCAGGGTGGTTTTAATCAAGGTAATTAGGGCGGTTATAATCAAGGTAATCAGGGTGGTTACAATCAGCAATCCTGCCATGGGGGTCAGCATCAGCAGCAACCCAGATTTCAAAGCAATCTGAAGCAGTTGAATAGTGGGCAGTATCATGTTTTCACCACAAGTTTACGCAAGCGGGACCAGAAGCTCCATAAGCGGGCTGTGAACACCGTTGAGCCGGCAGTTCCCCATTACTTATGATGGTCTGAGCAGCCCATTATGTGGAGTCGAGCGGATCACCCGCCCCGGGTCGATAATCCAGGTCATTTAGCTTTGGTGTTGGCGCCTCAAGTTGGTGGATATAAGTTCACTAAGGTACTCATGGAGGGGGGAAGCAGCATCAATATTCTTTATTATGAAACCTTCCGTCGCATGGGGTTAATCGTTAAGAATCTTAAGCCGTCTAATATTGTTTTCCATGGAGTGGTACCTGGTAAGTCGGCATATCATGTAGGGAAGATCGAGCTGGAGGTGGCCTTCGATGATGAGCATGATTCCAGGGCCGAGAAGTTAACCTTTGAAGTGGTCAAAATCAGGAGCCCGTACCACGCTCTGTTTGGACGGCTGGCTTATGCCAAGTTCATGGCATGGCCGTGTTATGTTTATCTACAACTCAAGATGTCGGGTTACAAAGGGACCATCACAGTGCATGGGAGTCGGAAGATAGCCCTGGAGTGTGAAGAAGGTGATGCTGCTTATGCCGAGTCTGTCTGTTCAACAGAGGAATTGAAGTTTTACAAAGATAATGTTGACCCGACGGATATGACATTTTTGAAAAAGCCAACTACAAAGCATGATCCGGTTTTGAAGTTTAAATCGGCGGATGATACCAAGCTCGTTGACTTTGTTCCTGGCGATTCATCCAAGCAGTTCAGTATCAGTGCTAATCTGGATCCTAAATAGGAAAGCGCGCTCATCGAGTTCAACCGTGAGAACCGGAACATCTTTGCATGGAAACCTTCTGACATGCCGGGTGTACCGAGGGAACTCGCTGAGCACACTCTCAATATTGATCCAAAATTTAAGCCGGTCAAGCAATTCCTTCGTCGCTTCAATGAGGAGAGGCATAAGGCCATTGGTGAAGAAGTGGCACGGCTCTTGGTGGCTGGGTTCATTGTTGAAGTCTTTCATCCTGAGTGGTTGGCTAACCCGGTGCTGGTGCTTAAGAAGAACGGTACCTGGCATATGTGTGTGGACTACACGGATTTAAACAAGGCTTGTCCGGCTGATCCTTTCGCTCTCCCTCGTATTGATCAAATCATTGATGCTACGGCGGGTTGTGAGCGTTTGAGTTTTTTGGATGCTTATTTTGGTAATCATCAGATCAATATGGCAGTTAAGGACCAGGAGAAGACAACTTTCATCACTCCCTTTGGAGCCTTCTGCTATGTGTCTATGCCTTTCGGGCTCAATAGTGCCTAGGCGACTTATCAGTGATGTGTGCAGAATTGTCTTCATGGTCAGATTGGGTGCAATGTTCATGCTTATATGGACGACATTGTGGTGAAATCCAGAGAGAAGGAAACTTTGATAGATGATTTGAAAGAAACCTTCGACAATCTCTGGGTCTACAAGATGATGCTTAACCCGGCCAAGTGCATTCTTGGTGTGCCAGCAGGCAAGCTTTTGGGTTTTCTGGTTTCCAACAGAGGCATTGAGACTAACCCAGAAGATCAAGGCCATTACCTCCCTGGCAAAGCCGGCGTGTATTAATGATGTTCAGCGCCTGGCGGGTCGTATTGATGCCTTAAGTCGGTTCATAAGCCGGTTGGGTGAAAAGGCCATACCACTGTATCAGATGATGAAGAAAACAGATATCTTTGTCTGGAGTGATGCTGCTAATGATGCGTTTTAAGACTTGAAGAGGCAGCTAGTTGAGCCGCCGGTTCTCGCAGCTCCCATTGACAAGGAGCCATTATTGTTATATGTGGCCGCTAACACCCGGGGCTGTCAATGTAGCCATTGTGGTGGAACGGAAGGAGGCTGGCAAGGAATATCCGGTTCAACGACTGGTTTACTACATCAGTGAGGTGCTTATTGAGTCCAAGCAGAGGTATCCACACTGGCAGAAGCTCATTTATGGGGTGTTCATGGCCAGCCAGAAGCTTAAACAATATTTTCTGGGTCATCCCATCACCGTGGTCAGTTCTGCTCCCTTAGGGGATATTATTCAAAACAGAGAAGCCACAGGGCGGGTAGCCAAGTGGGCCATTGAGCTTGGGCCTCATGGTTTGAAGTATATGCCTCGCATTGCCATCAAGTCTCAAGCGCTAGTGGATTTCATCAACGACTGGGCAGAGCTGCAGATGCCTGAAGAGAAGCCAGATAACACATATTGGACTATTCACTTTGATGGATCCAGACAATTGGAGGGTTCGGGGGCTGGAGTTGTATTAGCTTCCCCTCGAGGTGACAAGTTTTGTTATGTTCTAAGGTTGATGTTCCCCTGTACTAACAATGCAGCTGAGTATGAAGCATTGCTCCATGGTCTTTGGATGGCCAAGGATAAGAACTTAAGTCGGGTGAGATGTTTCGGCGACTCAGACTTGGTGGCTCAACAAGTCTCAGGCACATGGGATTCTAAGGATCCGCTCATGGCGGCTTATCGCCGTGAAGTTGATGCTATTACTGCGTATTTCAAGGGTTATCAAGTGGAGCACATCGATCGCAGGAAGAACGAGGCGACTGATGCTTTAAGCCGGTTGGGGTCTCAGCGTAAGCTGGTGCCACCTAACACTTTCTTGAATATTTTGCATAGCCCTTCTGTCAAGTTACCTATAGAGGAAGATCTGGCTGTTCCTGACCTGGAGGCACAATTGGCGGCAGCTCTTCACGCTATCCCAGATTGGACAGTACCATATTTGGCTTATATGACCCGGGGTGAGTTACCTTAGGATGAAACTTTGGCCAGGCAGATAACCCGACGGTCTAAGTCAATGACAATTGCCAATGGCGAGTTACACCATCACAGTGTCATTGGGGCATTTCAGCGTTGCGTCTCTCCTGAGGAAGGCCGTGAGATTCTTCATGAGATTCATGAAGGAGATTGTGGTCATCATGCTGGTTCAAAGTCCCTTGTGGCCAAAGCTTTTTCGTCATGGATTTTATTGGCTGACGGCTCATGCTGATGCAGAGGATTTGGTCAGTAAATGTGATGGTTGTCAAAAAATTTCATGGCGAGCTCATGTGCCAGCTCAAGAATTGAGGATGACTCCAATTGCTTGGCAGTTTGCAGTCCGGGGGCTTAATATGGTTGGGCCTTTTAAAATGTCCAAGGATAAAATGACCCACCTTTTGGTGGCGGTTGACAAATTATCAAAGTGGGTTGAAGCAGAGCCGGTCAGTAAGTGTGACGCGGCAACAACAGTTCAATTCATCAAAAAGGTGATCTTTCGCTTTGGCTATCCCCACAACATTATAACTGATAATGGCATTAATCTGTCCAAGGGTGCTATGAAAGAGTTTTGTCAACGTGAGCATATTCGACTTGACGTCTTGTCAGTGGCTCACCCTCAATCCAATGGTCAAGCTGAAAGAACCAACCAAGAAATTCTGAGAGGCATCAAGCCCCGACTTATGATTCCATTGCAGAGGATGCCGGGTTGTTGGATGGAAGAGTTACCTTCCATGTTATGGAGTATCAATACTACCCCCAACATATCTACGGGTTATATGCCTTTCTTCATGGTTTACGGAGTAGAGGCGGTTCTTCCTAGCGACATCCGTCACGACTCGTCCCGCGTGTCGGCTTACATTGAAGCTAATAACGAACAAGCACGTCAGTATGCACTTGACCTATTAGATGAGGAGCGTGACCTTGCGGCAGCTCGCTTGACGATTTACCAACAAGATCTGCGCCGTTACCACAGCCGTCGGGTTAAGTCTTGAACCTTTCAGGAAGGTGATTTATTGCTCTGGCTCATCCAGGATCAGACCAATATGCACAAGTTATCCCCACCTTGGGAAGGGCCTTTTTTGGTAGCAAGAACTTGAATAATGGGTCATACTACCTTATCGATATTCGAGGGCACAAGGACTCACGTAAGTCGGAGGAGGAGACCCGCCAGCCGTGGAATATTGCTCATCTTCGGCCTTACTACACTTGAGCCACCGGCTCTTATGATGTACATATTTTTGATGATGTATATATTATGATGATTATAATAAAGCAGGGCCTTTGTTGTTTCATCTTCAACAATCATGCGTCTTCGTCATCATAATTTCAATGATCAAAGGGGGCTTGATCATATTCGAATCACAACTATTAACCCCTTTGGTCCGGCTTCCTGGTCGCATTCGAACCATAGCCGTTAAACACTTTGATCATTAGGGGGCTTGGTCGTATTCGAATCACAGCTATTAACCCCTTTTGGTCCGGCTTATTTATCATATTCGAATCATAGCCATTAAACACTTTGATCACTTGGGGGCTTGATCGTATTCGAATCATAGCTTTTAACCCCTTTGGTCCGGCTTCCTAGTCGTATTCAAACCATAGCCATTAAACACTTAGATCACTTGGGGCTTGGATCGTATTCGAATCACAGCCGTTAACCCTCTTGATCTGGCTTATTGATCGTATTCGAATCATAGCTGTTAAATACTTTGGTCACTAGGGGGCTTCCTGATCGTATTTGAATCATAGCTGTCGGTACCCCTTTGATCGGCGCAATGCCAAAAACCATTCGGGGGCTTCCTGATCATATTCGAATCATATCTATCAACCCTTATGGTCCAGCTTCCTGCTCGTATTCGAAGCATAGCCTTGCTTTTTTCATTTGGTTTGATCATTTGAAGATTTTTTGCGTTTCTTCTTCATACTATTTTGCCTTGTGGTGAAAAGTGAATCCGGCCATGTAGCCTTCAAATTTATAGCTCATATTTTAAGCATCACAGTGGTCTATATTACCCGGCTTAATGAGAGGCGACAAGCCGCCCATACATGATGATATCAGTCACTTGGAAATATTGGCTTCTAAAGCTTTTGGTGCTAACCCTTACTGCACAGGTATCGTAAACCGGCAGTACAATTCAATATCACAGGTATGATATTGTTATTATTGTGTTTAAATTCGGGTTCAACCAGCCTTATCTATAACTGTTTTAAGCATCAGTGGTTATATGCGAGGTATTATGACCCTCCCTGCGGTAAACCGCCAAGGGATCTTGTGATCTATTTGTGTGCAGGATAATTCAAAATTTTCATCTGCACCAGTCAACATCATGATAAGTATAAAGAGGATAATTATAAAGTGGCGGCTTAACAGTGTTGAGCACAACACAAAACATGCACGATGGCATGGCAGAGCAAAGTTATTGATACCCTATTACATGACTCCACGAGTCCAAATGATTAACTGTTTTTCAGAAGGTCACAAATATGAACCACCCAGCGGATCAATCTTCTTGATTCTGCTGGCCTGATGCTTCTGGATCATCCCTCTCCGCTTCTTCGTCCTATTCTACTTCCTAGAAGATTGGTGATGACCAGTCAATACCATTCAAAGCTTGGAACTCAGCTTCATCATCAATAAGCTTGGACGGGTCAACTTCAGGAGCAAAAGTGTGCTTACGGATTGGGGGGATAAGATCTTTCACTTTGTAAGACGGTGTTGGCATCTTCTGATTTTCCAAGTCATAAGCCGGTTGATACTTGGTAAGGTTTGTCTCATTGGCAATCAGACTGGCCAGAGGACACATGTCCTTCATGCAAGAAGCAAAGTCTTTCTTGTCAAACACGGTGTCATCTTCCTTAAGGCTTGGATACCCAATAGAGATATCAGCCGGGTCTAGCTCCGGTAGCCATGCTTTGGCCCGGTTTAAAGCAGTCACAACTCTGGCTCTTGCAGATGATCGCTTCATCTCACTAAACCTTTTAGGCAGAATGGAAAGCTTCTTTAATACATCAACCAAGAGAGTGGGGGCTTCATTAGATCGAGAAATTGTGGCCAATGCATGCTGAGCACCAGTATAAAGCTGCTCCACTAGTGTGTAAACCTCCTTCAGCTTCACAAGCATATCTTGGTTGAGATTGGTGCTTCTGGGGCCTGCATAATAGTCATGGATCGATTAAAAGCGGTTCATATCATCAAGGAAGATATTCAAAATTTGACAGTCATAAGGCGACTTACCAAAGATAGCAGAAACCATCTGAGACACCTAGCGTTTTAAGCCGGAAAGTTCAGTGGTCGCTTCGTGGAGAGCCACCTCCGCCTTTTCAGCCCGTTGGGTCAAGGCAATTTTTTCTTCAGCCCAGGCATTTTTCTCAACTTCAAAGCCGGTCTTCATTTTTTCTGATTCAACCACACTGAATTCGAACTTTGAGTTCGCCTTCTGGGTCTCAGATTCTTGTAACTCCAGACGAGTCTTCAATGCAGACAGCTCTAATTGAAGTTGAGTTGTGGTGGTCTATACATACACCGGATCAAAAATATAAGTTAGCTAAAAACATGAAGTCCCAAGCCTTTTGCAAGCAACAACACTTGGCACTTGGGGGCTAATGTCTGCCGAGAAAGCTACTCATGCAATGGTTTATGTGAATAAGTCCAAAGAACTTTGCGAGCAAGAGTACTTGGCACTTGGGGGCTAATGCATATTGCTTGTTTTCAGCCGGCTCATGAGAATCACACAAGTAAGTATTGTTTTCTACACAAGAATAGAAAGGACCGGCTCATTCATGTTGATTAAACCGGCCCTTGGGGGCTATGGATTCAGTGTTAACCATTGCAGCTATACTTTAAGCTACATGCTTTAAGCCAGATTTTTAAAGGATTCTATCAAAGGATACTACTTATGCTCACGGTTAATCTAAGTCTACAACATATTCATCATAAACAGTAGACTTGGGGGCTGACGGGATGTGCAAAACTCAATAAAGGAAGAGTTCATACCTCAAACTTTTGGTACATTTGCTTCACCATGTCAACTTGAAGTTCACGGCTGTTGTGTACTTGACTGAGATAACCAGAATACACTTCGCCAATGCTTAATTGGGAGTAGTTAGCAACATCAAATCTTACTTTGCGTCGTTCAATCTGCTCCTCCTTGGCAGAGTGTTTGGCCAAGACGGTAGGCCTTCCCGTCTCTCTAAAACCGGTATTGGTGATCACCATGTCGTCATCTTGTGTGTCAGCCGTCTTAACAGGGTTGAGGCTTCAAGATTAAAAGGGTCCTTGTTGGCTTGATCGATATGCGGGTCAAGAGTCACTGGTGGAATATCAAGAACCGGTTCAGATGGTTGAGGAACAAAGGCCTCAGGTGCTGTAGTATGTTCTTCCAATTCACTGACTTTCGGGTCTTCGGTCGGCTTATTCACCTTTGCCATCTTGCTGGGCTTGGCTTTTCCACTACATAAGTCATGAAAGGTCAGTATAAGAATCAACAAGCATAATGAGAGAATAAGTAATTGTTATTACCTGGGAGCAGTCTTGAAAGCCGGCAGAGACGATTGAGTTGAGTCACGGAAGAGGAACGAGACGTTTCCTGATAATTTGAGTCAGAAGAATTGAGTGGTTGCCGGATGAGACCCGCCAAAGGATAAAAAGAGTTTAAGTTGGGGGTGTCGGTGTCAAAACCGGCGGATCTTGGGTAGGGGGTCCCGAACTATGCGTCTAGGCGGATGGTAACAGGAGACAAGGGACACGATGTTTTTACCCAGGTTCGGGCCCTCTCGATGGAGGTAAAACCCTACTCCTGCTTGATTAATATTGATGATATGGGTAGTACAAGAGTAGATCTACCACGAGATCAGAGAGGCTAAACCCTAGAAGCTAGCCTATGGTATGATTGTTGTTCGTCCTACGGACTAAAACTCTCCGGTCTATATAGACACTGGAGAGGGCGAGGGTTACACAGAGTCGGTTACAATGGGAGGAGATCTACATATCGTATCGCCAAGCTTGCCTTCCACGCCAAGGAAAGTCCCATCCGGACACGGGACGAAGTCTTCAATCTTGTATCTTCATAGTCCGGGAGTCCGGTCAAAGGTCATAGTCCGGCCATCCGGACACCCCCTAATCCAGGACTCCCTCAGTAGCCCCCGAACCGAGCTTCAATGATGATGAGTCCGGCGCGCAGATTTGTCTTCGGCATTGCAAGGTGGTTTCTTCTCCAAATCCCATATAGCTGTCGAATAGTGTCCGACTTCTGATGAACGTTGCACTCCTTGGCTTCTGCGCCCAATAATGGCCATCTTCCACGTGTCAAAAGAATTCGAAAAGATGGGGTGTTTTTTCATTTACCCCCCTAGCTGCGAAAATGGGCCGCCTATAAAAGAGGCGGGGACTTATATCCGAATCACACCATCTCCCCGCCACGAGCATTCATCGGAGCGCATTCGATAGAGATCCATTCCATCATGGCCGGTCGTCGTAGCTCCTCCTCTCCCTCCCAGCCCTCAGCCTGGAGATTGGGAGAGGTGTTCCGTCCCGCACAGCGAGCTAGTAGCGCTCCAAGCCAAGGGGCTTCTCCCCCCAGCTTACATGGTCCCAGTTCGAGCCGGGATTGCCACCTATAATGGCGAAGAGCAAGCGGAGAGCGTCCCCAATCCCTCCAAAGGAGAGCGTGTATGCCTTGTCCCTTATTTAATAAGAGGGCTCGGATTTCCAGTTCATCCGTTTCTCCGGGGGCTCCTGGACTTCTATGGCCTCCAGTTACACAACCTTACGCCTGCCTCCATATTGCATATTGCGGGCTTCGTAGCCCTTTGCGAGCTGTTTTTGGGCATCGAGGCCCATTTCGCGCTGTGGAAGAAGTTGTTCTGCCTCGTGCCCCATTCTCAGGAGGGGTCGATATATCAAGTGGGCGGAGCCGAACTATGGCGCATCGCCGAGACCAGATATCTATCCGGAACCCCAAAGAAGGCGTCCGAAGACTGACCTTAAGAATGGTTTTATATAGAAGACGTCCCTCTGCCGGACCCTGTACGGATCGGCCTCCCTGAGTTTGATAATGCTCCCTTGAAGAAACGCCTGAGCTGGCGCCCACGGAGCCCTTAGAAGGAAAATGACAGGGACGTCCTTTACCTGATGAGACGGATAAGGTTGTTAGCTCATTCCGGACTGACCATGATCGAGGTCATGGCCACATGCATTACGCGGGGGGTGCAGCCGCTTCAGTACAGAGGCCACCCCATGTGGGATTTCAACGGGGAGGACGACGCCACCCGGTGCGGCCGTAAGGGGCCGGATTCGGCTGCCACTCTAATGAAGATCTTGTCCGCTTTGTACAAGGGAGAAGAGGAGGAATTCCTCCGCATAAACCCACGGGGCGGATTTTCTATGTACAATCCTCCAAGCTGGGTAAGCGAATACTTTCACTTGCCCATCTGTTTTCATATTCCCATAGTTAAGTACTTAGTCTAGCAATTTCAACGCAGGAGCTACGCCAGACTGTAAAGGAGATAAACATCCCTCCTCCACAACCCGAGGACCCGGAACGGTCCCTCGACCCGGACTCCCATGAGGACCCGGCCTTATGTGTGGAGCTGATTGATGGGGTGTTTCATCAATTGACTCCAATTACGGTCGATTATCCCGGACTACTTCCAGCCTCAAAGGTAACTGAGACCGAAGTCCCAGTATTTTCAAGAGGATCCATCTGTGCTTATTTTCGTATACCAACGGTGTTTTTTGCAAGGGAAGTCCTTGAGGCGGAGGGCCGAGCCCGCGGCGGCTAGCCAACAAGGGCAATCGAAGCCAAGCGGGCCGAAAAGAAGTGCGGACCAGATCGAGATGCCAGCGCAATGGTATGGCGTGCAATTTTAATGCCCAGGGCTTATGCCCTTAAGGCATACTAACGCTCATGCTCTCTTCAGGAAGAAGATCGCCCGCCGGACTATGTCCATCGGCCAGGCTTCAAGGCCGGGTCCGAAAGCGGAGGCGAACACGGGGCGCGCATCGGACGCTCCTCGACAGAGGGTGCGGACAGGCTGTCTGCCACCAATTCTGAGGTGGAGAGTGCCATGAACCACAGGCGTCGCCAGACTGTTCTTCGTGACGCTTGTTTTTCCCAAGAGGCGTTGGCCGCTTTTAATACAGGAGACGCGTACCTCCATGCCGCTCAAAATGGTCTAGCCAGAGCCACAGAGCAGTATGTAAAAGACATACGGGTGAGAAAATTTGATGGTTATATATGTCAGTAGCCCCCGAGACTTGAAATAGTTAGAATGACTGATTTAAGGATCATTTGTTATGCATGATCTTACAGAAAAGAATACCCGACTATCCCAGGAGCTGGAAGAGTGCAAAGCCCAACTTGAGGCCGCACTAGCCGCAACAGGGAAGGCCAAAGAGACCCTCTCTGGTAACATACACTTCAAAAGATAAGTATTTTGTGAAGTGCGGCATGTGTGCAATTCTGACAATAACAGTGCAGATGGCGCCGGAGTGGATCCGGACAAGCAGCAACTCTTGCGCCAGTTAAAGGCCGGCGAGAGCGTGCTTACAAGGGTGAGGCAAGAGAAGAACAAGCTTCAAGATGCCAACACCTAGCTGGGCGAGGAACTAAAGGATGTTCGTGCTCAGCTATCGGACTCCGTGAAGGAGAATCGGCGGCTTCGACGCGGCATTTTTAGTAAGTGCTTGAACGAACTATGAAAAGAAGAGTTCGGCGAGGAAGTCGAATTGACAGTGTTATGTCTGTAGGTATGCTGACAGGTCGACCTGCGGAGGAAATGCCCGGTTCTACGGGTGACCTTCTCCCCGAGCTCTCACAACTGCATGAACGAGTTCGGCAGGTGATGCAAGGCATCGCCCAGGCCTTGTGGCCATCCGTCTCCATGCCCGAAGGCCTTGGAGAGCTTGCAGAGAAGCTGAAGGGAGCGCGGCGGCGCTTCCGATTATGGAAGATATCGGCCTGCCGTCAAGGCGCTAGGGAAGCCTGGGCCATGGTGAAGACGCGGTACACGAAGGCTGACCCAAACCACATGGCCGAGGTCGGACCTGTGGGGCCCGATGGGAAGGAGATCCCTGACAGTTTAGTGAACGGCCAGGTAGAGTTGGCCGCAAAATATTCCCAACATGACTGTAAACTAGACAGCCTGTTGGATGGTATTGAAGAGGAATATACCCAGTCAAATTGACTATGTAATTTAAAATGACATGTAAAATGCCTTCTAGCCGGATTGTATATCGTTTGTCATAGCGGACCTTTTCGCTTCAACCTCAGGACCCGATAGTCCGGAGTGTGTCCGAATACCCTCTCAGTTATGTAAGAACCGGGGCATGCGTGGAGACCAGGCGTAGGGGTCATTAGTGCTTTATCAGATAAGTGCCCAACTAATTATGTTATATTACATGGTTAGTAAGAAACATCTTCCAGGGAGAATAGTTCCGTTAGGGGTTCCTTTCCCTAGGAGGCATGCCCTAAAGTGCATGTCCGGACTGCGAAAAGAGCAGAAAAACATCTGGGGGCAGATAAATAAATAGGTAAAAAATCGTCTTTTAGTTCACCGACCGCATATTCTCTTAAGAATGCTAGCTTTCGGCTTCACCCAGTCTGAGGTACACATCCGGCTGACCCGGTAGTAACAATCGCAGAGGTGCTCCCTTTACCACCTAGCCAAACAATCGGGAACGTAGGGGTAAGCACAGGAGCCAGGCAGCCCAGCTTGGCCAAAACTTAAGTCATATCGATGCATATAATGGTGAATAAAAGGGACATGCGGAAGTGTGACACATGTGTTGGGCGCGAGGCCCGTATAAACAAGCTTCTGTTAAAGAAGCCCCCAGGTATAGTGAGCGCAGATAGCGCGCCAATTGTGTGCGAGCGAGGCACAAACGAGCCCTTAGAAGGCTGTAATAGAAAAAGAGGGAGAGGGAGAGAAATATAAGACAGCTAATGTCTAAAAAGTAGACAGAGGAAGGAGACGAACACAGAGTCCGGCGCTAGGTGTAGAATCTTCGTAGGTGTGCTGCGTTCCATGGGTTCGGCTCGAGTCGGTTATCCGATGCATTTTGCAGACGGTACGCTCCACTAGTCAGGACTTGGTCGATTATGAAGGGACCTTCGCATTTGGGCTTGAGTTTGTCCTTTTTCTTGTCCGGTAGGCGTAGAACTAATTCGTCAACATTGTAAGTTTTGGCCCGTACTTCTCTGCTTTGGTATCTTCGAGCCTGCTGTTGATAGAATGCGGAACAGACTTTCGCCACGTCGCGCTCCTCCTCCAATGCGTCCAAGCCGTCCTGCCGATCGAGTTCGGCTTCTCTTTTTTCATACATGCACACGCGAGGTGAGTCATGAATTATGTCGCAGGGCAGGACTGCCTCTGCGCCGTATACCATAAAAATGGTGTGAATCCGGTAGTGCGATTTGGCGTGGTCCGCAGCCCCTAGAGTACATAGTCGAGCTCCTCTACCTAGTGTGTGTTAGATTCCTTGAGGGACCGCACTAGCCTGGGCTTGATGCCGCTCATGATTAGACCATTTTCTCATTCGACTTGACCGTTAGTTTGTGGGTGATAGACTGAAGCATAGTCGAGCTTGATGCCCATGTTTTTGCACCAGAGTTTTACCTCGTCGGCCGTAAAGTTCGTGCCGTTATCAGTGATGATGTTGTGGGGGACGCTGTAACGGTGTACGACCCCTGATATGAAGTCTATCACTGGTCCGGATTCGGCCGTCTTGACAGGCTTGGCCTCTATCCATTTGGTGAATTTGTCAACCATGACCAATAAGTATTTTTGCTTGTGGGTTCCCCCTTTAAGGGGTCCGAGCATGTCAAGCCCCCAGACCATGAAGGGCCAGGTGATGGGTATAGTTTGGAGGGCGGTGGGTGGCATATGGCTTTGGTTAGCAAATAATTGGCAACCGACGCATCGTTGGACTAAGTCCTGAGCATCTGCCCGGGCCGTCGGCCAATAAAATCCAGTACGGAAGGCCTTGCTTACAAGGGCCCGGGCTGCGGCGTGGTGCCCGCCGAGTCCGGCATGAATTTCAGCCAGAAGGTTCCGCCCTTCCTCTTCGGAGATACACCTTTGAAGGACTCCGGGGTGCTTTTCTTATAAAGCTCTCCTTCATGGACTTTGTAGGCTTTAGATCGCCACACTATGCAGCATGCCTCGTTTTGGTCCTCGGGGAGTTCCTGCCTAGTTAGGTAGGCTAAGAATGGTTTTGTCCATGGGGCAATGGCTGCCATTATTACGTGGGCTGAGGATGTTACTTCGTTGGCAGAGCCTCCCATTGTGTCAGAATGTTCGGTGTCAGGTGGTGCGGCTGAGTCCGGGTTGTTATTTTCGGACTCCCCTTCCCATTGTACGGATGGCTTGAATAGCCTCTCCAAGAAAATGTTGGGGGGACTGCATCGCGCTTTGCACCGATGCGTGCCAAGGCGTCTGCTGCCTGATTGTTTTCCCAGGCTATATGGTGAAATTCGAGCCCCTCGAACCGAGCTGGCATTTTTAGGACGGCATTGCGATAAGCTGCCATTTTCGGATCCTTGGCATCAAAATATACATTTATTTGGGATATCGCGAGGTTCAAATCCCCACGCACCTCTAGGCGTTGAATGCCCATGGAGACTGCCATCCGGAGACCATGTAGAAGGGCCTCGTATTCGGCTGCATTGTTAGAGTCCGTATACATTATCTGGAGTACATATTGAATTGTATCTCCTGTTGGGGACGTCAGAACGACGCCAGCCCCCAGACCCGCTAGCATTTTGGAGCCGTCGAAGTGCATGATCCAGTTGGAATATGTGCCGCACTCTTTAGGGAGTTCGGCTTCAGTCCATTCAGCGACAAAGTCGGCCAAAACTTGTGACTTGATAGCTCGTCATGGCTTATAGGTTATGTCGAACAGAAGGAGCTCAATGGCCCATTTGGCAATCCGGCCCGTCGCGTCGTGGTTGTTTATAATATCATTAAGAGGTACTTCGGAGGCTACTGTTATTGAACACTCTTGAAAGTAGTGTCGTAGCTTTCGGGACGCCATGAACACTGCGTACGCTATCTTTTGGTAATGCGGGTACCGTGACTTGCATGGAGTGAGGATAGTGGACACGTAGTAGACTGGTTTTTGAAGGGGGAATTTGTGCCCGTCCGTTTCTTGTTCGACGATGAGCACTGCACTTACAACTTGATGAGTTGCCGCAATGTATAATAGCATTGGTTCGCCGATGTTAGGCGCGGCCAGGACCGGGTTTGTTGCCAATATGGATTTTATTTCTTCGAGTCCGGCCATGGCAGCATCCGTCCACTCGAAGTGTTCGGTGCGTCGGAGGAGGCGATAAAAGGGTAATGCCTTTTCTCCCAAGTGGGAGATGAAGCGGCTTAGAGCCGCCACGCATCCAGTCAATTTTTGTATTTGTTTGAGGTCCTTTGGAATATCCAATTGTGACAGAGCTCGGATCTTGGCTGGGTTTGCTTCAATTCCCCTACCGGATACGATGAAGCCCAAGAGCTTTCCGGCTGGTATGCCGAAAACGCATTTTTCTGGGTTAAGCTTGATGTCATATGTTCGGAGGTTATCGAACGTGAGCCTCAAGTCGTCTACTAGAGTTTCGACATGTTTGGTTTTGACGACCACGTCATCCATGTATGCTTCAACTGTTTTGCCGATCTGGTTGGCCAGACATGTCTGAATCATGTGCTGATATGTTGCGCCGGCGTTTTTGAGCCCGAAGGGCATTGTGTTGAAGCAGAATGGGCCATACGGGGTGATAACTGCCGTTGTGGCTTGGTCTGGCTCTGGCATCTTAATTTGGTGGTAGCCAGAGTATGCGTCGAGGAAACACAATGAATCGTGTCCTGCGGTAGTGTCGATGATTTTTTCGATGCGGGGGATGGGGAAGGGATCCTTTGGGCAAGCCTTGTTGAGGTCCTTGAAATCGACGCATAGGCGCCAGGATTTGTCCTTCTTTGGTACCATCACCAGGTTTGCTAGCCAATCTAGATGTTTTATATCTCTGATAAATCGGGCTTCCAGTAGTTTGGCTAGCTCCTCTCCCATGGCTTGTCTCTTAGGTTCAGAGAAACGCCGAAGAGCCTACTTGACAGGCTTGAATCCTTTTAGGATGTTTAAGCTGTGCTCGGCCAGCCTGCGTGGGATTCTTGGCATGTCTGAAGGGTGCCAGGCAAAAATGTCCCAATTTTCGCATAGGAATTCTCGTAGTGCGGCATCTACATCAGGGTTTAATTGTGCCCCGATGGAGGCCGTTTTCGTAGGGTCCGTTGGATGGACTTGGAATTTGACTATTTCGTCTGCCGGTTTAAAGGAGGTGGACTTGGATCTCTTGTCGAGTATCACGTCGTCCCTGTCCACCATGGAGCGCAGTGCTGTTAGTTCCTCGGCCGTTAGGGTTTTGGATAATGCCTCAAGGGCCAGTGCGACTGTCTTGTTTTCGGCACGGAGTGCTATGTCCGGGTCACTAGCAAGAGTGATGATTCCGTTGGGTCCGGGCATTTTGAGCTTCATGTACCCGTAATGGGGTATAGCTTGAAAAAACGTGAATGCCTCCCGCCCTAACAGAGCGTGGTACCCGCTGCTGAACCGGGCCACTTGAAATGTGACCTCCTCGGACCTGTAATTATCTGGCGTGCCGAACACTACGTCCAGTGTGATTTTTCCTGTGCAGCACGCTTCCCGACTGGGGATTATTCCTCTAAAGGTTGTGTTGCTTCGCTCAATGCGGCTCCAGTCTATTTCCATTTTTCGAAGGGTTTCCTCATAAATGAGGTTCAACCCGCTGCCACCGTCCATGAGTACCTTGGTAAGTCGAAAGTCGTCCACTATCGGACTCAGGACCAATGCGGCTGGTCCTCGGCTGTTCAGAATTTAGGTTCGTCACTAGCATTGAAGGTAATAGCCGTGTCACTCCATGGATTTATTGTTGCTACCTGGTAGACTTTGGTAAGGCCGTGGAGTGTTCGTTTCCGCATATTGTTTGATGCGAAAGTCTCGAAGACTGTTGATACCGTACTGGTATTCCTGGGCTGGTGCTCTGCGGATTTTGGAGTTAGAAGCTCCTCGCCACTTCTGGCCACCTGCCGGAGTATCCAACATGCTCTAAGGCTATGAGTTGGAGTGACGCCCTCTGTACTATGAATTTTGCAGGGTCCATTGAGCCATCCCTCCAGTACGGTTCCATACCCTATAGAGGGTTTTTGTTTTTTGGTGATTAACCCCTGTGCATGGCGATAATGCGCCCTTTTATTTCACATTGGGGTTGTATTCAGGGCTGGATCGTCCCAGAATTTTATTTCGGTTTTCCGGACACTTTCCATCGCACAGTATTTTCGTACCATGGATGCCAAGTCAGTGAAGCATGTAATATCATGGCAACTTATGGCGTTGAGGATTCTGATGTCTGTGCAATTATTGCAGAAAGATGGAATTGCATGCTCCTCGCGGCAATACTCTATCATGTTCATAACCAGGAGGAATCTGGCCCAGTAATGATGTACTGTTTCTGTGGGCTCTTCCCGAAGTTGGGATAGATCCCTTATGTTAGGGTGGGCGGGTGGAGTTAAATCCGGAACCTCGCCCGATCTGAGGCTCAGGGGCCAAGGAGTTTCCGAATCCGGAAGCTTGGGTTCTTGGATGCTGTCCAATGAATCTGGCCCGCTGCCTGACTTTAGGTTCAGGGCTTGAGTGACGTCCTCCCCTCCGCGGGTATCCGGCTTGGGGTGATCGGGAATCCGGACATATTTCGTCCTTAAGATGGGTATAGATTCGCCGCATTGTTCCTCCACCACTGCGACGTGGTGGGTGACCTGGGGAGAGTCAATTTCTCTTGGATCGGGTTTAAGCCCAATCTGATCGTAGTCTGTAGCGACTCCCAGGGCGGCGATGCGATCCAAGAGCTCGTTTAAGGAAGAGAGCGCCATCGGATCTAACTGCTCAGCGAGTTCCGAGTCGACGTGGAGATTGCTTCTGATGACCCGAGAAGTCATCGTCGGCGCGGCGGCCGAATAGGCGGTCATAAGAAAACCGCCTAGCCGGAGAGTTTGGCCGATAGCCAAAGCTCCTTTAGCAACAGCGTCGTCTTTAAAGACGGGATGCGGCATCCTTCCTGATGGCGATGGCACAGTGGAACTCTCAATGAAAGCACCAATGTCGGTGTCAAAACCGGCGGATCTCGGGTAGGGGGTCCCGAACTGTGCGTCTAGGCGGATGGTAACAGGAGACAAGGGACATGATGTTTTTACACAGGTTCGGGCCCTCTCGATGGAGGTAAAACCCTACTCCTGCTTGATTAATATTGATGATATGGGTAGTACAAGAGTAGATCTACCATGAGATCAGAGAGGCTAAACCCTAGAAGCTAGCCTATGGTATGATTGTTGTTCGTCCTACGGACTAAAACTCTCCAGTTTATATAGACACCGGAGAGGGCTAGGGTTACACAGAGTCGGTTACAATGGGAGGAGATCTACATATCGTATCGCCAAGCTTGCCTTCCACGCCAAGGAAAGTCCCATCCGTACACGGGACGAAGTCTTCAATCTTGTATCTTCATAGTCCGGGAGTCCGGCCAAAGGTCATAGTCCGGCCATCCGGACACCCCCTAATCCAGGACTCCCTCAGGGGGTGACCTCATTTTGACGCTTCCTCGGAGTGTTCGGTAAATCGGAGGATAATTCTTCATCCCTGCTTGTCCGAGTCTGCCGCTGGTTCTCATGCTGTTGTTTCTTCAAAAGAAAGTGAGGATTCAGATGAGCTAAGGGGTGTGAAAATCTTACTTTCCGAGTTACTCTTCGGATTTTCTGTCTTGGCAAGGGCTCGGAGTTGGATGAAATGATAGCTACCTCTTCTTCAAGAGCTTGACTGGTCCCCGTGTCATCCTAATGATAGTCAATGTCAATAAGATGGTTGAAAAAGGAGCCAAGAGAGTCAAGGGCTACCTCCGACTCAAAGGTGTCGTCCAGCTCAAGCAGCTCAGAAGCGTTGGGCTTCTTTCCCTTCTTCTTGGTGGTTCTCTTGGCGGCTTTCTTGGCCTTCCTGGCTCTCTTGGCAGCTTCATGGTCATATTCTTTCTTCCAAAAGTCATCATCAGCCTGTGAAAATCATCAAGGTTGAGTTAAAACAAAGTATTTAAGAATGAAGGCAAAATGAATGATTTGGCGGCTCACCTTTGGTGTCGGGTTAGATTTCCAGAAAGGACTCGATCCCACCTTGCTGCAATCTGATGGGCTTTCATGCAGAAGGGACTTCGTCATCTTGTTGATGGCTTCGTCAGTTAAGTCCACAGAGTTGTGGCACAGTGGATCTTTTTTCTCACCCGTGTAGGTACACATTAAGCCAGAGTGGCGGCTCAAGGGAATGACCCACCATGTAACCCAACACGGGACCAAGTCAATACCGGTTAAGTCGTTCCCCAACAAAGCTTTGACCTTGGCAATGTGGGGGGCGAGTTTCTTGCGTTCAACTACTGTCAGCTTGTCAGGGAGGATATGTTTTGAGTCCAGCCACAGGGCACGAAAGCCGGGCAGTGGGTTCTCGTCAGCCGGAGAAGTATCTTTACAATAGAACCATGTTTGATTCCAATCCTTGGGATGACTCGGCAGATGAGCATAAGGAAAGATAGCATCTCTCCTTCGCTGAATTGAAATTCCACCAAGTTCCAGACTGGGTCCATTGGAATACTCGTTTTGGCGGTTCAAATAAAAATACTCTATGAATAACTCCACAGTGGTCTCCTCTTGAAGATACACCTCACAGAACACTTGGAAATTGCATATATTTGACACAGAATTGGGTCCGATGTATTGAGGATGAAGGTTGAAAAAGTGCAGAATGTCCCAGAAGAATTTAGAGCCAGGCGGTGAGAAGCCCCGGTTCATATGATCAGTGAAGACAATGACTTCGCCTTCCTTTGGCTGAGGTTTCTCTTCTTCCGGTTTGGGGGCATGATAAGACATGACAGACTTCTTCGGCAAATAATCGGTTTTCACAAAGTCTTGAAGTGTGTTTTCCGTGATGATGGAGGGAACCCAATTACAGGAAGTGGTTGTTCTGGGAGGCATTATGAGGAAGGAAGCCTAAAAAGAAAAAGAACATAGTTTGCTGGTTCAAATTAAGCTGGACGGAAAGTACTACAACACATTATTTAGAATGGTGGCTTAAAAAGGGGCCTAATGGTATATGACTAGTTACAGCCGCCATGAACAGATTGATTGGTACCCATAAAAGAGTGAAGTTTGCTAAGGTATTGAAGCTAACTACAACTGGTAGTATAAGCCTCCATGACCAGGTGGATCCGTCAAGAAGCAACTTTTTGCTAAGTACCAGACAAACAAGTTTCACAGATTAATTTGGATCTGGCGCAGTTCAGAAAAAGGAAATAAATCAAGACCTAAAACCAGTACAGGGGAGTTCATAAGCTCTAATGAGATTTCTTTTCAAGGAAAAAGGGTCCGCTGGCATTGAAGGCAAGGGCAAAACTACTACCGCACAGGTTCTATGTCGTCTTTAGATCAAAGGGTGCTATGGTGGAAGAACTAGGAAAGAACTATGAAGAACACAAAGAACAGCCGAAACCCTAATGTGGTCTGGAGTATGGGAAGGGGGAAACTTACAGATGCAGATCAGACCGCGGTGGAGCGCTGGTATTTTCTGGCCCGAATCAAGTTGATGCAGCGGCCGAGGACGAGGCAGACGATGAGCTTTGCAGCGGCGGTGGAGCTTGAGCGGCAGGAGAGTCGTGAGAGGAGGAAGACGAAGAAATGGGAGAGAATGAGAAGGGGCCATTCGACCCATTTATAAGGAAAGGTAACAGATGGGCACGAAAAATGAGGAGGCCAAAAAACATGGTTATCCAGCTGCTCAGACGCCTCGATTCTCAGGATGGCTATTAAGATAAAGATCTGTTGAGATATGTTGGATACTGTGTAAATTAATGGCAGGTGGCGTCATGGCGGGTTATCAAAAATCCAGAAGATGACGTCATGGCGGGTCATGAATTAGTGCACGAATGAAGAAGGGAAGATTTTTTTCTAAGTATTGAAGATTGACATGAATCAGTTCAAATCAATCTGGGGCCTAATGTTGGGGATATAACTATTAGGTATGACCTGCCCAAGAGACCAGGTTATACATGTGAAGATTCTTAATATGAAGCCCACATGGATATTAAAGATGGAGGTTCACAAGCAAGGGCCCAAGGCCCAAAGGTGACTTAAGGCCTGTAGGGGTAAACCGCCATATATGTAAAGACTTGTATTATAAGGCATGTAAAGATAGTCACCGAGCCGAACACGTTATCTATGAGCCGGTCCGGACTCCGTGAGCCGCTTGGCGTCAACCTGTGTATATAAAGGGACGACCCGGCGGCGGTTCAGGAAAAGAAACAATAGATCGAAAGCTAGGTCAAGCGGATTCCCTCCCTGGTAATCGAGAGATAAGCAATACCACCTCGAACTGGATTAGGCCTTTACCTTCACCGAAGGGGCCGAACCAGTATAAACTCTTGTGTCCCTTGTCCCATTTAACCGCTTTAAGCTAACCTAGTTGCGATGGCTCCAAGACTAAGTCCTTTCGCTAGGATCTGCCGTGACTATTCCACAACTAACCAAGATCACGATTAACCTACAAGACAAAACAGATCTACTCAAACATCATAGGAGAACCATAGATCATTGGGAAATAATATATGGAGTTAGCACCATGTTTAAGTAGAGATTACAGCAAGGAGAAGGGGTGTTACACCGCTGCATAGAGGGGGAGAAAGTTGGTGTTGACGGTAGCAATATTATTGATGTACATCGCCGTCATGATCCTAGCCCCGGCGGCACTCCGGCGCCACCGGGAGAGAGGGGAGAGAGCTCCCATCCTTCTTCTTCCTCCTTGGCCTCCCCCCTAGATGGGAGGAGAGTTTCCCCTCTGGTCCATGGCCTCCATGGTGGTGGAGGGGCGGCAGCCCCTCCAAGATTGAATCTTCCTCTCTGTTCTCTTATGTTTCGCGTTCCCAGATCTGGCCCTTCACGGTTTATTAAATTCCCAGAGATCTGTAACTCCGGTTGCGCTGAAATTTTTACATGATTTTTTTCCATAAATTATCTTTCTTGCGCCAGAACAAGGGCTCTAACCGAAATTTTTACATGATTTTTTCCATAAATTATCTTTCCATAAATTCCCAGAGATCTGTAACTCCGATTGCGTTTGGACTTCATTTGATATGGATTTTCTGCGATACAAAAACATGCAAAAAACAGGAACTGACACTGGGCACTGGATCAATAGGTTAGTCCAATAAATCATATAAAAAGTTGCCAAAAGTATGTGAAAGTTGTATATTATTGGCATGAAACAATCAAAAATTATAGATACGACAGAGATGTGTCAATTTGCAAGATCGGATCTAGAACATAGATATAATGGTGAAAACATAAATGGTTGAGATCTGAAATAATGGCACTCGAGCCCTAGATACAAGCATTAAGTATAGCAAAGTCATAACAACATCAATCTCAGAACATAGTGGATACTAGGGATCAAGCCCTAACAAAACTAACTCGACTACATGATGAATCGCGTCCAACTCCTCACCGACCAGCGAGCCTGCGAACGAATTACTCACTCCCGGTGGGGAGCATCATGGAATTGGTGATGAAGGATGGTTGGTGATGACGAATACCAAAGATTCCCCTCTCCGGAGCCCAGAACGGGCTCTAGATTTGGCCTCCCGATCAAGAACAGGAGGTGGCGGCGGCTCCGTATCGTGAAACGTGATGAAACTTCCTCTCCTGTTTTTTCTCTGAAAATAGGTATTTATGGAGTTAGAATTAGGGTCAAGAGGGCCATGAGGGGACCACAACCCACCAGGGCACGCTAGAGGGGGGCGCCCTGGTGTATCTTGCCCAGCCAGGGCACCCCTTCGGTGGTTCTTGGTTCCATTATTTTTTGTATATTCTGAAATAATTCTCCAAAAAGTTCCCTCCAAATCTGAGAACTTGTATTTCTACACAAAAGCAACACCATGGTAGTTCTGCTGAAAATAGCATCAGTCCAGGTTAGTTTCATTCAAATCATGCAAATTAGAGTCCAAACAAGAGTAAAAGCGTTAGGAAAAGTAGATATGACGGAGACGTATCAACACCCAACTTGGATTCCTTAACGTACTTGGTACCTTTGTGCATATCAACCAAAGTATCCCAAATTTTGTTTGCATTTTTGAGGCGGCTAATCTTGTTGAACTCCTCAGGGCACAAAATGGCGCATGCTTGAGCGTTGTATTTCAACATCTTCAATTCTTCCATGCTCGCTTCACGATCTGGTTCTTTTCCATCCTAAAAGAATTCACCTTGCAAGCCAATACGAGTGACATCCCAAACGGCGGGGTTATGACCAAGAATATGCATTTTCATCTTATCATTCCAACTAGCAAAGTTTGCACCATCGATATATGGATCTCTATGGTGATAATTACCCTCACTAGACGCCATACTCTCCTAGGTTGTGAAACCAATCCAATGGAGACCAAAGTTCTAATACCACTTGTAGGATTGAAAGTATGTCTAGAGGGGGGTGATTAGACTACTTGACCAAATAAAAACTTATCATTTTCCTAATTTTAGTTGTAGGCAAGTTTTAGCAATTCTAACAAGTCAAGCAACACCCTACACATGCAAGTCTAAGAGTTGACCATCGGAAAGTAAAGACTTTGTATATGAACGTAAAGGAGGGACCAGAGAAATGAAACACAATGAAGACACGGTGATTTTTGGCGTGGTTCTGATAGGTGGTTCTATCATACATCCATGTTGATGGAGACTTCAACCCGCGGAGGGTAATGGATGCGTGAGTCCACGAAGGGCTCCACCCATGAAGGGACCATGAAGAAGCAACCTTGTCTATTTCATCATGGCTTACGCCCACCAAGGACTAGCCTCACTCGGGGTAGATCTTCACGAAGTAGGCGATCTCCTTGCCCTTACAAACTCCTTGGTTCAACTCCACAAGATCTTTAAGGCTCCCAAGCAACACCTAACCAATCTAGGAGACACCACCCTCCAAAAGGTTAGATGGTGTTGTTGATGATAAACTCCTTGCTCTTGTGCTTCAAAAGATAGTCTCCTTAACACTCAATCACTCTCTCACAGATTTGGCTTAGGTAGGAGAAGGATTGGAGTGGAAAGCAACTTGGGGAGGCTAGAATCAAGGTTCAAATGGTAGGATTAGAATGCCTTGATCTCAACACATGAGTAGGTGGTTCTCTCTCAGAAAATAAATGGTAGAAGTGAAGTTCCATTCTGATGCCTCTCTCTTAGAGAAAGTGGGGATGGAGGGGTACAAGTAACCTTCACCCAAAATCCAACTGTTACAACCTTTTGACTCAACTTGGTGACATTGTACCAAAAACTCGGTGAGATCAACCTGTGTAAAAGATTTGAACGTTGGGTTTTTTGGTGGGATCGAACAAAGAATCTCGGACGTACCGATATGTGATGACCTAAGTGATACTACGTATGGTAGTTCCGATCGGTTCAACTTGGTAATTCTAAAATGAATCAATTGGGTTGCATAAACTTGGTCAATGCAAATCAGTGGGACCAATCGTCATCTCGGTGAGACCGAAGTTCTAGAGTTTAGCTTTGGCACTGTCTATGATCAACTCGGTCGGTCCAGATATGGATATTTCTGTGCGACTGACTTGGACTTTTAGGGTTTGGACCGATATGATTTTGAGAAGGTGATTGAGGGTTTTTGGAGCAATATATTCAAGCACTTAGCAATTGAGTCATGATCAAAACCTCATCCCCTAGCTTTCCTATGGGCTCACGGTGATCTTGGATCACTTAACGAAAAATGTAGAGTCTTGAAGCTTTGCCAATCCATGTCCTTATCATTTTGAGAGGTTCACTTCTCATGTCCTTGCCATGCCAATATTGAAATTTCCTGAAATCTATCTTGAATAGGCATTAGTTGAATGACATATATGTTGTTACAAATTACCAAAATCACCCGAGGATTAGTTGCTCTTTCAGCTTGGAGCATACCAAATGGGTCGGCTGTTTGGGCGCACAGCCCAGATTGGCGCAGATGTAGGCTGGCTCGTGTTAAAAAAACATTAGCATGCCTGCCTTTTTAAGTTGCTTGTTAGGATGATTCTTGAGCCTAGGCCTTCAGGCGAGCTATGTGCAGGTCTTTTACATGCGGGTCCGGTCGTGCTCGTGCCAGCCTAAGTTTGCCCACTCATTATCATAAGCAAACCTGGCCACATAGACCACGCTGACCATTAGCACGCGTGTGCGACACGTCATGTATGTGGCGTGACACACGACACGTCTAGGGCTATGCCTGGCCACAAAGCCAAACCCGCACGCTGACATGACACAACCATTGTTTATTTATTGTTTTTTCAAAAAATATTTCTGATATATATGCCAAAATAGCTAAATTGGCCCAAAAACAAACATCCCATAAGGGATAAACGAGCCATAGGCCGACACATTTAAGAGAGCTCCTCTTCGACGCCATCAGCACTGCTTAGGCTAGTGGGCGCTCAAAGGCGCGCAATAGTGGGCCTGCCCAACATCGCTCCCGACCAGATGCTCAAAAAACTAACGACAATAAAAAATGTGGGACTTGGCGTAGTAACCACTCCACCACAGCCACTTGTTGCGTTCTATTTGAAACACAGAGTTATTTGACCCTTGTTTGAGTCATAATACAAACTATTTCAAAAAATGAAACATAAATTTGAACAAGAATTCATGAATTTAAACAAGTTCATTGATTTTGAAAAATAATTCATTGATTTTCAAAAAGAAATATTCACAAAAAAGGTTAATCAATTCTTTAAAAAGTGCACTGAATTTTGTAAACAACATGTGGATTTGAAAAAGTTAATATATTTTGATAATAAAATCATGAATTTGAAAAAAGTTCACGAGATTTAGAAAAAAGTTCATCAATGTTGATAAAAAAGTTCATAAATTTGACAAAAGTTCATACAATTTTGAAAAAACAAAGTTGATGATTGAAAAAAGTTCATTGATTTTGATAAAAAGTTCACAATGTGAAAAAATTTCACCGGCTTTCTAAAAAAATCACGCATTTGAAAAAGTTCATCGATTTTGATAAAAAAAAGTTCATAAATTTGACAAAAGTTCATATGATTTTGAAAAAACAAAGTTAATGAATTTGAAAAAAGTTCATTGATTTTGATAAGAAGTTCACAATGTGAAAAAAGTTCACCGGCTTTTTAAAAAAAATTAATGCATTTGAAAAAGTTCATCTATTTTGATAAAAAAAGGTTCATGAATTTGGAAAAAGTTTATCGATTTTGAAAAAAGTTCATACATTTTCCAAAAGAGTTCATCAATTTTGAAAAAAAGTTCACGGGATTTTGGAAAAAAGAAGTTCATTGATTTTGATAAAAAGCGTTCACGCATTTAAAAAAAGAAAAAGGAACAGGAAAAAATAAATAAAAATAAAACAAGAACAAAAAGGAATAGATTAAAGATAAAAACAAGTAAAAAGATGTAAAAAAAATCACATCAGGTTGGTTGGCTACCAGAGCTAAGGCTAAACGAGAGGTAGCGGGATCGAATCACAAGGGCGCAACTTTTCGCTGTTTAAAACTGAAAAAACATTAAATTTGCGTCGATGCCTTTAACAGACGCAACGGGCGCCGTCCAGTTTTTCCTGGTCGTGGTCATTACGGGTCGGCCCATTTTGAGCGAGGAATGAAAGAAAAAGAATCTAAAAGGGGGAGGACAACACAGGATTGATCCCTGGTCTGCAAGACCAGGGATCGCCAGCGCAGCTAACCACTCCACCCGGGTCTAGTTACTGGTTAGAAGTAGGATCACGGCAACTAGAGGCGACCGAGCTGGTCTTCTCCGTTTTTTCTTTCTTTTTTCCATTTTCTTTTGTTTCATTTTTCTTCTTCTCCAATTTGTTTCATTCCTTTTTGTTTTCTTTTGTTTCATTTCTTTTTTTCTTCTTCGGTTTTTTTCATTCCTTTTGCATTTGTTTCTTTGTTTTTTTTATTTTGGTTTATTTTTCTGTTTTGGTTGTTCTTTGTTTGTTTTTGTTTTTCATTCCACCTTCTTATATACATGATCTCCATTTTTCAAATACTTGTTCAACATTCTTTTTTCTTCTCTAATTTATTTTTCATTCTAAATTCTTATATACATGATCAACATTTTAAAAATACTTGTTCAACATTTTTCAGGTACTTGTTCAACATTTTTATATGCATGTTCAACATTTTTATATACATGATCAACATAAAACATAAAAAATAAGAAAAAAGAGGTTGTGGCCTCCCACACTCGTGGGCCGGTCCAGCTCGCTCGCCCCTTCAGGGAGTCCGGAGCCAGACTCACTGAAGGCAAGATATAGGCGGGCCCCACTATGTCTACGAGCATCAACTATAAACGGGCCAAACGTTTATCAGGCATGTCAGCACCCCGTTTAAATAACGTGTCGTGCATGGGCTTAGTCGGGAACCCGTTTAACTCTCGTGCATGGGCCTACCACTATGATGGCATGCATACCGACCCAGCACGGCCCCGCCCATTTATAAATGGGTTGCCACGGGCCATGCCATGCCATATACGTTTAATGAGGGGCCGGGCTGGACCGGCCCATTTGGCCAGGTGTGGTCACAAGGCACCCACTGATTGAACTATCCCTCCCCCTCAAAAAAAGACCGAACTGTCCCTGCTTTATCGAAGGAAATAAGAAAAAAAAAGGTAAGAAAAATGGACTGCACAGTCCATACCGTCGGCGAGTGTTAGGATAGGAGAATATGTTGTCTCCGCATGCGGCAACAGGCGCACCCCCAACTGCCGGCCAAGTCTTCCTCGCCCACCGTGGCCGATGTGAAGTAGACTCCTGGCGGCGGCGGCGGCGAGGTAAGCCAGCCAACTTCACAATTAGCGAAGTCAGCGGTACAGATACCCGTGCTATTGCATTTGCTTGAATGCTGATTCCGTTGACAAAACGAAATGTATCCTATTGAGGAAAGGTGCAAGTATTAACCCGATGCACCCTCTCGATCTCTTTCCTTTTATCTTACCGGAGTGGAATATTGTGAGTAAATTCACAAAGCACACAGTTTCCTGAAGAAATCTGTGATGAAAAATTAGCTGGGGTCTCTTGGTCGTGATCTGTTGAGGACGGTCGTGTTGTCATGTCGTGCAAGTAGGTGCCGATTCTCCAAGTGCCTTTGCTTGTGCAGTCGTTGGGTCTTAGGGCTTATTCTGAATTGCTTTGCCTGTCTGTCAACAGGTCTCCATCAGATTGTCCATATCAACCATGCATGTCACGCCATGTTTCCTAACATTTCTCAAGGGCTGGTGAGAGCAATTATTGGTTTGTTAAGAAAATCAATTAGGATGGCAAGAGCTTCGGGATATGATTGCAAGATTAATAACAGGTACACAAATACACATCTTGTGAATATAGAAACTTTAGAGGTGTTTGTTTCCGGGTTTTTTTGCTCGTCACCTGTTAACACCGTAAAGGGAAAACGGTCCCTGCGTTTGGTAACTCCACATCGTAAGCAGATCACATCGTAAACAGGTCTAGTTCAGTTATGTATTGATAATTGCGGTATCGTTCCCTTCTCTCCCTGCATGATGCACTCCTCCTCCCTCCCTCCCGAGTGCACTCCTCACCGTCGGGACCCCCTCCTCGTCTGTCGCCGCCTCCTCTTCGCCGAGATTGGAGTAGCCGACCATGCTGGTGATTGGAAAGGGCTGGCAGCGCTTGACATTGGAAAAGGCTGGCGGGTGCTTGACATCAAAAAGGGCCGTGTCACAACTGACAAGGCTAGTCTACAGGAACAGAGTGTCAGCAAGGAGGGGCCCAGTGATCAGTCGAGCAAGGATTGCATGGGTGGCCATCCTGACAGCTGGTAGCGTGTGTTAGAGGGCGTGTGTGATCTATCTTAGCTGGGTTGGTGGCATGGTTCAGTTATAAGGGTAGTGGTGGTGTGCGTGTGAGGGTATCATGTATTATCTGAAGAGGTAACCCGGTGAGAGGAGCTGACCTCCCTCGAACCTTCCTCTGCTACCTCCTACCTCGCCTTTCTTGTTCTCTTCATCTACCTCCTCCCCAGATCTGACCAAGAGAGAGAGAGAGGGTCCGTTACATCTGGTATCAGAGGCCCCGTCGACCTGGAGACCGCGTACCCGAAGCCGCGTTATCTGACGAAACAAGCGAAGTAGGCGGCGGTGATGGAGGAGCAACCCGCCGCTCTTGCCAAGGCCGTCAACGACGGGCGCCTGGCCAACAAGGCCAGATTGGATGCGATCCAGACCTCCCTCGAGCTCTGGAGGCCAGCGGTCGCCCATCTTCAACAACAAGTCGACAAACTACGAAACCAAGCCGGCCGCATCGCTCTTCATCCCGTGCTTGCAGCGCCCCCGGATCCGATCCCGGAGGGTGATGCGGTGGTGCGCCCGGTGTTGCCCACAACGACTAGCGACACGCACAACCATGGGCCCGATGACCACGACGAGATCAACAACTCCGGAGGGCCGGCATATGGGTTGGTCACCACCCAATTGCCTCCTCCGGTCAGGGGTGCGTGTTCTTCCCCATATGCAGTTCACACCTCGACCGAATTAGATCTGATTAAGCATGGGAATTTGGTAGGCATTCAGGAACCACAAAACACATCTTACTCGCATCACGCACATTGGGCACTGCCAAAGATGGATTTTCCATCCTTCGATGGGGACAACCCCCAATTCTAGAAAAATAGGTGTGAAAAGTACTTCAACATGTTTGGGATAGCACCAGATATGTGGGTTAGACTAGCAACCTTGCATTTCACCGGCAATGTAGCCCGTTGGCTGCAGCTTCATGAATCATAGCATACGGTTTTCACCTGGGATACACTTTGTGGAGCCTTGAGCACTAAGTTTGGGAGGGAGCAATATCAAGTGCACTTGCGCCAGTTTAGAACCTTAAAGCAAACATGCACAGTTAGTGACTACATGCAGCAATTTGAGGAGATTATGCATCACTTACTGGCACACAACCCTGCATTTGATTCAGTTTTCTTCACTACACAGTTTTTAGAGGGACTCAAGCAAGAGATTCGCACAGGAGTAGTTCTTCATCAGCCCAAGGACTTGGACTCCGCATTTTCTTTGGCTTCTCTGCAGGAGGAAATGGCGGAGGCGATGCCCGGTCGCGACAAACAACAAGACGCTCCCCTGATCCGGCCGCCACCTCGACCACTTCTAGCGATGGGTGTACCACCGGTGCGTCCCCTACCTCACGGGCTGTTGGAAATATGCCCTAGAGGCAATAATAAATTGGTTATTATTATATTTCCTTGTTCATGATAATTGTCTATTGTTCATGCTATAATTGTATTAACCGGAAACCGTAATACATGTGTGAATGCTTAGACCACAATATGTCCCTAGTGAGCATGTAGTTGACTAGCTCATTGATCAATAGATGGTTGTGGTTTCCTTACCATGGACATTGGATGTCGTTGATAACGGGATCACATCATTAGGAGAATGATGTGATGGACAAGACTCAATCCTAAGCATAGCACAAGATCGTGTAGTTCATTTGCTAGAGCTTTTCTAATGTCAAGTATCATTTCCTTAGACCATGAGATTGTGCAACTCCCGGATACCGTAGGAATGCATTGGGTGTATCAAACGTCACAATGTAACTGGGTGGCTATAAAGGTGCACTCAAGGTACCTCCGAAAGTGTTTGTTGGGTTGGCACGAATCGAGACTGGGATTTGTCACTCCGTATGATGGAGAGGTATCTCTGGGACCACTCGGTAATGCATCATCATAATGAGCTCAATGTGACTAAGGAGTTAGCCACGAGATCATGCATTACAGAACGAGTAAAGAGACTTGCCGGTAACAAGATTGAACGAGGTACGGGGATACCGACGATCGAATCTCGGGCAAGTAACATACCGATGGACAAAGGGAATTGTATACGGGATTGATTGAATTCCCGACATCGTGGTTCATCCGACGAGATCATCGTGGAACATGTGGGAGCCAATATGGATATCCAGATCCCTTTATTGGTTATTCGCCGGAGAGGCATCTCATTGATGTCTACATGGTTCCCGAACCCGTAGGGTCTACACACTTAAGGTTCGGTGACACTAGAGTTGTAATGGGAATTGTATGTGGTTACCAAAAGTTGTTCGGAGTCTCGGATGAGATCTCGAACATCATGAGGAGTTCCAGAATGGTCCATAGGTAAAGATTTTTATATGGGAAGTCCTAATTTGGCCATGAAAAATGTTTGGGATTTTTCGGTATTGTACCGGGAAGGTTCTAGAAGGTTTCGGAGTGGGGCCCACCTGCATGGTGGGACCCACATGAACGTGGGTAGTGTGGGAAAGGCCCCACACCCCTGGTTAAGGCGCACCAAGATCCCCCCTTAGAAGGAATAAGATCATATCCCGAAGGGATAAGATCAAGATCCCTAAAAAGGGGGGATAACAATCGGTGGGGAAGGGAAAGGATGGGATTTCTTTCCTCCCACCTTTGTCAACACCCCAATGGAATTGGAGGGCAAGAAACCAGCCCCCTCCACCCCTATATATAGTGGGAGGCGCATGGGAGCTGGACCCCTTGCCCCTAGCACAACCCTCCCCCTCCAACTCCTCCTCCTCCTCTATTGAGCGTTGTGAAGCTCTGCCGGAGAACCATGAGCTCCACCACCACGCCGTCATGCTGCCGGAGTTCTCCCTCAACTTCTCCTCTCCCCTTGCTAGATCAAGAAGGAGGAGACGCCCCCGGTCTGTACGTGTGTTGAACACGAAAGCGCCGTCCGTTTGATGCTTGGATCGGATCTTCCGCAATTTGAATCGCCGCGAGTACAACTTCATCAACTGCGTTCTTGTAACGCTTCGGCTTAGTGATCTTCAAGGGTATGAAGATGCACTCCCTCTCTCTCTTTGCTAGCATCTCCTAGATTGATCTTGGTGACACATAGATTTTTTTTTTGAATTATTACTACGTTCCCCAAAAGTGGCATTAGAGCCAGGTCTATGCGTAGATTCTATGCACGAGTAGAACACAAGTAGTTGTGGGCGATGATTTGGTCAATTTGCTTACAGTTACTAGTCCTATCTTGATTCGGCGGCATTGTGGTATGAAGTGGCCTGAACCAACCTTACACGTACGCTTACATGAGACAGCTCCACCGAATGACACACACTTGTTGCATAAGGTGGCTAGCGGGTGTCTATCTCTCCCACTTTAGTCGGATCGGATTCGATGAAGAGGGTCCTTATGAAGGGTAAATAGCAATTGGCATATCATCATTGTGGCTTTTGCATAGGTAAGAAACGTTCTTGTTAGAAACCCATAGCAGCCACGTAAAACATGCAACAACAATTAGAGGACGTCTAACTTGTTTTTGCAGGGTATGCTATGTGATGTGATATGGCCAAAAGAATGTGATGAATTATATATGTGATGTATGAGATTGATCGTGTTCTTGTAATAGGAATCACGACTTGCATGTCGATGAGTATGACAACCGGCAGGAGCCATAGGAGTTGTCTTAATTTGTTGTATGACCTGCGAGTCAATATAATCGCCATGTAATTACTTTACTTTATTGCTAACTGTTAGCCTTAGTAGTATAAGTAATAGTTGGCAAGACAATGATACGTCTCCAACGTATCTACATTTCCAAACACTTTTGCCCTTGTTTTGGACTCTAACTTGCATGATTTGAATGAAACTAACCCGGACTGATGCTGTTTTCAGCAGAACTACCATGATGTTGTTTTATGTGTAGAAAAGAAAAGTTCTCGGAATGTCCTGGAAATCCATGGATGCACTTTTTGGAATTAATAAGAATTTTTGGTGAAAGAATTAATGCCAGGGGGCCCACAACCTGTCCACAAGACAGGGGGGCGCCCCCCCCCCCCTAAGGCGCAGCCTCCTATCTCGTGGGCCCCCTGGACCTCCACCGACGTCAACTCCAACTCCATATATTCACGTTCGGGGAGAAAAAAAAATCAAGGATAAAGTTTCATCTCGTTTTATGACACGGAGCCGCCGCCAAGCCCTAATCTCTCTCGGGAGGGCTGATCTGGAGTCCGTTCGGGGCTCCGGAGAGGGGGATTCGTCACCGTCGTCATTGTCAACCATCCTCCATCACCAATTTCATGATGCTCACCATCGTGCGTGAGTAATTCCATCATAGGTTTGCTGGACGGTGATGGGTTGGATGAGATTTACCATGTAATCAAGTTAGTTTTGTTAGGGTTTGATCCCTAGTATCCACTATGTTCTGAGATTGATGTTGCTATGACTTTGCTATGCTTAATGCTTGTAATTAGGGCCCGAGTGCCATGATTTCAGATCTAAACCTATTATGTTTTCATGAATATATGTGTGTTCTTGATCCTATCTTGCAAGTCTATAGTCACCTATTATGTGTTATGATCCGACAACCCCGAAGTGACAATAATTGGGATACTTCTCGGGTGATGACCGTAGTTTGAGGAGTTCATGTATTCACTATGTGTTAATGCTTTGGTCCGGTTCTCTATTAAAAGGAGGCCTTAATATCCCTTAGTTTCCACTAGGACCCCGCTGCCACGGGAGGGTAGGACAAAAGATGTCATGCAAGTTCTTTTCCATAAGCACGTATGACTATTTATGGAATACATGCCTACATTACATTGATGAATTGGATCTAGTTCTATATCACCCTATGTTATAACTATTGCATGAGGAATCACATCCGGCATAATTATCCATCACTGATCCATTGCCTACGAGCTTTTTGCATATTGTTCTTCGCTTATTTACTTTTCCATTGCTACTGTTACAACTACTACAAAACCCCCAAAACATTTATCTTTACTTTTGTTACTGTTACCTTTATTATCATTCCACTTTTGCTACTAAATACTTTGCTGTAGATACTAAGTTATCCAGGTGTGGTTGAATTGAAAACTCAACTGCTAATACTCAAGAATATTCTTTGCCTCCCCTTGTGTCGAATCAATAAATTTGGGTTGAATACTTTACCCTCGAAAGCTGTTGCGATCCCCTACACTTGTGGGTTATCAAGACTAATTTCTGGCGCCGTTGCCGGGGAGCATAGCTCTATTCTCTGAGTCACTTGGGATTTATATCTGTTGATCACTATGAAGAACTTGAAAGACGCTAAGACCAAGATTTTGCCCTCAACTACGAGGGGAGGTAAGGAACTGCCATCTAGCTCTGCACTAGATTCTCCTTCCGTTATTAGTAGGCTTGCGACACCTAAACCTGCTACTGCTATGAATTCTGATATGTCGTATGTTATTGATGATTCCACTTCTGCTATGCATGATGAAACTACTTCTGTGCGTGATACTACTTTGCCATTAGGTGAATTTCTTGATGAACAACTTGCTAGAGTTAGGGGGAATGGAAATATTGAAGAACCTATTATTGATGATAGTGATGATGAAGGTTCCCTATGTTATGAATGAAGCAGCTGCTATGGAAATTCTTGCTTGCAATGATAGAAATGATCTTAAGAAATTATTAGCTAAATGGAAGCAGCAATCTCTTAATGCTAGAATGAAACCCGATCCTACTTTTGCTACTTCACCTATCTATGTTACTGATAAGGATTATGAATTCTCTGTTGATCCTGAGATTATTACTTTAGTTGAATCTGATCCTTTTTATGGCCTTGAATCTGAACTGTTGTGGCACATCTTACGAAGTTGAATGATATAGCTAACCTGTTTACCAATGATGAGAAGTCTCGCTATTTATATATTCTTAAGATATTTCCGTTGTCATTAAAGGGTGATGCTAAGACTTGGTATAATTCTCTTGCTCCTGGTTGTGTGCGTAGTCCCCAGGATATGATTTATTACTTCTCTGCTAAATATTTCCCTGCTCATAAGAAACAAGCTGCCTTGCGGGAAATATATAATTTTGTGCAAATCAAAGAAGAGAGACTCCCACAAGCTTGGGGGAGGCTTCTCTGGTTACTTAATGCTTTGCCTAATCATCCTCTTAAGAAAAATGAAATACTTGATATCTTTTATAATGGACTAACAGATGCTTCCAAGGACTACTTAGATAGTTGTGCTGGTTGTGTTTTCAGGGAAAGAACAGTCGACGAAGCTGAAATATTACTGAATAAATATGTTGACTAATGAAAATAATTGGACTCTTCCTGAGCCAATTCCCGAGGCAATTCCTGAACCAATTGAGCCAACTCCTGAGCCTATTCCTAAACCCACTCCAAAGAGGAGAGGTGTTTTATTTCTCAGTCCTGAAGATATGCAAGAGGCAAAGAAGTCAATGAAATAAAAAGGTATTAAAGCTGAAGATGTTAAGAATGTACCACCTATTGAAGAAATACATGGTCTTAATTTACCGCATGAAGAACCACATTGTCTTGATAACCCGACACATGTAGTAAAGGTAAATTCTCTCTATAGATATGATAAAGTTGAAATACCCTCTACTAAATTTCATAGCCCATGCTTAGATGAATTTGATGACTTTATGGATAGACAAGAAATTTTTAATGCCTATGTTGGTAGAGAGTTAAAGAATAATGCTTTTGAGATAGGACGTGTAGGTGATAATCTAGCTAGAGTTAAAGATGAACTTCACCGTGTTAGCAAATATGCTTCTATGGTTGCTACTCAAGCTGAGCAAGTACTTAAAGCTCAACATGATTTGCTTGATGAACTAAATAATAAAAATGACTATGTTGTTAGAGTGGCTACTAGAACTGGTAGAATGACTCAGGAACCTTTGTATCCTGAAGGCCACCCTAAGAGAATCGAGCAAGATTCTCAAAGAAATAATTTAGAGGCACCTAGTTCTTCTAAGAAGAAGAAGGAAAACGATAGGACTTTGCATGCTTCTAGTGAACCTACTATAGACACACCTGAGAATCCCAATGATATTTCTATTTCTGATGTTGAAACACAATCAGGTGATGAACATGAACCAAGTGATAATGTTAAGATAATGTTCATGTTGATGCTCAACCTAGCAAAAACAATGATGTAGAGATTGAACCTGCTGTTGATCTTGATAACCCACAATCAAAGAATCAACGTTATGATAAGAAAGATTTTGTTGCTAGGAAGCACGGTAAAGAAAGAGAGTCATGGGTTCAGAAACCCATGCCCTTTCCTCCTAAACCATCCAAGTCAAAGGATGATGAGGATTTTGGGCGCTTTGCTGAAATGATTAGACCTATTTTCTTACGTATGCGCTTAACTGATATGCTTAAAGTAAATCCTTATGCTAAGTATATGAAGGATATCATTACAAATAAAAGAAAGATACCGGAAGCTGAAATTTTCACCATGCTTGCTAATTACACTTTTAAGGGTGGAATACCAAAGAAACTTGGAGATCCAGGTGTGCCAACTATACCATGCTCCATTAAAAGAAATTATGTTAGAACTGCTTTATGTGATCTTGGAGCCGGTGTTAGTGTTATGCCTCTCTCTTTATATCGTAGACTTGAATTGAATAAGTTGACACCTACTGAAATATCTTTGCAAATGGCTGATAAATCAACTGCTATACCTGTCAGTATTTGTGAGGATGTGCCTGTTGTGGTTGCAAATGTCACTACCTTAACAGACTTTGTTATTCTTGATATTCCCGAGGACGATAGTATGTCTATTATCCTTGGTAGACCTTTTTTGAACACTGCAGGGGCTGTTATTGATTGCAACAAAGGCAATGTCACTTTTCATGTTAATGCTAATGAGCATACGGTACACTTTCCGAGGAAAAAATCTCAAGTTCATAGCATCAATTCTATTGAAAAGGTTCCAACTATCATTTTTCAAGGTTTTGAATTTCCTCTTCCTACTGTCAAGAAAAAATATGATATTCTTATTGTTGGGGATTTTCATATCCCCCTTGAGGTAACTTAGTGTTATTCGAAATTTCTCCAGTTCCGTGTTATTCGGAATGAGTTTGTTAACAAGACTTGATCAACCTTGTTAGCGGGTTCATTTTGATGATCGCGAGATGGATGAAACTAGAAGGCACAACCTTCTACACCCTCTTTTTACTTTCTGTTATTTAGAATAAATAAAGCAAAAATAGTATTATCTGTCTGTTTTCTGAATTATCCGTGCATTAAAAAATAGTCCGAAAATAAAAGTGCTCCAAATGTCGTGCAAATTTAGTATGATTTTTTCTGGAATATTTGAGGATTTTAGGCACTGAAAACACTGCAGGAGGAGCAAGCACCAGGCCACGAGAGAGGAGGGCGCCCCCCCGTAGGGCGCGCCCCCTGTCTCATGGGCCCCTGGTGGCCCCCCTCCACTTATGCCAGCACCCACACACTTCATCTTCTACCCAAAAAAATCCCCATCCAGCTCAAGCACGAGTTCTAGCTCGTTTTGCTGCGATTTTCGATCTCTTAGCCAAAGCTTCATTCATAAAACTGCTTTAGGAGATTGTTGCTTGGTATGTGATTCCTCCATTGGTCCAATTAGTTTTTGTTCTAGTGCTTTATTCATTGCAAATTTTTCCTGCTTAGGTGACCATGTTCTTGAGCTTGCATGTTAAATTTTTGAGGTCCCAAGCAATTCCAATGCATGATATAGGCTCTAGGCACTTGTAGGAGTAGTTGCTATCAATCTTGTTTAGTTTTATTCACTTTTATTTTGAAGTTACTAAAATTTCAGAAAATTTCAGAAAATGTTAAGGAGGCTTTTTAAAGGCTCTTCTAGCCAAAGCTCTCAGGAAAAACAAGCCAAGGAGAAGGAAAAAGCCAAGTACAATCTTCCTCGCTTAGCGGAAGTACGGTCGTGCGAATGGCCATGTGAGGATTTCTTGAAAGAAGCCGGAATTCATGAAGACTTTTATGCTTTAATCGAGACTGCAGGCCTCACCGGTTTCATCAACGACTGAATCGATCAGTATCTCTTACTTACCAATACTTTCGTGCAAAACTTTTATTATTATCCTAAGAAATCATCGCCTGCAGTATCATTTCATTTATATGATGAATTCAAAGAAATGTCTTTACGTCATTTTTGCGCGGTATGTAGGATACCTTATGAGGGAGAATTAGATGAACCCCATCGTGATGATGTGGGTGGCTTTGTTAACACCATAGCTATAGAGGAGCCAAAGAAGGGCTCCGAGGCGAAGGTCTCTAGCATACACTTTCCTGTTTTACGCTATTTTGCTATATTTGCTAGTAGATGCTTGATTGGTCATGGAATTAGTGGGAATTTGAGCGTTCCTGATATTATCATTCTTCAACATGCTTTGCTTGGGGACAATACTTTTAGTATGGGTGCCGTCGTTGCTAAACGACTAGCCCTGAATCGTACAAAAGGTCCCATATTTGGAGGTATCTATGATGCACGTCTTGCTAAACATTTTCAGATACCCATTAGGCGCCATGAGGAGGAGATAAAATTGCCTCCTCACATTTTAGATTACAAGAGCATGGTAGCACACAAGTTTATTGTTGACAACGAAGAAAATATGCTTTTGTATAAACTTAGATTTAATAAGAAACACATTGAGATTATTATTTTGCCTGCGCCTCTGTTGGTTGATTTGCTTGCAGAAAATCGTCTTGTCACGCCGGAAGCGGTGAAAAACCATCTAGCCCGAGCTTTCACTCCAGAACCTGAACCTGAGCCGGAAACTGAACTGGACCCTTATCGTGCATCATCTGTCCAGTGGGATCCGGAGATGACCAGCCAGTGGTATCCTGATTACACCTCCCATTACACCGGGGAGAGTAGTGGCGGTCCTTGGTACTAGATCAACCTAGGCCCAAAGCCTAAGCTTGGGGGAGTACATATTTCTCACCGACTTTATATTCATGTTCACACACTAGTCGTCGGTGCTCATACTCTTTCATTGTATTATCCATGCTAGTTTAAATTTCTTTTTCTAGTTTTCTTCTTGTGTGTTTGATAAACCTTAAGAAAAACCAAAAAAATTAGTTAGTTTAAATTCTATGCTTGTAGTAGAATTAAAATGAAAACCCAAAAGTATTTCTAGTTCTTCTTCTTACTTGTTGGGAGCTTTCCCGTGTAAATAGTTTTATTTTCTTTTCTTTCCTTTGGGGGTCGAGAAGACCATCTTGAAAATGCTTAGTGGCTCTTATATGCATGATTATTTATTTAACTTAGAGCCTATATTATCTGTCTTCTCTCTTGAGTTGAATGCTTGCAGATTCCAGCTTAGTCCAATGCACGTGCACTCTTATTATTATACACATCGTTCGGTCGTGCAAGTGAAAGGCAATAATGATGATATATGATGGACTTATTGGGATGAGAAAAGCTGGTATGAACTCGACCTCTCTTGTTTTTGTAAATATGATGATCCATCGTTCCTGAGTCAGCTATTATGAAGTAAACATATTTGCAATGACATTTAGAGATTATAGTTGCTTGTGCCATGCTTGATTAGCTATGAGTTATAATGGTTTACCTTGCATGCCAACATGCTATTAGAATGATTATGATGTGGTATGATGGGATGGTATCCTCCTTTGAATGTATTAAGTGACTCGACTTGGCACATGTTCACGCATGTAGTTGAATCAAATCAACATAGCCTTCACGATATTTATGTTCATGGTGGATTATATCCTACTCATGCTTGTACTCGGTGTGAATTGATTTTAATGCATGCTTACGACTGCTGTCGCTCTCTCAGTTGGTCGCTTCCAGTCTTTTGCTAGCATTCACCTGTACTAAGCGGGAATACTTCTTGTGCATCCAAACTCCTTAAACCCTAAAGTTGTTCCATATGAGTCCACTATACCTACCTATATGCGGTATTTACCTACCATTCCAAGTAAATTTGTATGTGCCAAACTCCAAACCTTCAAATGAAATTCTGTTTTGTATGCTCGAGCAGCTCATGTTACAACTAGGGCTGCCTATATCTTCCAAGCTAGGTGGGTTATTCTCACGAGGAGTGGACTCCGCTCCCCATTCACGAGAAAGGGCCGGTAAACTGGATGCCCAGTCCCATGATCCAAAAAGATCAAAGCAAATCAAAATAATTAAACAAAACTCGCCCAGGGCTGTTGTATGTTGGAGGCACTCGTTGTTTCGAGCAAGCCATGGATTGATGCTTGTTAGTGGTTGGTGGAGTATAAACCTTTACCATTCTGTTTGGGAACTGCCTATAATGCATTTAGTATGGAAGATACAGCCATCTCATAGTTGTTGCATTGACAGTGAAAGTATGCCGCCCAAAATGTTATTCAATATCTATTTTAAAATCGAGCTCTGGCACCTCTACAAATCCCTGCTTCCCTCTGTGAAGGGACTATCTATTTACTTTTATGTTGAGTCATCATCCTTCTTATTAAAAAGCACCCGCTGGAGAGCACACTGTCATTTGCATTCATTATTATTGATTTATATTGGGTATGACTTGACTGGATCTCTTTTACCATGAATTACAATGTTTAGTCAATCCTTGATCTTTAAAGGTGTTCTGCATTTATGTTTTGCGGTCTCAGAAAGGGCTAGCGAGATACCATTTTGTTATATCATGTTATGATTATTTTTAGAAAGTGTTGTCATCCGAGTTTTATTATTATGGCTCGCTAGCTGATTAGGTTATTGATATGAGTAATTGTGAGAGCTACGTGTTATTGTGAGCATGGTTAGTTCATAATATTTGTTGAAACCTGAATGTTGGCTTTTCATGTTACAACAACAAGAGCAAACAGAGTTTGTAAAAGTTTTTCTTTATCACTTTCAGTTTATCAACTGAATTGCTTGAGGACAAGCAAAGGTTTAAGCTTGGGGGAGTTGATACGTCTCCAACGTATCTACTTTTCCAAACACTTTTGCCCTTGTTTTGGACTCTAACTTGCATGATTTGAATGAAACTAACCCGGACTGACGTTGTTTTCAGCAGAACTACCATGATGTTGTTTTATGTGTAGAGAAGGAAAGTTCTCGGAATGTCCTCGAAATCCACGGAGGCACTTTTTGGAATTAATAAGAATTTTTGGTGAAAGAATTAATGCCAGGGGGCCCACAGCCTGTCCACGAGACAGGGGGCGCCCCCCTAGGGTGTGGCCTCCTATCTCGTGGGCCCCCTGGACCTCCATCGACGTCAACTCCAACTCCATATTTTCACGTTCGGGGAGAAAAAAATCAAGGAGAAAGTTTCATCGCATTTTACGAAACGGAGCCGCCGCCAAGCCCTAATCTCTCTTGGGAGGGCTGATCTGGAGTCCGTTTGAGGCTCCAGAGAGGGGGATTCATCGCCGTCGTCATCATCAACCGTCCTCCATCACCAATTTCATGATGCTCACCGCCGTGCGTGAGTAATTCCATCGTAGGCTTGTTGGACGGTGATGGGGTGGATGATATTTACCATGTAATCAAGTTAGTTTTGTTAGGGGTTTGATCCCTAGTATCCACTATGTTCTGAGATTGATGTTGCTATGACTTTGCTATGCTTAATGCTTGTCACTAGGGCCCGAGTGCCATGATTTCAGATCTGAACCTATTATGTTTTCATGAATATATGTGTGTTCTTGATCCTATCTTGCAAGTCTATAGTCACCTATTATGTGTTATGATCCGACAACCCCGAAGTGACAATAATCGGGATACTTCTCGGTGGTGACCGTAGTTTGAGGAGTTCATGTATTCACTATGTGTTAATGCTTTGGTCCGGTTCTCTATTAAAAGGAGGCCTTAATATCCCTTAGTTTCCACTAGGACCCCGCTGCCACGGGAGGGTAGGACAAAAGATGTCATGCAAGTTCTTTTCCATAAGCACGTATGACTATTTACGGAATACATGCCTACATTACATTGATGAATTGGAGCTAGTTCTATATCACCCTATGTTATAACTATTGCATGAGGAATTGCATCCGGCATAATTAACCATCACTGATCCATTGCCTACGAGCTTTTCGCATATTGTTCTTCGCTTATTTACTTTTCCGTTGCTACTGTTACAACTACTACAAAAACCCAAAAACATTTATCTTTACTTTTGTTACTGTTACCTTTATTATCATTCCACTTTGCTACTAAATACTTTGCTGCAGATACTAAGTTATCCAGGTGTGGTTGAATTGACAACTCAACTGCTAATACTCAAGAATACTCTGTGGCTCCCCTTGTGTCGAATCAATAAATTTGGGTTGAATACTTTACCCTCGAAAGCTGTTGCGATCCCCTACACTTGTGGGTTATCAGACAACTTCATGAAGACACGATGATGGAGATCATGATGATGGAGATCATGGTGTCATGCCGATGACGATGGTGATCATGCCGCGCCTCAAAGATGGAGATCAAAGGCGCAAGATGATATTGGCCATATCATGTTTTATGATTTGCATGTGATGTTTGTCATGTTTACATCTTATTTGCTTAGAATGATGGTAGCATAAATAAGATGATCCCTCACTAAAATTTCAAGAAATGTGTTCTTCCTAACCATGCACTGTTGTGAAAGTTCATTGTTTCGAAGCACCATGTGATGATCGGGTGTGATAGATTCTAACGTTCACATACAACAGGTGTAAGCCAGATTTACACATGCGAAACACTTAGGTTGAATTGACGAGCCTAGCATGTACAGACATGGCCTCGGAACACGAGAGACCGAAAGGTCGAACATGAGTCATATGGTAGATGTGATCAACATGGAGATGTTCACCATTGATGACTAGTCCTTCTCACGTGATGATCGGACACGGCCTAGTCGATTCGGATCATGTATCACTTAGATGACTAAAGGGATGTATATCTAAGTGGAATTTCATTAAATAATTTGATTAGATGAACTTAATTATCATGAACAAGTCAAAAGGTCTTCGCAAATTATGTCGTAGCTTGCGCTTTAGTTCTACTGTTTTAGATATGTTCCTAGAGAAAATTTAGTTGAAAATTGACAGTAGCAATTATGCGGACTGGGTCCGTAAACTGAGGATTGTCGTCATTGCTGTGCAGAAGGATTATGTCCTTAATGCACCGCTCGGTGTCCTGAACCTCGAACGTCGTCCGTGGATGTTGCGAACATCTAACATACACGTTTTGATGACTACGTGATAGTTTAGTGTGTAATGCTAAACAGTTTAGAATTGAGGCGCCGAAGACGTTTTTGAAACATCGTGGAACATATGAGATGTTTCAAGGGCTGAAATTGGGATTTCAGGCTCGTGCCCACGTCAAGAGGTATGAGACCTTCGACAAGTTTCTTAGCCTGCAAACTAAGGGAGAAAAGCTCAATCATTGAGCATGTGCTCAGATTGTATGAGTACTACAATCGCTTGAATCGAGTGGGAGTTAATCTTCCAGATGAGATAGTGGTGGTTCTCCAAAGTCACTGCCACCAAGCTACTAGATCTTTGTGATGAACTATAACATATCAGGGATATATCTGATGATCCTTGATCTATTCGCGATGTTTGACACCGCGAAAGTAGAAATCAAGTAGGAGCATCAATTGTTGGTGGTTAGTAAAACCACTGGTTTCAAGGAGGGCAAGGGCAAGAAGGGATACTTCATGAAATGGAAAATCAGTTGCTGCTCTAGTGAAGAAACCCAAGGTTGAACCCAAACCCGAGACTAAGTGCTTCTGTAATGAGGGGAATGGTCACTGAAGCAGAATTACCCTAGATACTTGGTAGATGAGAAGGCTGGCAAGGTTGACAGAAGTATATTGGATATACATTATATTAATGTGTACTTTACTAGTACTCCTAGTGGCACCAGGGTATTAGATACCGGTTCGGTTGCTAAGTGTTAGTAACTCAAAATAAAAGGCTAAGGAATAAATGGAGACTAGCTAAAGGCGAGGTGACGATATGTGTTGGAAGTGTTTCCAAGGTTGATGTGATCAAACATCGCACAGTCCCTCTACCATCGGGATTGGTGTTAAACCTAAATAATTGTTATTTGGTGTTTGCGTTGAGCATAGACATGTTTGGATTATGTTTATTGCAATACGGTTATTCATTTAAGGAGAATAATGGTTACTCTGTTTATTTGAATAATACCTTCAATGGCCTTGCACCTAAAATGAATGGTTTATTGAATCTCGATCGTAGTGATACGCATGTTCATGCCAAAAGATATAAGATAGTAATGATAGTACCACCTACTTGTGGCACTATCATTTGAGTCACATTGGTATAAAACACATGAAGAAGCTCCATGTTGATGTTTTTTGGACTCACTCATTTTTGAAAAGTTTGAGACATGCGAACCATGTCTATTGGTATATACGCATGAAGAAACTCCATGCAGATGGATCGTTTGGACTCACTTGATTTTGAATCACTTGAGACATGCAAATCATACCACATGGGCAAGATGACTGAAAGGCCTCGTTTTCAGTGAGATGGAACAAGAAAGCAACTTGTTGGAAGTAATATATTTTGATGTGTGCAGTCCAATGAGTGCTGAGGCACACAGTGGATATCGTTATGCTCTTACTTTTCAGATGATTTGAGTAGATGCTAAGTATACTTACTTGATGAAACACAAGTCTGAATTATTGAAAGGTTCAAGTAATTTCAGAGTGAAGTTGAAAATCATTGTGACAAGAGGAAAAAATTTCTATGATATGATCATAGAGATGAATATCTGAGTTACGAGTTTGGTACACAATTAAGACATTGTGGAAATTGTTTCACAATTAATGCCGCCTGGAACACCATAATGTGATGGTGTGCCCGAACATCATAGCTGCACCCTATTGGATGTGGTGCATACCATGATGTCTCTTACCGGATTACCACTATCGTTTATGGGTTAGGCATTAGAGACAACCGCATTCACTTTAAATAGGGCACCACTTAATTCCGTTGAGATGACACCGTATGAACTATGGTTTAGAGAAACCTAAGTTGTCGTTTCTTAAGAGTTTGGGGCTGCGACGCTTATGTGAAAAGGTTTCATCCTGATAAGCTCGAACCCAAAGAGAATAAATGCATCTTCATAGGACACCCAAAGCAGTTGGGTATACCTCCTATCTCAGATCCGAAAGCAAAAGTGATTGTTTCTAGAAATGGGTCCTTTCTCGAGGAAAAGTTTTTCTCGAAAGAATTGAGTGGGAGGATGGTGGAGACTTGATGAGGTTATTAAACCATCACTTCAACCAGTGTGTAGCAGGGCGCAAGAAGTTGTTCCTCACTACAAAAAAAATACACGTCCGTGATGATACGTGTTTGTCACAGTAGGTCACGTTTTCTGTCATGCATGTACATCCATCACGATTTTATGACAGAATCAAGATAGTCATACCTGTGCTGTCGTAGAAGTGTTCCATGACATTACCAAAATTATCATCACGGAAGTGTCCACTTCCATGACGATAAATCGCGCGTCACAGAAGTGCTTTCGTCAAGGGTGACCGACATGTGGCATCCACCGTAACAGAACACCGTTAAGCTATCGGGTCCAGTTTTGGATCCGATAACCCGTTAACAGCCCCGACTAATGGGGATTTTCCACGTGTAAAATCATCATTGGCTGGAGGAAACACGTGTCTGCTCATCGTTGGGACAGATGTCATCCGCTCATTGGACCGAAGGCGCCTATGATACGTCGACACGTGGCACGGCCCAATAGAGGCCCATTCCTGTGAAAAGGCCGACCCGTTTGACTTGGTCAAAAGGTGGCGGGCCGGTCCACAAAAAGCTTGTTTATGGCCTGTTTGCATATAGCCCATTTACAGCCCGCTAACCCAGGGCCCGTTACGACCTATCTGAATTAGGCCCAGTAGCGTCATCTGGGCCGTCCAATATGATTCCAGCCTATTTTAACTTCTGGCCCATGTATGGCCCATGGCGTCTTTCGGCCCATATGAGGCCCTTTGTAACTCTTGGCCCATTAACGGCCCATGGTGAAACTGGCCCGTAATGAACAGTATATCACTTTATACCCATTAACGGTCCATTATTCCATTGGGTTGTTTCCAGCCCAAGTTATGTTTTGGCCTTCTCGGAGCCCTCATTTCTAGCATTCGGTTACTTATGGCCAGTTACTGTCATTTTCTACTTGTGGACCAAATTCGGCCCGTCGTTACAGTCGGCCCATTTGTGGCCCGTTAATACGTTGGGCCGTTTTCATGACAAAAAACCCATTGGGCTGTTTTCGTAGAGTTATCAAATACGGCATATTAACTACCCGTTATGGTCCACGAATAGTATGGCCCATGGTTGGCGAAATGATTATATGCCCCGTAGAAGGCCCATGGATCCTATGGCCCGTAGAAGACCAATGGATCCTACGGCCCGTAGAAGGCCCATGGATCATACGGCCCATAGAAGGCCCATGGATCCTACGGCCTGTAGAAGGCCCATGGATCCTAAGGCCCGTATAGAAGACCAATGGATCCTACGTCCCGTAGAAGGCCCATGGATCATACGTCCCGCAGGAGGCCCATGGTTACAACAGACCATGTGTTGCCATGATTATTGCGGCCTAGTTACCAAAAATAGGTTATTGTGGCCACTAGAAAAACACAAAAAAAGAACTGCAATGACTACTGTTGGGGAACGTTGCAGAAAATAAAAAATTTCTACGCTTCACCAAGATCAATCTATGGAGTCATCTAGCAATGAGAGAGAGGAGTGCATCTACATACCCTTGTAGATCGCGAGCGGAAGCATTCAAGAGAACGGGGTTGATGGAGTCGTACTCGTCGTGATCCAAATCACTGAATATCCTAGTGCCAAACGGACGGCACCTCCGCGTTCAACACACGTACAGTTGGGAAGACGTCTCCTCCTTCTTGATCCAGCAAGGGGGAAGGAGAGGTTGATGGAGATCCAGCAGCACGATGGCGTGGTGGTGGAAGTAGCGGGGATCTCGGCAGGGCTTCGCCAAGCTCAGCGGGAGGGAGAGGTGTTACGGGGAAGAGGGAGGCACCAGGGGCTAGGGTGCACAGCCCTCCCTCCCCCCTCTTTATATAGGGGCCCTGGGGGGGCGCTGGCCCTCTAGAGATCCAATCTCAAGGGGGGCGGTGGCCAAAGGGGGGGACTTGCCCCCCAAGTCAGGTGGGGCGCCCCCCACCCCCAGGGTTTCCAACCCTAGGCATAGGGGGAGGCCCAAGGGGGGCGCACCAGCCCACCAGGGGCTGGTTCCCTTCCCACTTCAGCCCATAGGGCCCTCCGGGATAGGTGTCCCCAACCGATGGACCCCCGGGACCCTTCCGGTGGTCCCGGTACAATACCGGTGACCCCCGAAACTTTCCCGGTGGCCGAAACTAGACTTCCCATATACAAATCTTTACCTCCGAACCATTGCGGAACTCCTCGTGACGTCTGGGATCTCATCCGGGACTCCGAACAACTTTCGGGTTACCGCATACTAATATCTCTACAACCCTAGCGTCACCGAACCTTAAGTGTGTAGACCCTACGGGTTTGGGAATCATGCAGACATGACCGAGACAGCTCTCCAGCCAATAACCAACAGCGGGATCTGGGTACTCATGTTGGCTCCCACATGTTCCACGATGATATCATCGAATGAACCATGATGTCGAGGATTCAAGTAATCCCGTATACAATTCCCTTTGTCAATCGGTACGTTACTTGCCCGAGATTCGATTGTCGGTATCCCAATACCTCGTTCAATCTCGTTACTGGCAAGTCACTTTACGCGTACTATAATGCATGATCCCGTGACCAACCACTTGGTCACATTGAGCTCATTATGATGATGCATTACCGAGTGGGCCCAGAGATACCTCTCCGTCATATGGAGTGACAAATCCCAGTCTTGATCTGTGTCAACCCAACAGACACTTTCGGGGATACCTGTAGTATACCTTTATAGTCACCCAGTTACGTTTTGACGTTTGGTACACCCAAAGCACTCCTACGTTATCCAGGAGTTACACGATCTCATGGTCTAAGGAAATGATACTTGACATTGGAAAAGCTCTAGCAAACGAACTACACGATCTTGTGCTATGCTTAGGATTGGGTCTTGTCCATCACATCATTCTCCTAATGATGTGATCCCCTTATCAATGGCATCCAATGTCCATTGTCAGGAAACCATGACTATCTGTTGATCAACGAGCTAGTCAACTAGAGGCTCACTAGGGACATGTTGGGGTCTATGTATTCACACATGTATTACGATTTTCGGATAACACAATTATAGCATGAATAATAGACAATTATCATGAACAAGGAAATATAATAATAATCATTTTATTATTGCCTCTAGGGCATATTTCCAACAGTCTCCCACTTGCACTAGAGTCAATAATCTAGTTACATTGTGATGAATCGAACACCCATAGAATCCTGGTGTTGATCATTATTTTCTTGCGGAAGAGGTTTAGTCAACGGATCTGTGACATTCAGATTCGTATGCACTTTGCAAATATCTATGTCTCCATCTTGAACATTTTCACGAATGGAGTTGAAGCGACGCTTGATGTGCCTGGTCTTCTTGTGAAACCTGGGCTCCTTGGCAAGGGCAATAGCTCTAGTGTTGTCACAGAAGAGAGTGATCCGCCCCGACGCATTGGGTATGACTCCTAGGTTGGTGATGAACTCCTTCATCCATATTTCTTCATGCACTGCCTCCGAGGCTGCCATGTACTCCGCTTCACATGTAGATCCCGCCACGACACTTTGCTTGCAACTGCACCAGCTTACTGCCCCACCATTCAAAATATACACGTATCTGGTTTGTGACTTAGAGTCATCCAGATCTGTGTCGAAGCTAGCGTCGACATAACCCTTTACGACGAGCTCTTCGTCACCTCCATAAACGAGAAACATATCCTTAGTCCTTTTCAGGTACTTTGGGATATTCTTGACCGCTGTCCAGTGTTCCATGCCGGGATTACTTTGGTACCTTCCTACCAAACCTACGGCAAGGTTTACATCAGGTCTTGTACACAGCATGGCATACATAATAGACCCTATAGCCGAGGCATAGGGGATGACACTCATCTTTTCTCTATCTTCTGTCGTGGTCGGGCATTGAGCTGAGCTCAATTTCACACCTTGCAGCACAGGCAAGAACCCCTTCTTGGACTTATCCATATTGAACTTCTTCAATATCTTATCAAGGTATGTGCTTTGTGAAAGACCTATGAGGTGTCTCGATCTATCTCTATAGATCTTGATGCCTAATATGTAGGCAACTTCTCCAAGGTCCTTCGTTGAAAAACACTTATTCAAGTAGGCCTTAATGCTGTCCAAAAGTTCTATATCATTTCCCATCAAAAGTATGTTATCTACATATAATATTAGAAATGCTACAGAGCTCCCACTCACTTTCTTGTAAACGCAGGCTTCTCCATAAGTCTGCATAAACCCAAACGCTTTGATCATCTCATCAAAGCGAATGTTCCAACTCCGAGATGCTTGCACCATCCCATAAATGGATCGCTGGAGATTGCATACCTTGTTAGCATTCTTAGGATCGACAAAACCTTCCGGCTGCATCATATACAACTCTTCCTTAAGATAGCTGTTAAGGAATGCCATTTTGACGTCCATTTGCCATATCTCATAATCATAGAATGCGGCAATTGCTAACATGATTCGGACGGACTTCAACTTCACTACGGGTGAGGTCTCATCGTAGTCAACCCCTTGAACTTGTCGATAACCCTTAGCGACAAGTCGAGCTTTATAGATGGTAACATTACCATCCGCGTCCGTCTTCTTCTTAAAGATCCATTTATTTTCTATCGCTCGCCGATCATCGGGCAAGTCTGTCAAAGTCCATACTTTGTTTTCATACATGGATCCTATCTCAGATTGCATGGCTTCAAGCCATTTGTTGGAATCTGGGCCCACCATCGCTTCTTCTTAGTTCGAAGGTTCACCGTTGTCTAACAACATGATTTCCAGGATAGGGTTGCCATACCATTCTCGTGTGGAACGTGTCCTTGTGGACCTACGAAGTTCAGTAGCAACTTGATCTGAAGTACCTTGATCCTCATCATTAACTTCCTCTCTAGTCGGTGCAGGCACCATAGGAACATCTTCCTGAGCTGCACTACTTTCCGGTTCAAGAGGCAGTACTTCATCGAGTTCTACTTTCCTCCCACTTATTTCTTCGAGAGAAACTCTTTCTCCAAAAAGGACCCATTCTTGGCAACAAAAATCTTGCCTTCGGATCTTAGGTAGAAGGTATACCCAATGGTTTCTTTAGGGTATCCTATGAAGACGCATTTTTACGATTTGGGTTCGAGCTTTTCAGGTTGAAGTTTCTTGACATAAGCATCGCATCCCCAAACTTTTAGAAACGACAGCTTAGGTTTCTTCCCAAACCATAATTCATACGGTGTCGTCTCAACGGATTTAGACGGTGCCCTATTTAAAGTGAATGTATCTGTCTCTAGAGCGTATCCCCAAAATGATAGCGGTAAATCAGTGAGTGACATCATAGATCGCACCATATCCAATAGAGTGCGATTACGACGTTCGGACACACTGTTACGCTGAGGTGTTCCAGGCGGTGTGAGTTGTGAAACGATTCCACATTTTCTTAAGTGCGTACCAAATTCGTGACTTAAATATTCTCCTTCACGATCTGATCGTAAGAACTTTATTTTTTGTCATGTTGATTCTCTACCTCACTCTGAAATTCCTTGAACTTTTCAAAGGTCTCAGACTTGTGTTTCATCAAGTAGACATACCTATATCTACTTAAGTCATCAGTGAGAGTGAGAACAAACAATAGCCTCTGCAAGCCTGAACGCTCATTAGACCGCACACATCAGTATGTATGATTTCCAATAAGTTGGTTGCTCGCTCCATTGTTCCAGAGAATGGAGTCTTGGTCATTTTGCCCATGAGGCATGGTTCGCATGTGTCAAATGATTCGTAATCAAGAGACTCCAAAAGTCCATCAACATGGAGCTTCTTCATGCGTTTGACACCAATGTGACCAAGGCGGCAGTGCCACAAGTATGTGGGACTATCGTTATCAACCTTAAATCTTTTGGTATTTACACTATGAATGTGTGTAACATCACGTTCGAGATTCATTAAGAATAAACCATTGACCAGCGGGGCATGACCATAAAACATATCTCTCATATAAATAGAACAAACATTATTCTCGGATTTAAATGAGTAGCCATCTCGTATTAAACAAGATCCAGACACAATGTTCATGCTTAAAGCTGGCACTAAATAACAATTATGGAGGTTTAAAACTAATCCCGTAGGTAAATGTAGAGGTAGCGTGCCGACAGCGATCACATCGACCTTGGAACCATTCCCAACGCGCATCCTCACCTCGTACTTCGCCAGTATCCGCTTATTCCGCAGCTCCTATTTTGAGTTACAAATATGAGCAACCGACCGGTATCAAATACCCAGGAGCTACTACGAGTACTGGTAAGGTACACATCAGTTACATGTATATCACATATACCTTTGGTGTTGCCGGCCTTCTTGTCTGCTAAGTACTTGGGGTAATTCCGCTTCCAGTGTCTGCTTCCCTTGCAATAAAAGCACTCAGTCTCAGGTTTGGGTCCATGCTTTGGCTTCTTCCCAGCAACTGGCTTACCAGGCGCGGCAACTCCCTTGCCGTCCTTCTTTAAGTTCTTTTTACCCTTGCCTTTCTTGAAACTAGTGGTTTTATTGACCATCAACACTTGATGTTCCTTTTTGATTTCCACCTCCGCTGATTTCAGCATTGAAAATACCTCAGGAATAGTTTTCACCATCCCCTGCATATTGTAGTTCATCACAAAGCTCTTGTAGCTAGGTGGGAGCGACTAAAGGATTCTTTCAATGACCGCCTCATCCCGGAGGTTAATGTCCAGCTGGGACAAGCGGTTGTGCAGCCCAGACATTTTGAGTATGTGCTCACTGACAGAACTATTTTCCTCCATCTTACAACTGTAGAACTTGTCGGAGACTTCATATCTCTCGACCAGGGCATGAGCTTGGAAAACCATTTTCAGCTCTTCGAACATCTCATACGCTCTGTGTTGCTCAAAACGCTTTTGGAGCCCCGGTTCTAAGCTGTGAAGCATGCCGCACTGAACGAGGGAGTAGTCATCAACATGCGACTACCAGGCGTTCATAACGTCTTGAGTTGCGGGGAAACAGGTGCTTCACCTAGCGGTGCATCTAGGACATATGCTCTTTTGGCAGCTATGAGGATGATCCTCAAGTTCCGGACCCAGTCCATATAGTTGCTGCTATCGTCTTTAAGCTTGGTTTTCTCTAGGAACGCGTTGAAGTTGATGACAACATTAGCGTGGGCCATTTGATCTACAAGACATATTGCAAAAGTTTTAGACTAAGTTCATGATAATTAAGTTCATCTAATCAAATTATTTAATGAACTCCCACTCAGATAGCCATCCCTCTAGTCATCTAAGTGATCCATGATCCGAGTCAACTAGGTCGTGTTCGATCATCACGTGAGACGGACTAGTCATCATCGGTGAACATCTTCATGTTGATCGTATCTTCTATATGACTCATGTTCGACCTTTCGGTCTCTTGTGTTCCGAGGCCATGTTTGTACATGCTAGGCTCGTCAAGTCAACCTACGTGTTTTGCATGTGTAAATCTGGCTTACACCCGTTGTATGTGAACGTTAGGATCTATCACACCCGATCATCATGTGGTGCTTCGAAACAACGAACTTTCGCAACGGCGCACAGTTAGGGGGAACACTTTCTTGAAATTGTTATGAGGGATCATCTTATTTACTACCGTCGTTCTAAGCAAATAAGATGCAAAACATGATAAACATCACATGCAATCAAATAGTGACATGATATGGCCAATATCATTTTGCTCCTTTTGATCTCCATCTTCGGGGCGCCATGATCATCATCGTCACCGGCATGACACCATGATCTCCATCATCGTGTCTCCATGAAGTTGTTCACCAACTATTACTTCTACTACTATAGCTAACAAATTAGCAAAGAAGTAAAGTAATTACATGGCGTTATTCAATGACACGCAGGTCATACAATAAATAAAGACAACTCCTATGGCTCCTGCCGGTTGTCATACTCATCAACATGCAAGTCGTGATTCCTATTACAAGAACGTGATCAATCTCATACATCACATATGATTCATTCATCACATCCTTTTGGCCATATCACATCACAAGGCATATGCTGCAAAAACAAGTTAGACGTCCTTTGATTGTTGTTGCAAGTTTTATGTGGCTGCTATAGGGTTCTAGCAAGAACGATTCTTACCTACACCAAAAACCACAACGTGATATGCCAATTTCTATTTACCCTTCATAAGAACCCTTTTCATCGAATCCGATCCGACTAAAGTGGGAGAGACAGACACCCGCTAGCCACCTTATGCAACTAGTGCATGTCAGTCGGTGGAACCTGTCTCACGTAAGCATACGTGTAAGGTCGGTCCGGGCCGCTTCATCCCACGATGCCGCCGAAACAAGATAAGACTAGTAGTGGCAAGTAAATTGACAACATCTACGCCCACAACAAAATTGTGTTCAACTTGTGCATAGAAACTACGCATAGACCTAGCTCATGATGCCACTGTTGGGGAACGTTGCAGAAAATAAAAAATTTCTACGCTTCACCAAGATCAATCTATGGAGTCATCTAGCAACGAGAGAGAGGAGTGCATCTACATACCCTTGTAAATCGCGAGCGGAAGCGTTCAAGAGAATGGGGTTGATGGAGTCGTACTCGTCATGATCCAAATCACCGAAGATCCTAGTGCCGAACGGACGGCACCTCCGCGTTCAACACACGTACGGTTGGGAAGACGTCTCCTCCTTCTTGATCCAGCAAGGGGGAAGGAGAGGTTGATGGATATCCAGCAGCACGACGGCGTGGTGGTGGAAGTAGCAGGGATCTCGGCAGGGCTTCGCCAAGCTTAGCGAGAGGGAGAGGTGTTACAGGGAAGAGGGAGGCGCCAGGGGCTAGGGTGCGCAGCCCTCCCTCCACCCCTCTTTATATAGGGGCCCTGGGGGGGTGCCGGCCCCCTAGAGATCCAATCTCAAGGGGGGGGCAAAGGGGGGGACTTGCCCCCCAAGTCAGGTGGGGCACCCCCACCCCCAGGGTTTCCAACCCTAGGCGCAGGAGGAGGCCCAAGGGGGGCGCACCAGCCCACCAGGGGCTGGTTCCCTTCCCACTTCAGCCCATAGGGCCCTCCGGGATAGGTGGACCCACCCGATGGACCCCCGGGACCCTTCCGGTTGTCCCGGTACAATACCGGTGACCCCCAAAACTTTCCCGGTGGCCGAAACTGGACTTCCCATATACAAATCTTTACCTCCGGACCATTCTGGAACTCCTCGTGACGTCCGGGATCTCATCCGGGACTCCGAACAACTTTCGGATTACCGCATACTAATATCTCTACAACCCTAGCGTCACCGAACCTTAAGTGTGTAGACCCTACGGGTTCGGGAATCACGCAGACATGACCGAGATAGCTCTCCAGCCAATAACCAACAGTGGGATCTGGATACCCATGGTGGCTCCCACATGTTCCACGATGATCTCATCGAATGAACCACGATGTCGAGGATTCAAGTAATCCCGTATACAATTCCCTTTGTCAATCGGTACGTTACTTGCCCGAGATTCGATCGTCGGTATCCCAATACCTCGTTCAATCTCGTTACTGGCAAGTCACTTTACTCGTACTATAATGCATGATCCCGTGACCAACCACTTGGTCACATTGAGCTCATTATGATGATGCATTACCGAGTGGGCCCAGAGATACCTCTCCATCATACGGAGTGACAAATCCCTGTCTCGATCTGTGTCAACCCAACAGACACTTTCGGGGATACCTGTAGTATACCTTTATAGTCACCCAGTTACGTTGTGACGTTTGGTACACCCAAAGCACTCCTACGGTATCCGGGAGTTACACGATCTCATGGTCTAAGGAAATGATACTTGACGTTGGAAAATCTCTAGGAAACGAACTACACGATCTTGTGCTATGCTTAGGATTGGGTCTTGTCCATCACATCATTCTCCTAATGATGTGATCCCGTTATCAATGACATCCAATGTCCATAGTCAGGAAACCATGACTATATGTTGATCAACGAGCTAGTCAACTAGAGGCTCACTAGGTACATGTTGTGATCTATGTATTCACACATGTATTACGATTTCCGGATAACACAATTATAGCATGAATAATAGACAATTATCATGAACAAGGAAATATAATAATAATCATTTTATTATTGCCTCTAGGGCATATTTCCAACAACTACAAGCAAACAACTAAACAAGACAATAAGGAAATAAATAAGCAAGCATCAAACGCTAGCCTATTACCGGTATTACACATATTACATCCACTCGGCATCAAAGTTTGCCATCAGTGCAAATATAGGGAACAAAGTAGCATATTACATACACTGGCCGTCAAAATTGGCCAGCAGTGCAAATAAATGTGGCAGCAAAACAAGAGCATAACTGAAACAACTTCAGAAGAGCTCAAGAAACGTTATCCTGGGTATCCACCATGCTGGCAATAAGCTTAGCAAGCTTATTAGCTTTGTCCTGTTTGGCACTAAAATCCTCCAATGTTTGTTGTTGCACCAGAAAGTATGCATCTGAATGCTCCAGGGACTTCCGCGGTCTTTCCGCTTCTTGTCGCAGCACAGTTGATCGATGTCTTTCAGCTTGTAGTTGAGACTCAAGAAACCGAACTGATTTAGGCAGTGAGTTTGAATAGGTTGTGCAAGCAGTAGTGGCCAGTAACTCAAACACTAAACCAAGACATGACTTTGGGGTTGTCTCACTGTCTTCAAGATAGTCTTCCTTAGCTGTTTTATCAGCTTTGTTGGAGACCAACAAGGATGTCTCACTATCCTGAACCTTATCTGCATTACTTCCTTTACCATTGCTTAATAAGGCGCTCTTCCCCAATATTCTGTCAGCATTCTAAAAGAAGAAACAAGCAGACACATAACAGGTTTAGCATGTACTAGTATATGAAACTCATTTCGGTGAACCAATTCATTAGTAAGGTGGACAGGATTAAACTACCAAGTCTTCTATTGCCAAGTACTAGTACATACTAAAAGCATCAAACAAACATATATCTATGTCCTATGGTCACTGCATTGTCTTGCCAAATAAAAATAGAGACACGGTTCAAATCATATCAGTTCAAGACAAAGCAGCAGTGAAAGAATACAAAGCGTGGGAAACTACACGGCACAACAAGATTTCAAATGGGTACCATGGGTCTACATGTACAACAACACTATTGGCTCTGTTGTGATGCTAGTAATGTGCATGATATGAGAAGTCAACTGTATACACACTTGAAATTGAAATCAACAGAGCTATTGATAAGAGCAAAACTGTTAAAGAAACATGTGTGAACATACCTGTTGTGCCATTGGAGTTTCGATTGGATCCTTCAATTTAAAAATAAGTTTGTATGAGTAAATACAGTGATACAAGAGCAAAGCACTATGCACGATAGCAATCATAGTTAAAGAAGGCGCGCCCAAGCAAGCGCTTAAGCGCGCCTAGGCTCTAGGCGTTGGCAAAACGCATTGCGCATAACTATGCTTAATCTATGCATAACTGCACATAAGCATGCGCTTTGGTCAGTAAAGCGCAAGGCGGTGGCAAAACACACAATTAACGCCTAGCGCTTTTTTGAACTATGATAGCAATGGAATCTTAAATTAGAACAGTTGTTCTTCGGGTTTAGGCAATTGTTCTACATGAACAGAGTACAGTAAGATGCAAGAATATAGTACTTAAAATAGAAAATGAGCTCATAGACCTTACCACATTCTTGGTTCGGGACCAGTACAGAACAAGGTGTTCCCAGTCATCATCCAGTAAATGTGTCTCGGGAGAACGTAAGGGAATTTGATGAGTTTCTTTGCCGGTGAAGTATGTTTTCTTCAGGTAATTCCGATACTGCCACCAAGCATTCTTGAAGATAGCAGAGGTATTAGCACAGGTTACCTCATCCTGAGTTTCCAAATCGGTCCTTCTCTATAGAGAAAAATGGAAAAATTTGCTGTATTATAACCATCATGGAGGTAGGATGTATGGGACAAAGCAAAGTAATTGCCATGAATAACATTACTTACACATAACTCCTGGACAAACACCTGCAACTGGCATTTTCCTTCATCTTCAGTATAATATTTCCAAGTTGGGAAGATACACACATAGGATTTAACAACATCAAATGCAATAGATGCTAAACTATGACTAGCTAGTTGTGCTTCCTCCAGAGGAATAGGCGTACTAACTGGTGGAGTTGGGGTTCGCCGTGGTAGTACTGGCCCTTTGGGCACTGGAGCTGCCTTACTAACTGCTCTTGTTTGGGAGCTCTGTGGTGGCGATGGTGATGTGTCAACAGGAACTGGGTTACTATCTGCTAGGGTTGGGGTTAGATTGGGTGAAGCTGGTTCTCTATCCATCGTAGTAGGGGTACAATCTGCGAGAGTTTGGGTTATGTGTGGTAGGGTTGGTTCTCGTGCATGTACAACCGAGGTGCTATCTCCACCAAGAGGTAGCACTGTTTTATTTGAAGACCGTGTTTTTACTCTGCTAGATACTGGCATCACCCGCTCCAATTCAAATGGCTGATAAACAGGAAACATAGTTGAATGTACAGGCATTGCATGAGAGACAGATGCAATAGATAGTGTGAAAAAAAGAGGGCATGAAATAGTTGACATGTATATTGTTTAACTAAAACGGATAGCATGACATAATTTCACATATATGATGTCTATCTAAACTGGATAGCATAGCATAACATAATTCAAAGATATGATGAATAACTAAATAAGATCGCATGACATAATTCACCTACATGTTATCTAAGTAATCAGGATTGCATGATTTAATTCACATATGTGATTTATATGCTAAATAGAGGGCATTCGATATGATGTCTGAACTAAGAACATGGTGTTGAATATTGTGTATATGATGTCTAAACAATGCAATGCAAGACACCATATGCATGATATGAGCAGTATAATTGTGCCAAGTTAGAGCATAAACCCCGGTGGGGAAATAGGACTGTTCATCTGTCTCTGAATACATCTCTAAGGAGCTATCAGGACCCAACAAGAGATTTGCTTTGACAGGTAGCACTGTCTGCTCTGAAGGCCTTGTTTTCACTCCAGATTTTTCCATCTCCAACCCAAATGGCTGATTCACAGGAAGAGTAGTTTAATGTACAAACATTGTCGACAAATGAAAATGTAATTAAGAAAAGGATGGGAAAGATATCATTCAAATATATGATGTCTGGTTACACAGGATGACATTGCACATTTCACATATATTATGGTTGGCTAAAAGACATGAGACTGCATAATTCCCATATATGATATAAAAACTAAACAGGTGGCATTACAGAACATGTCTAAACTAAGCAGATGACATATACGATGTCAAAAGTAGGCACTGCAAGGCAACATATGCATGATATGACTAACATCATCATGCCAAGGTAGAGCAAACACCTTGGGGGTAAATAGGAGTGGCCAGCTACGTCTGAATCCACCTCAGAACAGATATCTTCGTTTGGATTACAATCTGGAGAGGGGGTTTGCCATTGAACCCACCATGGAGCAATGTCTGCATGACATTGTATTGCCGCGCAAAACTCTTCTCTTTTTCTCTACATGTTCAGCATGACTGTGTACAATATCTGACATGCATATGAAAAACTATGGTGAGATTATGTAAGGAGAGCATGCAGAAATTTAGAGTGATGGTAACAACCAGTGGATGGATCAAAAAATAATATAGCAGGCTGATGATTGCTTTAATTTAATGAAAAGACAGAAGATGATTGCTTTACTATTTGTTTCCCACCCAAGATGAACAACATAGGCATACCCTAGGTGAACCAGATATTAGACAGAGATAATATTCATTGCTGCCTCGATATGTGCCCCGCAACTAATTTAGAACTCAAGTTTGAACATTAATTTGGACCTGACTTGGAGTCCAAGAGGTGAATAGGATGATAAAGTAGCAGGTAATTTTAAGAAATGCATAACATAAGCAGAAACAAAAGAGTGTGAACCATGAGATTATGGCGGCCTGGGATTTCGAATGGCGAAAAGGAGGCGATGGGAGGGGGTGAACCATGACTTAGGGACGTGCTTGTCCAAAATGTAGGGTGTGTTACAAAAGTACCCCCATCGATTTGAACTAGCGGCCCTTTCAGCTCAGGGTTAGAAGGGGGATTTTGCGTGTCGGGATTTGGCAGCTGGAGGGAGTTTTCATGCGCGTTGTAATTTCGGGATAGCAAGGTGCGGGTTGTGAAGGCGCCAGTTTTGGGAGCACGATATCTGAATTTTCGGGATATAACAAGGTGCGCGTTGAATTTTAGGGACAAGCCTAACGTGTAATATCGTACTTGTACGTACCAAATCGATTCGCACTTTCCTCAACCAAAAAAATGAAAAAATAAAACTATTCACACAACACAAAGAGAGAGTCTTGCCCCGTTTTACTATACAAATGCTATTCAAAGCTACTCCCTCCTTCCATCTATATAGGGCCCCATGCGTTTTTCGATACTAACTTTGACCAAATATTAGAGCAATAATATATGACACGCAACTTACACAAAGCACACCATTAAATTCGTGTGTGAAAGGAGCTTTCAATGATATAATTTTCACATTGTGCATGTCATGTACTATTAATCTTGTCAATAGTCAAAGGAGGTCTTAAAAAACGCATTACGCCCTATATAGATGGAAGGAGGGAGTATGAATCCATGTTATGTCCAATTAAATTTTTTCACTGGCTGTATAATGCATGTAACCTACTCATACCAACATTTTAGTGCATTCCAAATGTCTATACTACCACTGCAATTCGAACTGAATTTTAATTCGTTTCTCTATTTCAATAAGAATCTACAATCATGATTGTTGCCAACTTCAACCATCATCCGTGTATTACCTTAATAACATACCACATGATTACTATAGAGATAGATATGAACTATGTGTACTATATGAACTCGAATTCTATTTTTTGAATACACTTGATGTTGATTCCAAATAATAGTACATTTGATGTACTAACTATATATTCATAATCTAAACCATGTTGTTTATCACACAAAGTATAGTGCCCCGCCCGCTACATTATGACAAGTATTTAGACCTGAGCTGCAAAAGCCACACATTAGCCAAAATTATAATCAATGTTCTACATTATGATATCTTCTTCAAGTATTCATATCCATTTTTTTATAATGAATTATGATCTTTGTTCATCTTTTACACCTTCACGATCCTCTTCTATTTGTAGCTAGCTAGCGCTAACTTTCTATCGTGCATGCACACGCCCGCCCCCCTCTCACCCCCCTTAGCGTACCCTCCATCACACACGTTCATTATTTCTCTTTAGGTCGTTCACCCGCGGTGTGTGTAGGCCCCCGTCTCCTTCTTTCCGGCACACACCGGTCGATATACCTCTCTAGCCAAGTGTGCCTACCACAAACACATATATACTTCCCATCTTCTCTTCTCACCGTCCATGCCCCCCTATGTCCAATACGGTTCCACGCAGGTGCACACTCCCGCCCCTCTTTTCATTGATCTCATACTCACACACTCCTCCCCCTCGACATGGTAGGCCTCTCGCACCACCTCCTAGCCGCACCCCTCTCCCCCTGTCTGTCTCTCCGGACCTTATTTGCTTCTAACACATGCATGCATGTATACATACCGATCTCCCTACATTAGCCAGGTCGACTATAATTGTTTTCCCCATGCACCGATACACTTACCTCGCTAGTTATGTCTCTCCCTTTATCGGACACATGACGGTTGATCTTCCTATGTAGTTACGTATGCTTACCACAACCATATCGTCTCCCCTCATCATCCTTGCATACCTCCCGACCCATCTCTCACACGCACGTGCATAGACAGAGAGACATCCCCCACCCTCTCTTATTGATATTGCACTCGTACCCTCCGTTTGTCTAGCAGGCCTCTCCCACCATTTGTGAGACGCCACTCCACCACCAACCCTCCGACACTCTACCTTTGTCTTTTTCCCAACCTTATTCCTCTGCTACACATATCCATGGATGTTGATTGATCTCCCTCAATACATAGCTAGGTCTCTCTCCTTCCCCACACATATACTAGTCGATCGGTCTCTGCCCCCTCCCCCCCCCCACACA
>NC_041391.1:169614581-169629000 GCF_002162155.2 Triticum dicoccoides | reverse complement strand
TGTAGGTAGGTATCCATGCCATGGAGAAAAACTGCACCTCTGCCCTCTCAAATTCCTGTAGGCTAGCCGCCCTGTATCTTTGATGTGGGCAAACACAAATTCAATGGCACTCTTTATCGATCGCGCAGCCACACACTTCATCCCTGTTTTCAATTCTATCGATATCTCACGTCCATGACTCCGTTTCACACACATTGCATATGTTACGTTTTTTTGTTTGAGATATCATCGACATATTGCCTCTATTTCGCACAAACCATCTCTCTCACACCCACCCACGTACGTACCTGCACCTAAAGAAGAGGTGCATGCAGGACGCACGTACTCATGTCTCGTTCCCGGCCACACTTGCGTGGGTACACATTGGAGTTCGTTTCTGTATGAAAAGGCAGCCCACGTGATAATTTGACGCGTGTAGCGGTTGTTTACTCGAAGGAGGGTCGGGTACCATGCCTAGACGGAACAAAGTTCGACTTGACGTGCTAGTATTAAATAAAGTTATATACTCATCATATGGCACGTACAAAATATAAAACGATTACCGTGGGGAAAATGGAAAAATGGGTTTGTCTCTTGTTACACCATCTCACACAAGGCGGCGGTGGCCTCTCTCTCAGTGTTGGTCAGTGATCCGGACACATCTCGTCCGCCGGCGGGAAGGGAGGATGTGCATCGTCTCTCCGTTCGACGATGTTGAGGTAGCATGTCCCGATCTGCGGTACCCGCTGTTCTCTTTGACCAAGCTCCGGCGCGGTAGGGCCTTCGCCACTTGCTCGCTGCCACAGTATGGGCAGATCTCGGCCGCCAGCACCCTCCTAGTAACATCCCGATGACCCTCAGGTACAGCTTCCTCCGGCCTTGCTCCACTGCCCATCTTCCCATGTTGTTGCATGTGGATCTTCTTTAGTTGTTTGCTTAAAATGTATCTCGGCCGGCGTACTTTCCATCTTGCAATCTTGTCCTCAAACCATTTTTGATAAACCATCATGTGTTATATTTCCCTTATTACATGGAATATGCTTCTTTTTTGTTGGTGTATGTGTCTTCAACTCATGTTATTGGGCAGTAATTGTTTCCTTTCTACCTCCTTTTGCAAAGAGGGCTATCCATTTTCACCTTTTTGCTATTGCAACCTTTTGGTGAACTGCACAAATCACTTTTTTCTTAAGAGTGTTTTGTGCAGTTCCGCCAAAATGTCACACGGGCAATGCTTTTACATTTCTATGGGACTGCAGAAAGGGAGATTGGTTTTGCTATCCTCCTCATCCAACTCCGTGCCTAATCTTCTCCAACAAGTAGTTAGTCTGAAGAGAGATCGTAGAGGTGATCGGCTTCTATTTGTGTGTGTTATGTTTCATCATCTAGTTCCACTATTATTGTAATCACACTGACTGGATATCTTTTACAAACATGGATGGTCCGCTCGATTTTAGTGGAGTTGCAAAAAATGATCGGATTGTGGTGTCCTACATACACCTCTTTTTTGGCTATAGAGCTGGGTGAAACTAGCTGCCAAGCAATGAACACTGTGCCAAGGAAATGGAGCCATGCCTACGAACAGCATCAATCAATTATATATTTTTCTTTATTTGTACACCTTTTCACAACTTTGTCTTTAGTTGTGATGTGAATATTGGCGCTGATCTGTGAACCATTGAGATGCATTAGCAGCCATGGTAGTTTCATTTGTATTTGATAGAATGTTGTAACGAGATAATCTTGAGGCAAGACACATGAATCCTAAGTTGAAACCTTTTTTTTCTGGGGGAACGAAAGTTGAAACCTTCATAGCATCACAGTACAATTTCATTAAAATTATGCATACATATAAACAAATCCTGAAGGATTGATAGCAATGCCAGAAACAATTCAACTTTGTTTTGCCAACATGTGGGACATCCTTCATCCGGCTCCACCTGCCATGCAGCAATATTGAGTGCACAACACAACTACAGGGAAAGATTCACCCCGGTCGTTGTGCCGCAGTAGTAATGACTAGTGAGCAATCAAATCACAGAGCCCCACCTTCGCCACAGTAAGTTGCTCGGATGAAGCAACCATCATTTCTCTGTTCCTTGAATTCGCTAGCACTCCCATATTCTCAGAGTAATAAGTTGCTCGGGCGAATCAACCACCACTTCACCTTTCCCACAGTAAGTACTAGTACCTCCTTTTTTTTACTCTAGAAACAACACACGCGAATATTGGATGGTAGCAACACAGCAACTGAATCAAAAATCGAAACCAACCAATGAACTACTACTACTGGTGAACGTTTGCTAGTATATACATGGACAGACGGAGTACATGATACGTACTAGCAAACGATCACCAGTAGTAGTAGTTCATTGGTTGGTTTCGATTTTTGATTCAGTTGTTGTGCTGCTACCGTCCAATATTCGCGTGTAGTTGTTTCTAGAATAAAAAAGGAGGTACCCCTACCTATGTTACTCCCACTACGCCTAGCCTAAGGTTAGTAGGTGACCTTGCGCTTGGCTCTTCGCCTCTTCCGGAAGTCGATTGTTCTATAGTAGTACTTCTGGCAATCTGACACCAAATGAACTGTTGCACGTCCACCGCTTGTAAGCAAAAGTTTCTCCTCATGCTGCGAGCCACCGTGCACACATTGGCGAGGGAGAAGGCATAAGCAAGATTCTCATCATTCTGTGAGTTGATGGGACACATCAAAGTTATTTAGTACATACTCTCTCCAAAAAAGGGCTGACCATGTCATGGCTTCCATCCCGTGCTCCGTCATTGAGTACATGCACTATTCATGTGCCATCGAGGAGATAAATTATTGCGTAGTAGGTGCCATCGAAGTGCACGACTCACTTACGCACTGCTTATCTGATATTCTGATTATCTCCATTTTCTTGCATGACACGTGCACCTTGATGCTAGATGTCTCGCGTGTTGGCAACAGGATGAACAAAGCTCATATAAAAGAAAAGAGTTGAAGAACATAGATTCTCGACGATCGAGAAGAAGCAAGGAACCTTGCGGTGGAGCGTCTGCAAGGAAACTTGCACGTTTTCCCCTGTTTTTTGCTGCCTGCCCACCTATAAACAAATAAAAGAACATGAACTCTTTGCTAACCACTAGAAAAGACACATCATGATGCTAAGTTGAAGATGTTTTATAGTTTATATTGATAACTGCTACCTCTTGAGCACTGCGTTGGATTTCTCCGAAGAGGAGAGGATGATTTAGTAAAGTAGCGTAAGTATTTTCCTCAGTTTTTGAGAACCAAGGTATCAATCCAGTAGGAGATCACGCACGAGTCCCTCGTACCTACACAAAACGATAGCTACTCGCAACCAACGCGATTAGGGGTTGTCAATCCCTTCACGGTCACTTACGAGGGTGAGATCTGATAGAGATGATAAATAATATTTTTGGTATTTTTGATATAGAGATGCAAAGTAAAAAGTAAAAGGCAAAGTAAAAACAAGGCAAGTAAATAAAGTAGTGGAGATTGATATGATGAGAATAGACCCGGGGGCCATAGGTTTCACTGGTGGCTTCTCTCAAAAGCATAAGTATTCTACGGTGGGTGAACAAATTACTGTTGAGCAATTGATAGAAAAGCGAATAGTTATGAGATTATCTAGGTATGATCATGTATATAGGCATCACGTCCAAGACAAGTAGATCGAAACGATTCTGCATCTACTACTACTACTCCACTCATCGACCGCTATCCAGCATGCATCTAGAGTATTAAGTAAAACAGAGTAACGCCTTAAGCAAGATGACATGATGTAGAGGGATAAATTCATGCAATATGATAAAAACCCCATCTTGTTATCCTCGATGGCAACAATACAATATGTGCCTTACAACCCTTTCTGTCACTAGGTAAGGACACCGCAAGATTGAACCCAAAGCTAAACACTTCTCCCATTGCAAGAACTACCAATCTAGTTGGCCAAACCAAACGGATAATTCGAAGAGACTTGTAAAGATAACTCAATCATACATAAAAGAATTCAGAGAAGAATCAAATATTGTTCATAGATAAGCTGGATCATAAACCCACAATTCATCGGTCTCAACAAACACACCGCAAAAAGAAGATTACATCGAATAGATCTCCACAAGAGAGGGAGAGAACATTGTATTGAGATCCAAAAAGAGAGAAGAAGCCATCTAGCTAATAACTATGGACCCGAAGGTCTGAAGTAAACTACTCACACTTCATCGGAGAGGCTATGGTGTTGATGTAGCAGCCCTCCGTGGTAGATGCCCTCTCCGGTGGAGCTCCGGTACAGGCCCCAAGATGGGATCTCATGGATACAGAAGGTTGCGGCGGTGGAATTAGGTTTTTGGCTCCGTCTCTGATCTGACGGGGGTACGTAGGTATATATAGGAGGAAGGAGTACGTCGGTGGAGCAACAGGGGGCCCACGAGGCAGGGGGCGCACCCAGCGGGGGCGCGCCCTCCACCCTCGTGACCGCCTCTGGCACTTCTTGGAGTAGGGTCCAAGTCTCCTGGATCACGTTCGGTGAGGAAATCACGTTCCCGAAGGTTTTATTCTGTTTGGACTCCGTTTGATATTCTGTTTCTTCGAAATACTGAAATAGGCAAAAAACAGCAATTCTGGGTTGGGCCTCCGGTTAATAGGTTAGTCCCAAAAATAATATAAAAGTGGAAAATAAAGCCCAATATAGTCCAAAACAGTAGAGAAAGTAGCATGGAGTAATCAAAAATTATAGATACGTTGGAGACGTATCAAGCATCCCCAAGCTTAATTCCTGCTCGTCCTCGAGTAGGTAAATGATAAAAAAGAATTTTTGATGCAGAGTGATATTTTGGCATAATTTCAATGTAAATCTTCTTAATTGTGACATGAATATTCAGATCCGAAAGATTCAAGACAAAAGTTCATATTAACATAAAAGTAATAATACTTCAAGCATACTAATCAAAACAATCATGTCTTCTCAAAATAGCATGGTTAAACAAGGCTATCCCTACAAAATCATATAGTCTGGCTATGCTATATCTTCATCACACAAAGTATTTAATCATGCACAACCCCGATGACGAGCCAAGCAATTGTTTCATACTTTAGAAATCTCAAACCTTTTCAACTTTCACGCAATACATGAGCGTGAGCCATGGACATAGCACTATAGGTGGAATAGAATGGTGGTTGTGGAGAAGACAAAAAGGAGAAGATAGTCTCACGTCAACTAGGCGTATCAATGGGCTATGGAGATGCCCATCAATAGATATCAATGTGAGTGAGTAGGGATTGCCATGCAACGGATGCACTAGAGCTATAAGTATATGAAAGCTCAAAAAGGAACTAAGTGGGTGTGCATCCAACTTGCTTGCTCACGAAGACCTAGGGCACTTTTGAGGAAGCCCATCATTGGAATATACAAGCCAAGTTCTATAATTAAAAATTCCCACTAGTATATGAAAGTGATAACATATGAGACTCTCTATCATGAAGATCATGGTGCTATTTTAAAGCACAAGTGTGGAAAGAGGATAGTAGCATTGTCCCTTCTCTCCTTTTCTCTCATTTTTTTCTTCTTTTTTTTGGTGGGCTTCTTTGGCCTCTTTTTTTTATTTGGGCTTCTTTGGCCTCTTTTATTTTGCATAAAGTCCGGAGTCTCATCCCGACTTATTGGGGAATCATAGTTTCCATCATCCTTTTCTCACTGGGACAATGCTCTAATAATGATGATCATCACACTTTTTATTTTTCTTACAACTCAACAATTACAACTCGATACTAGAACAAAATATGACTCTATATGAATGCCTCCGGTGGTGTACCGGGATATGCAATGAATCAAGAGCGACATGTATGAAAATTATGAAGGTGGCCTTGCCACAAATACAATGTCAACTACATGTTAATGCAAAAAGCAATATGACAAAAGTAATGTGTGTCATATGAACGGAATGGTGGAAAGTTGCATGGCAATATATCTCGGAATGGCTATGGAAATGCCATGATAGGTAGGTATGGTGGCTGTTTTGAGGAAGGTATATGGTGGGTGTATGATACCGGCGAAAAGTGCACGGTATTAGAGAGGCTAGCAATGGTGGAAGGTTGAGATTGCGTATAATACATGGACTCAACATTAATCAAAAGAACTCATGCACTTGTTGCAAAAATTTAGAAGTCATCAAAAACCAAAGCATTAAACGCATACTCCTAGGGGGGTAGATTGGTAGGAAAAGACCATCGCTCATCCTCGACTGCCACTCATAAGGAAGACAATCAATAAATAAAATTATGCTCCGACTTCATCACAAAGCGGTTCACCATACGTGCATGCTACGAGAATCACAAACTTCAACACAAGCATTCTTTAAATTCATGATCACCCCAACTAACATTGCTTTGATATTATCACCTCCATATCTCAAAACAATTATCAAGCATCAAACTTATCTTAGTATTCAATTCACTCAAAAGAAAGTTTCACATATCTTGAATACCAAGTGTATTAACATTAAGCAAATTACCATGCTATTAACGACTCTCAAAATAATCTAAGTGAAGCATGAGAGATTAATAGTTTCTTTAAAACAAATCCACCACCGTGCTCTAAAAGATCTAAGTGAAGCACTAGAGCAAAAATTATTACGCTCAAAAGATATAAGTGAAGCACTATGAGCAAAACTATCAAGCTCAAAAGATTTAAGTGAAGCACAAAGAGTATTCTAGCAAATTCCAAATCATGTATGACTCTCTCAAAAGGTGTGTACATCAAGGATGATTGTGGCAAACTAGCAAACAAAGACGCAAATAATAAAGACGCTCCAAGCAAAACACATATCATGTGGTGAATAAAAATATAGCTCCAAGTAAATTACCGATGGAAGTAGACGAAAGAGGGGATGCCTTCCGGGGCATCCCCAAGCTTTGACTTTTTGGTGTCCTTGGATTGTCTTGGGGGTGCCATGGGCATCCCCAAGCTTAGGCTCTTGTCACTCTTTGTTCCATAATCCATCAAAAGAATTCACCCAAAACTTGAAAACTTCACAACACAAAACTCAATAGAAATCTCGTGAGCTCCGTTAGTGAAAGAAAACAAAAGACTACTTCAAGGTACTGTAATGAACTCATTCTTTATTTATATTGGTGTTAAACCTACTGTATTCCAACTTCCTTATGGTTTATAAACTAATTTATTAGCCATAGATGCATTGAAATAAGCAAACAACACACGAAAAACAGAACAGTCTGTAGCAATCTGTAACTAACGCAAACTTATGGAACTCAAAAATTTCTACCAAAATAGGACGTACTGGAAAATTTGTTTATTGATCAGCAGAAAAAACAATCAATGCAAAAGCATGTTCCCGTGATTTATTGAATTTTTTTCTCGTGAGCGCAAAGTTTCTGTTTTTCAGCAGAATCAAATCAACTATCATCATAGCTTATCCCATAGGTTCTACTTGGCACAAACACTAATTAAAACATAAAATCACATCTAAACAGAAAGTAGAAACAAAATTTAACACTAAACAGGAACTAAAACAAAGAACATAAAATAAGATTGGGTTGCCTCCCAACAAGCGCTATTGTTTAACGCCCCTAGCTAGGCATAAAAGCGAAGATAGATCTAACGAGTGCCCTCCTTGGCACCGGATGTGTAAGTAACAAAAGAAGATCTTCTTTCTAAGTCGTTCATCCTTCTATTAAGATTAAGAACATTGCCATTGATGGATGAGGTGAGATTAAGCACGTTACGGAAATTTGCATCCAAGCTAGACTTCATCTCTTTAATAGTTTCATTTTGATAAAGCACAAGAGGGTAGTTGATTCAACTTTATCATTTAAAGGGTGCCCAAATATGGTTTTCATTTTTTCATAGGTATCTATAGCATCCCCTTCAAGAAAAACTTCTTAAAAATAGAATCTAGAACATGTTTGAAAGAGGCGGGCAAGCCAACATAGAAACTTTTTAAGTAAACATCGATTTGATATTGTGGCACATAACTAGCCCGAATCCTTAATAACCTATCCCAAGCATCTTTTAAAGATTCATCAAGTAAATAGCGAAAGATTCCGGAGTCATCATCATCAAAATCATCTAAATTCTCATTGGTGATCTCGATGGGTCTCTCTGTAGCATCATTGTTTATGAGCTTAGAAAGGATAGATAAGTTATCCAAGGCAATAGAACTTGGGAGAAATCCCTTAGTTTTTTTTGATTCGGCCATGGCAACAAGTAATCCAACACACAAGCAAAAGGAAACAAGAAAAAGGAAAAAGAGAAAGAGAGGAGGAGATTGGGAAAGAGAGAGCGAATAGAATGGCAAGGGTGAAGTGGGGGAGAGGAAAACGAGAGGCAAATAATGTAATGCGAGAGATAGGGATTGTGATGAGTACTTGGTATGGTTGACTTTTGTGCAAACTCCCTGGCAACGGCGCTAGAAATTCTTCTTGCTACCTCTTGAGCACTGCGTTGGATTTCCCCGAAGAGGAGAGGATGATGCAGTAAAGTAGCATAAGCTCCCTCAGTTTTTGAGAACCAAGGTATCAATCCAGTAGGAGATCACGCACGAGTCCCTCGTACCTACACAAAACGATAGCTACTCGCAACCAACGCGATTAGGGGTTGTCAATCCCTTCACAGTCACTTACAAGGGTGAGATCTGATAGAGATGATAAATAATATTTTTGGTATTTTTGATATAGAGATGCAAAGTAAAAAGTAAAAGGCAAAGTAAAAACAAGGCAAGTAAATAAAGTAGTGGAGATTGATATGATGAGAATAGACCTGGGGGCCATAGGTTTCACTGGTGGCTTCTCTCAAAAGCATAAGTATTCTACGGTGGGTGAACAAATTACTGTTGAGCAATTGATAGAAAAGTGAATAGTTATGAGATTATCTAGGTATGATCATGTATATAGGCATCACGTCCAAGACAAGTAGATCGAAACGATTCTGCATCTACTACTATTACTCCACTCATCGACCGCTATCCAGCATGCATCTAGAGTATTAAGTAAAATAGAGTAACGCCTTAAGCAAGATGACATGATGTCGAGGGATAAATTCATGCAATATGATAAAAAAACCCATCTTGTTATCCTCGATGGCAACAATACAATACGTGCCTTGCAACCCTTTCTGTCACTGGGTAAGGACACCGCAAGATTGAACGCAAAGCTAAACACTTCTCCCATTGCAAGAACTACCAATCTAGTTGGCCAAACCAAACGGATAATTCGAAGAGACTTTTAAAGATAACTCAATCATACATAAAAGAATTCAGAGAAGAATCAAATATTGTTCATAGATAAGCTGGATCATAAACGGCCACAATTCATCGGTCTCAACAAACACACCGCAAAAAGAAGATTACATCGAATAGATCTCCACAAGAGAGGGGGAGAACATTGTATTGAGATCCAAAAAGAGAGAAGAAGCCATCTAGCTAATAATTATGGAACCGAAGGTCTGAAGTAAACTACTCACACTTCATCGGAGAGGCTATGGTGTTGATGTAGAAGCCCTCCGTGGTAGATGCCCTCTCTGACGGAGCTCCGGAACAGGCCCCATGATGGGATCTCGCGGATACAGAAGGTCGCGGCGGTGGAATTAGGTTTTTGGCTCCGTCTCTGATCTGACGGGGGTATGTAGGTATATATAGGAGGAAGGAGTACACCGGTGGAGCAACAGGGGGCCCACGAGGTAGGGGGGCGCGCCCTCCACCCTCGTGACCGCCTCTGGCACTTCTTGGAGTAGGGTCCAAGTCTCCTGGATCACGTTCGGTGAGGAAATCACGCCCCGAAGGTTTTATTCCGTTTGGACTCCATTTGATATTCTGTTTCTTCGAAATACTGAAATAGGCAAAAAACAACAATTCTGGGCTGGGCCTCCGGTTAATAGGTTAGTCCCAAAAATAATATAAAAGTGGAAAATAAAGCCCAATATAGTCCAAAACAGTAGACAAAGTAGCATGGAGTAATCAAAAATTATAGATACGTTGGAGACGTATCAATAACCACGCAACAAGCCACGCATGTATAGGACACATGCAGCCACGCATGTACACACACCAACGCACTGACTCCATGGATCCAACTCATGCACATACGCGCACAGCATGGAGCACACAACGCACATACACAACACGTGCATGCACACACACTCGGCCATAGAATGCACGTGAATAACACATGCATGCGCACACACTCGGCTGCATGGAGGCGTGCGCCATCTGCGGCGACGTCCGGTTCGTCGTGCTACGGCAAAGCTCGCACACAACAGTGCCTACGCATTTCTTGCAGCACCTCTTTGCTGTCGTTGCTCAATGACTAGTTGGAGACAAAGACGACCGCAACCTCGGCCTTAGAGCTTGCACCGATGGAAAAGCACGCACGCTGCACGAACATGAACACGTATGGAGTGCCCCCGACATGGTGCGTCCCCAGTCGCCTCTACTCCTTTTGCGCGCGTTGTCTATCAAGGCGGCTGCATGCCTAATTATGATGTGGGTGAGATCTTCTAGGACTCAGATGATGACGAGGAAAAATATGAGACACAAGGTGATGTACACCGTCAAGGTCCACAGTCAAGGGGGTGCTAAGTGCTAAGTGCTTAGATGAGGTGCTAAGTGCATTAAATGGCTTAGTAACTCAAGTCTCCAATGCATAGGTGCTTAGTTTTTTGTTGCTAAGCTTGATTCATTTAATTAGCTATAGACTCAAAATTGTCTTTCCATAGTTTCTTCCTGCGATCACCAAACTAGTCTCTCTCTTCTTAATTAACTTGCCACATCATATTTTATGCCTACGTGGCAGGCTTAGCAGCTATACATGGTGGAGCACTGGGAGAGGCCAAGGCTGGTCATAGTGGGGAGTAACTTATACTATAACATATTACTATGTTACTCTAAACATCTCTATAAACCGGAAAGAAGGGACTAGTAACATAGACTAGTGTCATATGCATGAAACTACTAGTGAGTATGGGAGCACATGATATTTCCCCGTCCAGACGATCCCAAGTTGTCTTCTCACCTTCTTGGCCCAACAAAAACCCCTCCCCCCTCCGGCGCGCACTTCCCGCCCGGCGCCAGCTGAGCCCGCCGCTCCACATTGATGGCAAGTCAGGGCGACACGACCTCTCACTGCTTCCGCCGTTGAAGTGGTGCGCCGACCGAGGGCACCGCCCGCTACACGCCCGGCATTTCAGACTACACAGTGGATAGTAACTTTGGAGCAAGTACTACAATTAGATGACATAAGCAGGCTATAAGGATTTTTAATAGTATTTGTGCTTAGTTGAAGGAGAGAGAAGAGGAGAGAGAAGAGAAGCGGATTGTAAACTTGTAGCCGGTTGTAGCAGGAGCCCCAACATACTTTGTGAGAAAAAAGGTGGGGCCATTATTAATGATATAGTATTTATACTAAAGGGACTAACGAATGCGTTAATTACTCCATTTTTGTGTGTGAGACAAACTTTGGTGGGACTATTATTGACTTGGACGTGGGGTTTGGGGGCTAAAGGCCTACTATTATACTTGGTCTTACTCGCACGACCGACCTGACATGTTCTACCCTAGCCGCCGCTGTATCATATGGTTTCACACCATTCCGGATCTTAGCGCTGCCACGCAATTCTTCTCCAGCCCTCCTTCCGGCGTGCACCGTGAGAAGGGACAACAGTCCTCTGAACCCCGCCTTTCGTGATCCTGTATGGGAGAGGGCCGATCAGGTTTTTAGGGAGCACACTCCTGTGACTGCTGCCAACGATGGCTTCCTCAATGACAGCCTTCTTCCCGACCTCGGTAACCTCTTCATCAACAACATGAGTGACAACATCAACCACAGCGGTTCTGCTCCCGCTGTACAGTATGTGATTCTGTCCTCCTGGTTTAGTCTGCATCATTACTTTGATGTTTGCAATTGTCGTCATGATTTATTTACTGCTGATTCGGATTAAATCTCATAGTAAATTGCTCATATATTCAACAATCCAATCCAAAAACCTGATTATAGGCAATTTACTCCGAGTGGTTTTGCTGCACTTTTGAAGCTGCCTACTTTTAAGGGGGTGCAATATAAAAGGTGGTGCACAAGAGCAGTATATTGGTTTCAGATCATGTACTGCTATGATGCCACTAAGGGTAAGCCTGAGGGTGATCTTAATCCTACACAGCAAGAAGCTTTTGAGAACATGGATACCCTCTTCAAAGCTGCCCTGCTGAGTGTTCTTAACGATTCCATTGTGGATTCATATATGTCATTTGACAGCGGCAAAGACATGTGGGCTGCACTCGAGGCCACATTTGGGGCCTCGGGAGCTAGCAACGAGTTGTACGTCATGGAGCAATTCTGTGACTACAAGATGACTATTGAGCGCTCTGTTGTTCAGCAGACTCATGAGATACAGTCACTCTCTAAGGAACTTGAGTACTTTAAGTGTGTGTTGCCAGACAAATTTGTTGTTGGGACCATCATTGCCAAGCTTCCACCTTCGTGGAACGATTTTGCTACTTCTCTGAAAAACAAGAGACACGAGTTCTCTGTTTTGGATCTCATTAGCACTCTTGATTTTGAAGAGAAGGCGAGAGCAAAAGTCACACGTGCTCGGGTCGCTGAGGGAGCTTCTAGTGCCCACACGGTACACGAGAAGAACTTCCAGCCCACCCAGCCCCAAAACAACAAGAACAAATCTCAGGGGAAAGGCAAGTTTGATGCAAAGAACAAGCCCTCACATTCTACCAACTTCAAGAAGAATTCTCATAACGGGAATGGATACAAACCTCGATTTTGGTAGCACCGCACAAAATTTATATGGCTTCATCTACCTGCTATCAGCTAACCTCATGATGCTCCAGGTATTCCTATATTCGTAACTAGGTACAATGACCACTGCAAGATGAAATTAGCTTATTCATACGTTGACTTGCTGATTGCAGTGTGGAACGATCCTGTCATGTGTGGAGGAGCAAACAAGTAGTGCAGCCGAAGGTGGAAATCAACCAAGGACTTATGAAATTATATATAATCTTCCTCAGGCAGGTCAGTATCCCCTTCGTCCAGATGATCGTGTTTTGTCATGCCGAGCTATTGATATGTGTTACTGTTTTGCAACATTGTTTAAGTATAGCTACTGTTTTCCTATCATTTCAGATTCAGGACAATGAAGATGATTTCAGGGGAACTACACAATATAGACTCATGTTGAGTCATCTCTATTGCCTCATGTGTTTGCTGCAAATGTGTCAGCATCAATTGCAAGATGAGACAGCTAGCTAGTTGTGGAGTTGCCAACATGCTCAAAGTGCTCGCAACATTGAGAAGAAACAAGCATGCCCAGGAAATTAATGCATGCGTAGGGAGGCCCTTTGCTCACAGAAGCATCGACCAATTTTCTTTATTTCCACACCTTCTCACAGCTTTGTATTGGTTATAGTATGGTGAATCATTGAGATGCATAAACATGCTGAACTTTTTTTCTTCTAAATGTTAGTATGCATATTGTATCTTCTGAAGCTTAGTTTAATGTGAGTGTCTGCATCCAATACCGCATCCTCTAATTTCGTGGGTGCCAAGTTGAAAAAGGTTACCAATGAGTAGCCATAAGCTGGAGGCGTCTCTTTTTTTCTTTCGAATGGGCAATAAGCTGAAGAGTGTCTCGGGCTGCCTCTAGCACAAGGCCCTCCAGTATGAAAATGGGAAGCCGACTGGGCCGATACAAAAGCCTATCCATCTTAAAGCCCATTTGTTTTTGTTTTTTGCGAGGAGAAGCCCATATTTCTTGAAGAGGGGGCGATCCCAAAAAAACCCTCCTTCCTCCTCGCTTCCACTTATACTCCCTCCGTCCGGGTTTATTAGGCCCATGAGCCAATTGCTAAGACCAAGAAGATGCACACAGATTCACTCAAAAAAACAAGAAGATGCACACAGAGAAAATAAATCTCCCTAATTTACTCCATAACCACCCTATTAAATGGCCTAGTAACAAACCAGGCACATGTAGTGGTCGGCGGGCACATGCGTCCTGCATGCATTGTTAGTCAGCCAAGTCCATGCGCCAACTCCAATGCAGCAACGCAAAAGAAGAGAGCGATTCTTGGGAAAAGGCGAGTAGTTAGTGCAGGGGGCCTTATAAACACGAACAACTCGCTCTCCCGCTTCCGTCTCCCCCCAATTCCCCCTGCTCCCCAATCTTCCTCACTCGTCCAGAAAACCTCCGCTCACCTTCTTCCTCACTCGTACAGAAAACGCCTGCTCCTCTTCTTCCACTCCTACAGAAATCCCCAACCCTCCTTCTTCCCCACTCGCACTGCCACTAGGCTCGTCTCTGGCTACTCTGCTCAAACCCGTGAGCTCGGCGCGACGCCTACAAGGAAAATGGAGTCGGCTGGCCCCAGCGCCAAGAAGATGAGGCTCCCGCCAGCGGCAATGCCGGTTGTAGATCCCACA
>NC_041391.1:169595121-169614371 GCF_002162155.2 Triticum dicoccoides | reverse complement strand
AGGAACCGGTAGAATCTCCAGGGGACCGCATCAGCAATCTCCCGGACGTCATCCTTGAGGAGATCATCTCGCTTCTCCCCACCAAGGATTGCTGCCGCACACAAGTCCTCTCAATTTGGTGGCGCCCTCTATGGCGCACCGCGCCCCTCAATCTCGACTGTCGTCAGATATCTGTCCTTCCTGAATTTGATCTCCTCACAGCCATCGTCTCCTCTCACCAGCAGGGCCCCGTTCAATGCCTCTGCATCCCGACACGCTACCTGCTATCCATACCCGGCACGGTGGACGCTTGGCTGACATCCCCTGAATTCGGAAAACTCCAGCAGTTTGAGTTGTACCATTACCACAAAAGTTTCATAGCACGAACACACCAAGAATTTGTGCCCACACCACTATTGTCCATCTCATGGTTTTCCTCCTCTCTCCACACCGCCACCTTCGCCCGGTGCCATCTACCCTGATCTGGTACAAATGCTTCGACTCCCACTGCTAAAAAAACTTCCGATTGTGGTGGTTTATCTGTCGGAGGCCTCACTGCACAACATCATCCACACCAGTTGCCCTGCCCTGGAGCGCTTGCTGATTGTTTTGGGAATAGAAATCCATATCAGTTGTCTCCAAATAAAGTCGCCTCACCTTAAAAGCATTGGAATTTGTTTTGAAGGATAGCAGCTCATCATCGAAGATGCCCCTTCACTTCAAAGGTTACTCCTTGATAATTGTTATAGACCTTCACAAATAACTATCGTATCTGCGCCCAAACTGGAGACCTTGGGTGTAATTTGTGACCCGTTTAATGATGACAAGGAGTTGGTGTTTGGCTCCTCACTTTTTCAGGTACCGTATATTATCATCTACACATTTGTAATCATAAGCTGCATTTTTCATTTGTGCGCATAAGTTTTATATCATCTTGGAGTACACTTTGGGTACTAATATTATGTTATATGCTCAATGAAGAGTTCGTCCATTGATAGCCTATCAATGCTGCTGGATTCTATCAAGATCATATATATATAAAGGGTGGGTCTATTATGATAACACCCTTAAGAGTGTTATTCTGCACACCAAAACGTCTTATTCTGCTAACACTTTCCGCACCGGTGAAACCGAACGCAGCTGAGAGCACCTCCTCGACCACGTCCTACCTTATCCACTGGACCCCCACCCCCAGCCAACGCCCCGCACCACTCCTTCCCATCTTCCTCCCCCAGTCGGCTTCTCCGATGGAGTGCTCTGTCCCACGCCACGTCGGCCGAAGGAATCCCATGCACCACGCAGGAGCGCCCACCTCACCTGCGCCACCCCTCCAACCTCCTCTTGCACCACCATGCCCCGACCCATCTCACTTCCATCTCTACCAGCCCGATCCAGATCGGGATCGAGCACGTCGGTAGCCGTCGCCCGCTCCGGCCACCACCCACGGCCACCCGCCCCCAACCACCACCCACCGCCGCCCTTCCCGGCCACCGCCCAGACCACCACATCCCGCCGCCCGCCCCGGCCACCAGCCAGCACCGCTGTATCCACCACCTATCCTCACCTCCCCCTTCGGTGGATCCGCCCCCTGGTGAGGGATTTGGGTGGTGCACGTCCGCGTCCATGCCGCCAGGGTTGTCCCCTGCTAGTGCCCAACTAGGTGAGGTCCCCATCGCCCCGTCCCTCCTCTGCAGCAACAAAACCTGGGATGCCCAGCACGTCGACAAGGGCTATCCCCAGGTCAAACGTGATTCTGCCTCTACTGCCGCCTGCAGTGCCCACCTCGCCGCGTTGCAGTTCGCCGCCTGCTCACTTCAACCCCGCCCATACTTTGCAGTCCGCCTCACATGCAGTACTCCATTCTTAATCCTTTCTTGCAGTTCGGTTTGTTGTCCAACTGAGCACCTGAGTATTCCCTTGCAGTTATGTGTTTGTCCATTGTAGTTCAATCCATTTGGGAAAAAATGTGTCAAGTCCCCCCTCTCTGCTGTTCCGTCACCTAATTCCTCTCTACTCCCTCTTTTTTGCACACAAATTTCTTAATATTTTTTGTGTTTTTTGGAATTTTGTTATTGATTTTAGTGAAATCAGTGCAGTAAAATCTCTAATGCAATTTAATAAACTCTCTATGCAGTTCGCCCAGCGTTTTTGAGTGGCTCGCACTAAACTTCACTCCTGAGAGAGCTCCGGTGCTATTTTTCTTGCTCTTGCATGACGGCGATGCCACTTCCTAGCCATGGCCCTGTGCGGTGAAGACAATGGAAGCAGCGACGAGCTGCACATGTGGTGCAGTCTGTGAGATTTAGTTTGGTGGGTGATTGGCTCGCGCGTGCAGTCCACTATTGGACCCAATGCATTTTGTTTTGTGTGTGGCAAAGGTGGGACACCCCCTCCACCCCGTGCAGTGCGCTTGCTCTTCCCATAAGGCTCACTGTCCACATCATGGGACCCCTCTGTACAACACACCCCGTGCAGTGTTGTGGATCACTTTCAAGAGTGTTGGGGTTCACCTGCCGTCGTCTATGTGGTCCATTCTTGTTCATTTTTTCATAAAAAAGATAAAAGAATCCATGCAGCTCGCTTGACCCCTTGTATGCGGTGCGGTTTTTCGTCTGAAGCAGTGTGATTTTATGTTGGATGAAACTCGCTCGTTGATTTGAGTGTCGCAAAAAACCGAGTGTCGCAAAAATGTTTTTGTGTGTCTCAGAATTCAGTCGACTACATCAACACTTGCAGTGCCTTCGGTCTTCGAATGTTGTTCACTTTTGAGAGTGATGCTGTTCACTTGCGTATGAGAAAAAAACGTCCGACAAAACAAATTATGTAGCTCGCTTGCCCGTCCGATGCAGTGCGGTTTTCATTCTAAAGCAGTGTAATCGGCCGTATGATGTTGTTCATCCCGTAAGTGCAAAAAAATGTTACGGAAGCGAAAAAAAAGTAATGCGGTTCACTTCTTGATAGTGTTGTGGTTTATTTACACCCGATGTGAAGTGCACTTTACTTTCTCTTCTTAAAAAATACGTTTGAATAAAAGAAACCATGCAGTTCTCTTACCCGTGTGATGCGGTGTGATTTTTCGTCCCTTGCAGTGCGGTTTTTAGTCGGATGAAGTACCCACGTCGATTTGGGTGTCGCGAAAATCAGAGTGTCCGCATTTCGGTAAATTCGAAATTCCTCTTAAACCGTAAAGCATTAGAGAGAGTGTTCTACATGAAAGAATTGTGTATCATTGATATCTTTCTAACGGCATATTGTTTGAATCATTCCGACCAGAGGTTTGCAAAAAAATCGCGAAAAACAGCCGCTGCCACTCGTCGTCTGCCGCACGATTTTCAAAATTAACTTAAAACCGTAAGGAATTTCAAAAATATTTCAACATATGAAAGTTGCGCCTCGTTCGTGGCTTTCCAACGGTGTATCACACGCCTCGTTTAGACAAACGGTTCAAAAACTGGAGCGAAAATAGTACCGAAAATTTGAAAAAAAATTGAAAAACAGAGTTCCGCGATTTAGTAAATTTGAAACTGCTCTTAAACCATAAGGAATTAGAGAAAACTTTATATATGAAAAAGATGCGCCTCGATGATATCTATCCAACGGTGTATCTTTTGCTTCATTCCGACAAGCGGTTTAGAAGAAATCGCGAAACAACGCTCGCTGCCACTCGTCATGGGCCTCAACGATATATATAGGACAACGCTATTCTGATCCTGGGATCAGAATAGTTATTCTGATCACATCGGTGCTATATAGGGGCGACATGGTGTTGCCGGACTGCCCAAACTGCAAAAAAGCCTGCCGGCCCACCCCCTCCCGCACGACCTTTTGCCCGATCCACCCGACCACCTCCCACCGGTGGCCAACGCCCCTCCTCCCCCCGGCTGGACGTGCCACCGGATCCCAGCACCGCCGCGCATCGCCGGATCACCTGAATCCCGCGCGATGCCGCTGCCCACGGGTCTGCCCCGGGACCAATCCCACCACCAGGCATTGGCGCGCGGTCCGCCGGATCCCCTAGACGCTGCTGCTACTCCTCACCGCCCCGCCAACCTCGTCCTCATCCGGCAGCCCTGCCGGCCATCTTCTCCCACCACCGCGCGCCGTCCTCCTCCCATGGCACCCGATCCGCCACCAGCCTTCTCCCACAGCCCCACCCAATCCACTGTCGTGCGTGGCACCGAGGCTGGCATCTACCCCATGCATCTGCAAGCTGCTGCAGTTGGCTGTCGCTACCTCATCTACTCACTGGCTTCCGTACGTGAGCACAACCGGAGAGCCCCTGTAAATGTTGGGGAACGTTGCAGAAAATTAAAAATGTTCCTACGGTTTCACCAAGATCCATCTATGAGTTCATCTAAGCAACGAGTCATGGGAGAGAGATTGCATCTACATACCACTTGTAGATCGCGTGCGGAAGAGTTCAAGGGAACGGGGATGATGGAGTCGTACTCGCCGTGATCCAAATCACCGATGACCAAGTGCTGAACGGACAGCACCTCCGCGTTCAACACACGTACGGAGTAGATGACGTCTCCTCCTTCTTGATCCAGCAAGGGGGAAGGAGAGGTTGAGGAAGAAGGCTCCAGCAGCAGCACGACATCGTGATGATGGTGGAGAGGCAGTACTCCGACAGGGCTTCGCCTAGCACTCAACGAAGGAGGAGAGGTGTTGGGGAGGGGAGGGGCTGCGCCTTGGATCAGGTGTTCAGCCGTCCCCTCGCCCCTCTATTTATAGGGGAAGGGGGAAGGGGGGCACCCCCCTCTAGATGAGATCTAGAGGGGGACGGCGGCCAGGGAGGGCGGCTTGCCCCCCAAGCAAGGGGGGCGCCCCCACTAGGGTTCCCCCCAAACCCTAGGCGCATGGGCCCAAAGGGGGGGCGCGCCCAGCCCTCCAGGGGCTGGTTCCCTGCCCCTTGCGGCCCATGAGGCCCTCCGAGAGGGGTGGCCCCTCCATGTGGACCCCCGGAACCCCTCTGGTGGCCCCGGTACAATACCGATATGCCCCGAAACTTTCCGGTGTCCGTATGACAACTTCCCATATATAAATCTTCACCTCCGGACCATTCCGGAACTCCTCGTGACGTCCGGGATCTCATCCGGGACTCCGAACAACATTCGGTAATCACATACAAGTCTTGCTAATAACCCTAGTGTCACTGAACCTTAAGTGTGTAGACCCTACGGGTTCGGGAGACATGCAGACATGACCGAGATGGCTCTCCGGTCAATAACCAACAGCGGGATCTGGATACCCATGTTGGCTCCCACATGCTCCTCGATGATCCATCGGATGAACCACGATGTCGAGGATTCAATCAACCCCGTATACAATTCCCTTTGTTAATCGGCACGTTACATGCCCGAGACTCGATCGTCGGTATCCCAATACCTCGTTCAGTCTCGTTACCGGCAAGTCACTTTACTCATACTGTAATGCATGATCCCGTGACCAAACACTTGGTCACTTTGAGCTCATTATGATGATGCATTACCGAGTGGGCCCAGAGATACCTCTCCGTCATACGGAGTGACAAATCCCAGTCTCGATCCGTGTCAACCCAACAGACACTTTCGGAGATACCTGTAGTGCACCTTTATAGTCACCCAATTACGTTGTGACATTTGGTACACCCAAAGCACTCCTACGGTATCCAGGAGTTACATGATCTCATGGTCTAAGGAAGAGATACTTGACATTGGAAAAGCTCTAGCAAAACGAACTACACGATCTTGTGCTATGCTTAGGATTGGGTCTTGTCCATCAGATCATTCTCCTAATGATGTGATCCCGTTGTCAACGACATCTAATGTCCATAGTCAGGAAACCATGACTATTTGTTGACCAACGAGCTAGTCAACTAGAGGCTTACTAGGGACATATTTGGTCTAAGTATTCACACGTGTATTACGATTTCCGGATAATACAATTATAGCATGAATAAAAGACAATTATCATGAACAAGGAAATATAATAATAATCCTTTTATTATTGCCTCTAGGGCATATTTCCAACAGTCTCCCACTTGCACTAGAGTCAATAATCTAGTTACATTGTGATGAATCGAGAACCCATAGAGTTCTGGTGTTGATCATGTTTTGCTCGCGGAAGAGGTTTAGTCCACGGATCTGCGACATTCAGATCCGTATGTACTTTGCAAATATCTATGTCTCCATCTTGAACATTTTCACGGATGGAGTTGAAACGACGCTTGATGTGCCTGGTCTTCTTGTGAAACCTGGGTTCCTTGGCAAGGGCAATAGCTCCAGTGTTGTCACAGAAGAGTTTGATCGGCCCCGTCGCATTGGGTATGACTCCTAGGTCGGTGATGAACTCCTTCACCCAAATCGCTTCATGCGCTGCCTCCGAGGCTACCATGTACTCCACTTCACATGTAGATCCCGCCACGACGCTCTGCTTGCAGCTGCACCAGCTTACTGCCCCACCATTCAACATATACACGTATCCGGTTTGTGACTTAGAGTCATCCAGATCTGTGTCGAAGCTAGCGTCGACGTAACCATTTAGGATGAGCTCTTCGTCACCTCCGTAAACGAGAAACATATCCTTTGTCCTTTTCAGGTACTTCAGGATATTCTTGACCGCTGTCCAGTGTTCCTTGCCGGGATTACTTTGGTACCTTCCTACCAAACTTACGGCAAGGTTTACATCAGGTCTGGTACACAGCATGGCATACATAATAGATCCTATGGCTGAGGCATAGGGGATGACGCTCATCTCTTCTTTATCTTTTGCCGTGGTCGGGCATTGAGCCGAGCTCAATCTCACACCTTGCAGTACAGGCAAGAACCCTTTCTTGGACTGATCCATTTTGAACTTTTTCAAAATCTTATCAAGGTATGTGCTTTGTGAAAGACCTATGAGGCGTCTCGATCTATCCCTATAGATCTTGATGCCTAATATGTACGCAGCTTCTCCAAGGTCTTAATGCTGTCCAAGAATTCTATATCATTTCCCATCAAAAGTATGTCATCTACATATAATATGAGAAATGCTACAGAGCTCCCACTCACTTTCTTGTAAACGCAGGCTTCTCCATAAGTCTGCATAAACCCAAACGCTTTGATCATCTCATCAAAGTGAATGTTCCAACTCTGAGATGCTTGCACCAGCTCATAAATGGATCGCTGGAGCTTGCATACTTTGTGAGCATTCTTAGGATCGACAAAACCTTCCGGCTGCATCATATACAGCTCTTCCTTAAGATAACCCTTAAGGAATGCCGTTTTGACGTCCATCTGCCATATCTCATAATCATAGTATGCGGCAATTGCTAACATGATTCGGACGGACTTAAGCTTCGCTACGGGAGAGAAAGTCTCATCGTAGTCAATCCCTTGAACTTGCCGATAACCCTTAGCGACAAGTCGAGCTTTATAGATGGTGACATTACCATCCGTGTCCGTCTTCTTCTTAAAGATCCATTTGTTTTCTATCGCTCGCCGTTCATCGGGCAAGTCAGTCAAAGTCCATACTTTGTTTTCATACATGGATTCTATCTCGGATTGCATGGCTTCAAGCCATTTGTTGGAATCTGGGCCCGCCATCGCTTCTTCATAGTTCGAAGGTTCACTGTTGTCTAACAACATGATTTCCAGGACAGGGTTGCCATACCACTCTGGTGTGGAACGTGTCCTCGTGGACCTACGAAGATCAGTAGCAACTTGATCTGAAGTACCTTGATCATCATCATTAATTTCCTCTCCAGTCGGTGTAGGCACCACATGAACATTTTCCTGAGCTGCACTACTTTCCGGTTCAAGAGGTAGTACTTCATCGAGTTCTACTTTCCTCCCACTTACCCTTTTGAGGGAAACTCTTTTTCCAGAAAGGATCCGTTCTTGGCAACAAAGATCTTGCCTTCGGATATAAGGTAGAAGGTATACCCAATGGTTTCCTTAGGGTATCCTATGAAGACGCATTTTTCCGACTTGGGTTCGAGCTTTTCAGGTTGAAGTTTCTTGACATAAGCATCGCATCCCCAAACTTTTAGAAACGACAGCTTAGGTTTCTTCCCAAACCATAATTCATACGGTGTCGTCTCAACGGATTTAGACGGTGCCCTATTTAAAGTGAATGTAGCTGTCTCTGGAGCGTATCCCCAAAATGATAGCGGTAAATCGGTAAGAGACATCATAGATCGCACCATATCCAATAGAGTGCGATTACGACGTTCGGACACACCGTTACGCTGAGGTGTTCCGGGCGGCGTGAGTTGTGAAACGATTCCACATTTCCTTAAGTGTGTACCAAATTCGTGACTTAAATATTCTCCTCCACGATCTGATCGTAGGAACTTTATCTTTCGGTCACGTTGATTTTCTACCTCATTCTGAAATTCCTTGAACTTTTCAAAGGTCTCAGACTTGTGTTTCATCAAGTAGACATACCCATATCTACTCAAGTCATCAGTGAGAGTGAGAACATAACGATATCCTCCGCGAGCCTCAACGCTCATTGGACCGCACACATCGGTATGTATGATTTCCAATAAGTTGGTTGCTCGCTCCATTGTTCCAGAGAACGGAGTCTTGGTCATTTTACCTATGAGGCATGGTTCGCACGTGTCAAATGATTCATAATCGAGAGACTCTAAAAGTCCATCAGTATGGAGCTTCTTCATGCGCTTGACACCTATGTGACCAAGGCGGCAGTGCCACAAGTATGTGGGACTATCGTTATCGACTTTACATCTTTTGGTATTCACACTATGAATATGTGTAACATTACGTTCGAGATTCATGAAGAATAAACCATTGAGCATCGGGGCATGACCATAAAACATATCTCTCATATAAATAGAACAACCATTATTCTCGGATTTAAATGAGTAGCCATCTTGCATCAAACGAGATCCAGATACAATGTTCATGCTCAAACTTGGCACTAAATAACAATTATTGAGGTTTAAAACTAATCCCGTAGGTAAATGTAGAGGTAGCGTGCCAACGGCGATCACATCGACCTTGGAACCATTCCCGACGCGCATCATCACCTCGTCCTTCGCCAGTCTCCGCTTATTCCGCAGCTCCTGCTGTGAGTTACAAATATGAGCAATGGCACCGGTATCAAATACCCAGGAGTTACTACGAGTACTGGTAAGGTACACATCAATTACATGTATATCAAATATACCTTTAGTGTTGCCATCCTTCTTGTCCGCTAAGTATTTGGGGCAGTTCCGCTTCCAGTGACCCTTCCCCTTGCAATAAAAGCACTCAGTCTCAGGCTTGGTCCATTCTTTGACTTCTTCCAGGCAACTGGCTTACCGGGCGCGGCAACATCTTTGCCGTCCTTCTTGAAGTTCTTCTTACCCTTGCCCTTCTTGAACTTAGTGGTCTTATTGACCATCAACACTTGATGTTCTTTCTTGATTTCAACCTCTGCTGATTTTAGCATTGAAAATACTTCAGGAATGGTCTTCACCATCCCCTGCATATTGTAGTTCAACACAAAGCTCTTGTAGCTCGGTGGGAGCGACTCAAGGATTCTGTCAATGACTGCCTCGTCCGGGAAGTTGATCTCCGGCTGGGACAGGTGGTTGTGCAACCCAGACATTTTGAGTATGTGCTCACTGACAGAACTATTTTCCTCCATCTTACAACTATAAAACTTGTCGGAGACTTCATATTTCTCGACCCGGGCATGAGCTTGAAAAACCATTTTCAGCTCCTCGAACATCTCATATGCTCCGTGTCGCTCAAAACGCTTTTGGAGCCCTGGTTCTAAGCTGTAAAGCATGCCGCACTGAACGAGGGAGTAATCATCAGCACGTGACTGCCAAGCATTCATAATGTCTTGGTTCTTTGGGATGGGTGCTTCACCTAGCGGTGCTTCTAGGACATAATCTTTCTTGGCTGCTATGAGGATGATCCTCAGGTTCCGGACCCAGTCCGAATAGTTGCTGCCATCATCTTTCAGCTTGGTTTTCTCTAGGAACGCGTTGAAGTTCATGTTGACATGAGCGTTGGCCATTTGATCTACAAGACATATTTTGCAAAGACTTTAGACTAAGTTCATGATAATTAAGTTCATATAATCAAATTATTTAATGAACTCCCACTCAGATTGACATCCCTCTAGTCATCTAAGTGTTACACGATCCGAGTCGACTAGGCCGTGTCCGATCATCACGTGAGACGGACTAGTCATCATCGGTGAACATCTCCATGTTGATCGTATCTTCCATACGACTCATGTTCGACCTTTCGGTCTCTTGTGTTCCGAGGCCATGTTTGTACATGCTAGGCTCGTCAAGTTAACCCTAAGTGTTTCTGCATGTGTAAAACTGTCTTACACCCGTTGTATGTGAACGTAAGGATCTATCACACCTGATCATCACGTGGTGCTTCGAAACGACGAACTTTAGCAACGGCGCACAGTTAGGGGGAACACTTTCTTGAAATTATTATAAGGGATCATCTTATTTACTACCATCGTTCTAAGTAAACAAGATGCATAAACATAATAAACATCACATGCAATTATATAATAGTGACATGATATGGCCAATATCATATAGCTCCTTTGATCTCCATCTTCGGGGCTCCATGATCATCTTCGTCACCGGCATGACACCATGATCTCCATCATCGTGTCTTCATGAAGTTGTCACGCCAATGACTACTTCTACTTCTATGGCTAACGCGTTTAGCAATAAAGTAAAGTAATTTACATGGCGTTCTTGAATGACACGCAGGTCATACAAAAATAAAGACAACTCCTATGGCTCCTGCTGGTTGTCATATTCATCGACATGCAAGTCGTGATTCCTATTACAAGAACATGATCTCATACATCACAATATATCATTCATCATTCATCACAACTTCTGGCCATATCACATCACATGACAATTGCTGCAAAAACAAGTTAGACGTCCTCTAATTGTTGTTGCATCTTTTACGTGGCTGCAATTGGGTTCTAGCAAGAACGTTTTCTTACCTACGAATAACCACAACGTGATTTTGTCAACTTCTATTTACCCTTCATAAGGACCCTTTTCATCTAATCCGCTCCAACTAAAGTAGGAGAAACAGACACCCGCTAGCCACCTTATGCAACTAGTGCATGTCAATCAGTGGAACCTGTCTCACGTAAGCGTACGTGTAAGGTCGGTCCGGGCCGCTTCATCCCACAATAACGCTGAAGCAAGAAAAGACTAGTAGCGGCAAGCAAGTTGACAAGATCTACGCCCACAACAAAATTGTGTTCTACTCGTGCAATAGAGAACTACGCATAGACCTGGCTCATGATGCCACTATTGGGGAACGTTGCAGAAAATTAAAAATTTTCCTACGGTTTCACCAAGATCCACCTATGAGTTCATCTAAGCAACGAGTCATGGGAGAGAGATTGCATCTACATACCACTTGTAGATCACGTGCGGAAGCGTTCAAGGGAACGGGGATGATGGAGTCGTACTCGTCGTGATCCAAATCACCGATGACCAAGTGCTGAACGGACAGCACCTCCGCGTTCAACACACGTACGGAGCGGATGACGTCTCCTCCTTCTTGATCCAGCAAGGGGGAAGGAGAGGTTGAGGAAGAAGGCTCCAGCAGCAGCACGACGGCGTGATGATGGTGGAGAGGCAATACTCCGACAGGGCTTCGCCAAGCACTCAACGGAGGAGGAGAGGTGTTGGGGAGGAGAGGGGCTGCACCTTGGATCAGGTGTTCAACCCTCCCCTCGCCCCTCTATTTACAGGGGAAGGGGGAAGGGGGCTGGCCCCCTCTAGATGAGATCTAGAGGGGGGGCCAGGAAGGGGGGCTTGCCCCCCAAGCAAGGGGGGCGCCCCCACTAGGGTCCCCCCCAACCCTAGGCGCATGGGCCCAAAGGGGGGTGCCCAGCCCTCCAGGGGTTGGTTCCCTGCCCCTTGCGGCCTATGAGGCCCTCCGAGAGGGGTGGGCCCTCCCGGTGGACCCCCGGAACCCCTCTGGTGGCCCCGGTACAATACCGATATGCCCCGAAACTTTCCGGTGTCCGTATGACAACTTCCCATATATAAATCTTCACCTCCGGACCATTCCGGAACTCCTCGTGATGTCATCCGGGACTCCGAACAACATTCGGTAATCACATACAGGTCTTCCTAATAACCCTAGCGTCACCGAACCTTAAGTGTGTAGACCCTACGGGTTCGGGAGACATGCAGACATGACCGAGATGGCTCTCCGGTCAATAACCAACAGCGGGATCTGGATAACCATGTTGGCTCCCACATGCTCCTCGATGATCTCATAGGATGAACCATGATGTCAAGGATTCAATCAACCCCGTATACAATTCCCTTTGTCAATCGGTACGTTGCATGCCCGAGACTCGATCGTCGGTATCCCAATACCTCGTTCAGTCTCGTTACCGGCAAGTCACTTTACTCGTACCGTAATGCATGATCCCGTGACCAAACACTTGGTCACTTTGAGCTCATTATGATGATGCATTACCGAGTGGGCTCAGAGATACCTCTCCGTCATACGGAGTGACAAATCCCAGTCTCAATCCGTGTCAACCCAACAGACACTTTCGGAGATACCTGTAGTGCACCTTTATAGTCACCTAGTTACGTTGTGACGTTTGGTACACCCAAAGCACTCCTACGGTATCCGGGAGTTACACGATCTCATGGTCTAAGGAAGAGATACTTGACATTGGAAAAGCTCTAGCAAAACGAACTACACGATCTTGTGCTATGCTTAGGATTGGGTCTTGTCTATCACATCATTCTCTTAATGATGTGATCCCGTTGTCAACGACATCTAATGTCCATAGTCAGGAAACCATGACTATCTGTTGACCAACGAGCTAGTCAACTAGAGGCTTACTAGGGACGTATTTGGTCTAAGTATTCACACATGTATTACGATTTCCGGATAATACAATTATAGCATGAATAAAAGACAATTATCATGAACAAGGAAATATAATAATAATCCTTTTATTATTGCCTCTAGGGCATATTTCCAACAGTAACTTCTACATCCGTCCATGCATCCTCATGCTCTGCCTCCTCTCTCTCCGATTAGTTGACCTTCTCACAAGCGCCACCTCGACCTTCCCTAGACCAACTAATTTTTAACTTCATGGTACGCATGTGTTCTTGTTTTGATCTGTATCCACTTGTAGGAACTAAAAATGTACGCATGCGTTCTCCTTTTGATCTGTATCTACTGCTATCTAAATCTTGTTATCTAGGTGCCAAGAAAATGTGCGCCGAGATGCTGTCCCCATGGCCGAACTCCTGCCTCCGCTTGGCTCCGTCCGCAGCAGCACACCACCTCCCTCGCCATCCACCTGCATGTGTTCATATTCTACAGGTGACCTTCTCTCCTCATGCGTACTGACCTTCCTCCTCTTCCTGCTTCCTCCTCCCCTTTAGGATGATTGAACTCTGTGGCATGGAGTAGTAGAACCACCAGCGTGTCCTGCTCCCATTCCTTATTTGTGCACCTTGGCTTCTGGCGGTGCCACAAGAAGAACCCAACTCGTCCAATTTTTTAGCGGGGGATCACACAGTGGGTTTTGAGGGGTACTGAAGTTCAGAGTGAACGTGGATTAAGGTTCAGAGATGTGTTTTTTAGTACATTCAGAGAGGGTTTCCCCCTGTTTTTCATTTCTTAGCCTCTTCATAATTTATCAGATAATTTTCAAGACTAACATTCCATCGTAGCTTATAGTCTCATGTGTGTACGATTTTTTTTAATAGAGTATACTCTGCCTCCTTGAAAATACTCAAACCCGATCATAACTTGGTTAAGTCTTTGATATAGCAGAAAATTTTATAGCCAAACATATTGCTATTTGAAAATTATTATCTTTCTGTGAATAAGTTTTAACCCTATGAGGGAAAAAAATCTGCGCAAAGCTCCACACACGCAATTCTTGATCCCTAGACCAGTTTGATCAGTTAGATGTGTGCAGAAATATTACATGTAGTTCTTTGTGTGCAGAAATATTACATGTAGTTCTTTGGGTTCCCTGCTTTCATTTTGGTAAAACTATTTATGAAAAAATGTACCTATATAGAAATGATGGTTCAGTTCAAGAAAAATGGATGTTTACTAATTTTGCAGTCTAAAGTTTCTTTGTGTTTTTCTACAGCAGTTTGGAGTGTACTTGTATAGAAGAAGAATAAACAATGGGACCTGCACAGGAGCAGCAGGACGATGCACACTCCCAGTGATGGCGCAGCAACGCATTCACCGTCTGTGCACATGTGTGTGCAGTGCACTTGAGGGAGCACTCCCCTGTTGCTATTATGCTCCTACGCCTCCCCATGGATCCTGTTCTCTTCTCTTCTTTTTGCTGTGATTTTGTAAAATTGAAGATCATTCATAACAGGGGAAGAAAAAGTTTTAAAGAGTTTTTCATAAAAAGCCATAGATTTTATTCAGATTGTGATGGACTTTTCTCAAATGTTTATGCTAGTTCATGCTCATTTTGTACTCTTTTTTGTACTTACTCTGTTTCAGATTTTGGTTTGAAAAAGTATGTGCATGTTGACAGGGACAATCTATACAAAGAAGTTCAAATATTATTGCCCTGCAGGTTCATGTCTTCACAAGGTGTACCACTATTTTTCTTCTCTCTAAAAAAGTGTGTGTTTTCAGCACTACAAACAGATCCAATACCCCGAAGAAAGTTATGGGAAAAATATAGAAATTCTAGAGAGGTTGGGGACAAAAGGGTTTCTGTAGCGAAGAATTTTTTATTCCTATGGGAAGTCTAGAGAGGTTGGTGAAGATCATTTTATTCCCGTATACTCCATGTTTTTAAAGAAATGAAATTCAAAAACAGGTAAATGAGAAGTTCCAGATTGTTTAACTTCTACAAAAAGACTAAGATATTTTTCCTTTTACTATAAGAACAAAACGAAGAAGTTCAAATTTAAATAAATAGAGTAGCTCAAAATTTATTGAGAAAATATATTTTCCCCGTTTCTACAAAAAAGGTTAGAGGTTCAAATTCTTTCTGAGAGAGGTTGAACAAAAATACGTGACACAAGTTCAATGTGAAAACAACGAGAAGTTCAACTACTGCAAGGAATGGATTTCAGGTGAGAATAAAAGTATAGAAAAATAAAAGCTTAAAATGTTTGTTGAAAGAAGTTCAAGTGCTTTGTCCGGGGAGGTTCAAAAATCCTTGCAAGAGAGGTTCACCTTGTATTTCCATGTTCAAAAACACAAAAAAGAATTATTATTTTTTGCGTTTTAAAATAATTCTCTCAATCCACAAAGAAGGTCAATTATTATTTCCATGCGAGAGAGGTTCACCTTGTATTTCCATGCTCGATTTTTTCGTATAAAAATCGAATACAATTCTTTAATCAAAATATAAAAAGGTCAAGTTCAAATTGAAATAACACAGAAGTTCAGAGTTTATTAAAACCTAGGATTTACCTATTAAAAAAATAAAAAACACAACGCCATTTTTTGCACTTTTAAAAACAAATCATAAACGGAAAAAATGGTTGCTAGAAGTTCAAGTGCTCGGCGAGGAAAAGTTCAAAAAATTCTTGTGAGAGAGGTTCACCATGTATTTAGATGTCCAAAATACATAAAAAATGTAGTTTTTTGTGTTTTAAAATAATTATCTCAAATAGAGAGAAGTTCAAAGTGATAACAACCAGAAGTTCACGTACTACACGGTGTGTATTTCATATAAGAAAAATACAATAAAGTGAAACAGAGTGAAGTTCAAACGGACATGCCCCAGAAGTTCAACTACTTCACACAGTGCGAAAAACAGCATGTCAAAAAAATAGCACATCAAAAACAGAGTGAAGTTTAAACAGACAAGCCCGAGAAGTTCAACTACTTCACGCAGTGCATTTCCATTCGCGATGAAGGCAGAAATCATGATCTTGTCATTTTCTAATTTACTTCAAAACGACAAGAATATCATTTGTGTAAGTTCAAGTCCTCGGTCGGAGAAAGTTAAAAAAATATTGTGAGAGAGGTTTGTACAAAAAGAATATCATTTGTGTAACACTGACAAAAATGCATGGGAAAATTACAAACAAAAAATATGTCACAGAAGTCCAACGTGAAAACAACAGGAAGTTCAACTACTACACTGAATGAATTTCACAAGAAAAACTTCTAAACCGTCGCGAGTAATGAAAAATGATCAACACGGAAAAGTTGCGTGTTTATAGCAGCTTTCCATCGGTATATCACATGCTTAATTCCGGTTAGTGAATGAAAAGCTAGGAGCAAAAAAAAGCACGTGAAAAACAGAGTGAAGTTCAGGCAGAACTACCACAGAAGTTCAAGTACTTCACGCAATGCATTTTCGACGGATCTGTTTCGCGATAAGGGCAGAACGAGTGATCTCGCCGTTTCTGAAATTACTTGAAAATGGCTGGGATTCAGAGAAAAACATCAACATGAAAAAGTTTCGTATTTTCCGTAGCTTTTCAACAATATATTATTTGCCTCGTTCCGATGAAGTTTGTAGAAATTACGGCGAAAATACATTTTTAGCCATTTTCAAAATCAACATAAAACCGTAATGAATTTGGAGAAACAATATATACCAAAAAGTTTCACCTTTGTTCAGCCTTTCCAACGCCATATCATTTGCTATGTTCGGACGTATGATTAAAAAAAATCAAAAACATTCAAACTTATAAAAAACTTTCAACATGACAAAAAAGCGCATTTTCATAAGCTTCCCAACGTGATAGCATTTGTCTCAATTAGATTAGGCGTTTAGAAATGACAACGAAAATATGAACTCAGTTGTTCGGTTTGCGAAATTTTACGATTTTCCACATTACTCTTTAACCATAGGGAATTAGAAAAAACTTTCAGCATGTGGAAGGAGCGGTTTTACATCAGCTTTCCAACGTCATATTATTTGCCTCATTCTGATAAACGGTTAAGAAATGCGATCGAAAATACGATTCACGTTTTTTTGTATGAAGAAAAAACGGTTTTCAAAACTGCTCTTAAACCACTTACATTTTGCCAAAATTTTAAGTTGGGTCATGATACTGGTGTCCATAGCTTTCCAATGGTATATCGCAAGCCCCATTTGGGCAATGTTGATGGAAGTTCAACCTAGCACTAGGGGAAGTTCAGGTCGAACAAATCAGGCAGTAAAATTGCAAAAAACGCAATTTCATCACGACTCGAGAGCAAAATCCGCCAGCGAGCGAGATTTCTATTTAAAACTGGTATTTAGTTGCTAAAAAACCTTTCTAGATTACCCTAACATCATATAGAACACTACTAACCAGAATAATTTGCGGGGAAGCCACGGTTGCAAAGATAGCCCGAAGGTCGGGTTTGTACAGAGGGAAGTTCAGGCGCGTGTACAAACAAAAATACGTCACAGAAGTTCAACGTGAAAATAGCATGAAGTTCAACTACTATGTTGAATGAATTTCAGATGAAAAACTTTTAAAATCGTTGCGAGTATGAAAAAAGGATCAACACGGGAAAGTTGTGTGTTTACAGCAGCTTTCCATCGGTATATCACTTGCTCAATTCCGGTGATTGGATGTAGAGCTAGGAGCAGGGGATAGAGATATACGAGGAAGAAAAAGCACGTGAAAAACAGAGTGAAGTTCAAGGTTTCATACCGAGAAGTTCAGGTACTTCACGCGATGCATTTTTGGCGAATCTATTTCGCGATAAAGGCAGAACAAATGATCTCGTCGTTTTTAAAATTACTTGAAAACGGCTAGGAATCAGAGAAAACTGTCAACATGAAAAAGTTTTGCAATTTCCGTAGCTTTCCAGCGGTATATTATTTGCACCATTCCGATAAAGTTTGTAGAAAATACGGTGAAAATACGTTTTTGGCCATTTTCAAAACTGACTTAAAACCATAAAGAATTGGGAGAAATAATACATACCAAAAAGTTTCGCATTTGTTCATGCTTTCCAACGCCATATCATTTCCTGCATTCGGATGCACGGTTAAAAAATTAGCTCGAAAATATAAACTCGGTAGGACTTCTACCATTTTTTAAATTACTTTTAAACCGTTCAAAATTAGAAAAAAACTTTTAAAATGAAAGAGTAGAGCATTTTTATAAGCTTTCCAACGCCATATCGTATGCCTCAATTGGATTAGCCGTTTAGAAATGACGTTGAAAATACGAACTCGGCTGTTCGGTTTGCGAAATTTTACGCTTTTTCAAATTACTCTTTAACCATAGAGAATTAGAGAAAACTTTCAACATGTGGAAGTAGCGGTTTTGCAGCAGCTTTCAAACGCCATATTATATGCCTCATTCCGATAAACGGTTTAGAAATGCGATCGAAAATATGATTCACGTTTTTTGTGTGAAGAAAAAACGTTTTTCAAAACTGCTCTTAAACCGCTTACATTTTGCCAAAAATTTAAGTTGGGTCATGATACTGGTGTCCATAGCTTTCCAATGGTATATCGCAAGCCCCATTTGGGTAATGTTGGCAGAAGTTCAACCTAGTTCACAGGGAAGTTCAACGTACTACTAGCGGGGCAGGTCAGGTTGTGATCAGAATATTATTTTCATCCCGTAATCATATATATATATATATATATATATATATATATATATATTATATATAGACGTGCTAAACTAAGCATGCACGCATTTATGTTAGAGTACGCTCCGGCCGCTCAATCGAACCGGTCAGTATACGCGTTAATTAGCCGACCCCGCGGGATCGTCCATGCAAATTCTATCGTAACAACTTACGACCAGTGTCCACGACTTTGGCAGAGATCAAACCATTGATGACTCAACACATGGTAAAGAATTACCATCCCATCCCTCTTTTCTACTGCTGCCAATTAGTGACCAGGTAGTAGTAATTAGGGATCAAACCATCGATGACTCATGTAGTAATTCGTTACTGCATGTAGTAATTATGGACCACACCATTGATGACTCATTGCACTGCATGGTAAAGAACTACCATTCGATCCATTTTTTTACTGATATGAATTAGTGAGCATGTAGTAACTCGTTACTACATGTAGTAATTATGGCTCAAACAATGGATGAACTCACCGCATGGTAAAGAATCCATGTCCATTACTACCTACACTTAATCTGTTATTGTCACTCATTAATGACCTTCGAGTCAGGATGTCCGCATCGTAACAAAATTAAACACGTTACTTTTTCATGCACACGGCGTTACTCTCAACAAATTAGTGGTGGAGAGGAGACCTTCCCTGCATGACCCGCCCACTTAATTAGGACTGGCCGGAGCGTACGCTAAGCATTCTGCGCGCTCGCTCACAAAACT